>NC_059142.1:46833614-47136644 GCF_020740605.2 Lemur catta | reverse complement strand
CTCTCGCTGGTGTGGGCAGCTGAGAGTTGAACGTCCGTGACCCTGGTACAGCTGGATCCCGGAAAATACCTAGAGGCATGCCTGGTCTTGGAGTGCCCCCTGTCCCGGGTTAGGGGTTCCAGGTCGTCCACGAGTCCGGGGCGAGGGGCTCAGCCCCTCGGTGGATTTTCCGTATGAAGTTGCCTGCGCGTCGCAAGAGCGAAATGTCAGAGGTACCTTCCTTCTCCAGGCTGGCGCGCGCACGCAGGGCGGCCACTGAGGCAGCGCGAGGGAAAGTGGGGTTCCCTGGCTGTCTCCCCCTCCAAACACACCACCACCACCCCCGGGGCGGCCACCAGTTGCCCCCGCGGGGAAGGCAGGGATTTTCCTGCAGAGCGCGGGTCCTACACCTTGACGGTCAGAACTGTCAGCCGCGGACCGCTGGTCCCGCGCAACTTCCAAGGTTCCCGGGGCTGCCCGCCGCAGGAAAGCGCTGGTGTAGCTGAGCTGTTCTGCAGCGAGGGAGGATGGTTTGCAAGAGGAAATGGGTTATTTCCTTCTGGGTTGTTGTCTTTTCATCACCCCGCCACCCCTCAGCAGACAGGTCATAGAAGTTTGTTAGGTGGTACGTAAAATGCACCAAACACGGGGGGCGTCAGTCTTAGAAAAATCTCCCCGGAGCCGACCCAGGAAGAGCAGTTACAACTTGTCAACCTGGAAGCCAGTTTTGTTTGACGCTCGGTGCCAGCTCCTTCTCGCAGGAGACAGTTTCTACCCTGGGAATGAGGTTTCTCAGTGATCTTATTGTTTTTGCAAATCATAGTAATATGGGTGTCTTGTTTGCAAAAGAAAAAAAAATACCAAGTGCTTATGCTGAAAACTCTGAGGCATCTCCCCCTGTCCCAAGCACCGTTACGTGGCATTTTTAGGGTCAACAATACATCCTGCCGGATGATACAGTAGAAACACCTCTTCTCATAATTAAGGGAAGGGTGCCCAAGATAGAAACTTACTGTATGTAAATAAACAATGCAGCCAAGTGGAAAAGCTCCTTCGAGCTTAATGAGTACCACTAATCCTGAGTTTTCCTTCTGTGGTTTCCAAAAAAGGACTTTCCTCAATGGAACTCCTGAGGAGGACACTTAAATTAAGGGGTCAGGTTTCAACATCATGGTCTTGTAAAATGGGTGAATCGGTTGTATCCAGTGATTCAACCCTGTGAGGCAGCTGTCCAGGTTAGGTTTGGGATTTTTTTTTTTAAGAGAGATTTCAAATGAACTTCACCAAATACAGACTGGTTTTGACAACTGGAGCTAGAAACAACTTGTCAAAGCTGTTCTTCAGGCTACGCCTTTAAAGAATAGAGGTTCACAGTGTATTTGGTGAGGCTCTGCCTATACCAGTAGCCAATCCCATTTCTAACCAAAGCCTGCATTTTGAACTTTGCTCTGAACTGACCTTGGACTGACATTCTGATGGTCTACAATAATCCAAAGTTTTTCATGCCCTCAGTCCAAATCTCTATTCTCAACAAATTAAATCATAGTGCCACTCCTGGGTATAGCAGATTTCCAAGCCTTTGGAAGAATACCTACTTATTTAAGGGGACAATTAAGACAACCAGATGCTACTAGGAAATACTCCAGACTGGCCAGTGGATTTTGTCATTGTTCTTACTCCAGAAGAACATTAGGGTGAAAGGAAGATGGCTGCCAGGAACCCGCATTCAGAATTGTAGAATTTTACAGTTGGAAAAGGTCTGAGGGACTGTCAAGCCCTGATTTACAGATGACTGAATTTAGGGATTACAATGATGGGATCTAGGCATTTCCCCAGATTGTGCAGCCAGTTAATGGTAATGCAGGCTTCAAGAAGACCAACCCTTGCCTTTAAAGGGCTTCGAAGGATAATTTAGAGCAAGTCAGGGTCAAAGACTATCATAAAATTGGAGATTCCTAGGGCAGGAAGAGATCTGAGATTATCAGAGTCTCATTCAATTCCCTTTTTTACATTTATTTTGATTTTACGTGAAAATAAGAAAAGAAGTGATTTTCCCAAGGGCATGGAATCTCACTCATCATTGCCTCACCAGTGAGATCCCTACACAGCCTACTAACATCCCTGCCCATCAGATAAATTCACATGACCATAAAACTGAAACGAACAGATAATTTCCATATTCTGGAATTTGTAGAGGCTTCTAAGTAACTGAGTTCGAAATTCAGGCCTCAGTTGCTTTGTTTGCAGAGACAAGCGGTTTATAAAGCCAGTTGGCTTTCTGCTGAATGCAGGGAGGAAAGAAAAGTCCAGGAAGGGGTTTATTCTGCAACCAAGCACTTCCTCACCTTATGCCTCAGTTTTATAAGGAAAGAGCTGTGCATTGTTTTAGGAGTACCCCAAGACTCATACTTTATTGAGCACATACTTTGTGCCAAACTTTATTGTGCACATACATTGTGCCAAACACTGTGCTAGGCACTGGGTCCCAAAAGAGCTGCTGACTGCCCTCTAAGTACTTGCCCTGTGCAATCTTACATGCAAAATACAGACATTATCACCTGGTAGGCTTTAGAAACCAGGCTATTCTGTTATTAGTCTCTATTGTGGCCTTATCTTCAAAGCTAAATATAATAGGACATAGGATGCTTTAGGATGCTAAAGGCATAAACTTTGGAGTAGGAGTAGGTCCAAAGTGTCATCTTTCCTTGATGATAATCCCAGTAATAGATGAAGAAAGAAAGCTTCCATCATCCAAAAACCGAAGAATGCAGGTGAAAGTTATATTTGGATCTAGCTACAGTGCAGTAGCACCGACATAAAGCAGAGTTTTAAAAAAAAACAAACCAACAAAGGAATTGATCACCCAGAAAGGAGCTCAGAAAGTAAACAGAAGTAGAGCAAGTCTCAAAAGGTCCCCATCTTCTAACCAGCCATCGCAGATCAGTTCTAACCAATGTCTAGCTACTTTTCACCCATGTTTGCAAGAACCGTCTAGCATCTGCACTTTCCTCCTAGCTTGGTTTCCGTGGGCCGCCAGGTTTGGCCTCCGTGCTCAATTCAAAAGCTTCAACAGTTCAGGCTGATGGAGCCTTAGAGACCCCCCAGGCCAACATCCACATTTGACTGATGAGGAACTCAGACCCAGAGAGGGAAAGTGACTTTCTCAAGGTCACACAGTTAAGTGGCAAGGCAGTTCACAGACCTCTTTACACGTGGAGGTCAAGAGAGCTTTTATCTTTGGGGGGGAAAAAATGGTTTCTTCACAAGGCCTATGTAAAACCCTCCCCCCTGGCCTTTATAATGCTGTGCTGTGCGCTTCAGGCTGGCACGGCAGGAGCCCCGGGAAGCGGGAGATCCCACTATGGACCCTTTTGCTCAAGTCCCTTCACCTCTCTGGTGCTCAGTTTCCCTATTTTGCAAAATGACTAGGATTTTACAAAAAGAAGCCAAACACGATGAGCTGCCAGTTCCCCTTCAGCTTTAACATTCAGCAATTCTGGCCGCGCGGTGGCTCACGCCTGTAATCCTACACCCTGGGAAGCTGAGGCGGGCAGATCGCTTGAGCTCAGGAGTTCGACACCAGCCTGACCAAGAGCGAGACCCCGTCTCTACTAAAAATAGAAAAAAATTAGCTGGGCTTGGTGGTACATGCCTGTAGTCCCAGCTACTCGGGAGGCTGAGGCAGTAGGATCACTTGAGCCCAGGAGTTTGAGGTTGCTGTGAGCTAGGCTGACGCCACGGCACTCACTCTAGCCCGGGCAACAGAGCGAGAAAAAAAAATCCAGCAATTCAGACTCCATGCAGGGGCTGGTGGTTGATCCTAACCCCGTCCCTTTTGCAAGTGCAAACCAGTGATCATACAGGCAAGGGGAGGGCAGGAGGTGGGCAGCGATCACCAGACCCACACCCCTGGCCTGATACAGCCTTCTGATGGTGGTCGATGATCTCAGCTCATCCGAAAACTGTAATCTGGTCCCACTCAATCAAATGCAATGCAACAAAAAGATTGTCTCTTGATCCTGTAGTGATTTTAGGCTACGGAGAGGTTCCACCTGCCTCTCTAGAGCCTTTATCATATTTTATCCTAATATGTTTTGATTCACGTTGGTTCCGAGCCCTCCATTAAAACTGTAACACCTCACGGGCACCCTTCTGGGTTAGAACAATCGTGCCGATGTGACCTGGGACTTAATAGCCACTTAGTCCTGACTGCTTGTCAGAAATGTGCTGAACTCTGGAAGGACGTGGCTGAATGGTTTGAAATAGGATGCATCTCGGTCATAAATTTCCATATCGTTATCATCAACAAATATTTGAGTCCATGGAGACCATCTCTCGGTCTCTTCACTGTAGTATCCCTACAGTGAAAGCAGAGGGCCTGGCACCTAGTAGGTACTTTGTTGAGAAAATAAATAAAAGCTATGTACAAGGTACAAGGTTGGGGGAGGGTGGTGCAAAGAGATCTAGGCCCCAGATTTTGTGAGCTTATAATTTAATCAAGCAAATAAGATACATGCATCAAAGTAGATGGTACCCCATCATTAACGATACCTGTCGTGTGAAGAAGAGAGCCCTTAGTGTGAGCTGGTTGGAGGAAGCATTACGGAGAAGGGAGTATGTGATGGAACAAGGCCTTAGAGGTTATACTGTGCCAGCTGCAGAGGGGGCATCCCGGCATAGGGAAGTGGCACGGCCTCAGCACGGTGGGTGGGGACTATGACCATGGCAGCCGAGTCAAGGCTCAGAACCAGAAGAAACAAGGCTGCAAAGCGAGGTTTACAAAGGCCACTGAAAGTCAGGCTAATTGGTGGATTTTATCCTTCAAAAGGAGGAAAGCCACTGAAAAGGTCTGAGCAGAAAAATGCCACAACAATGCAGCATTTCAAAAAGATTACTTGTAGTGGACACGTGGAGGCCCTCCAGAGGCTGGTAAGGGAGTCGTGGTCTTCGCAACGGAAAGCTCAAACCCGTGGCCTCGAAGGGTGAAGGCCAAGGCCTGGACCGCGGCAGACTCACCACCCTCACTAGTCCTCTGCCCTCCCGCTCCCCCCACCCAGGGAGGAGCACTGTTCTCAAGTCCGCACTGGGAGGCACTTTCTGGGGGAGGTCTCCTAAATCTTGAGCCGGTGCTGTTCACTCCTGCCCCAGCTCCCATCTCAGAAGGGACTTCAGAAAGGCTAATGAAGGAGGGGCGTTGTGAAAACCCCAATTGCTGGAGGGCTCCTGGCTCCCATCTTAAATCAGTTGCTTTCCACGTGGGGAGGACACGAATGACAAACTATTCTGCAGCTGCTCAGCCTACCTCGTGAGCCATTTACCTGCCCTCTCCCACCTTTTCCGATTGCTCCAAGGCACAACAGACACATCAACACACATCACAACACAGACGACTTTGCTGCAGAGAACATAAGCTTCTTAAAGCATCTTATGGCCTATTTCATTCAACCAAATATTTGACAGATATGTGTGTGTGTGAAGGGTGCTATCTATAGGATAAATGATATTAAATTAGGTCAGATTGGCTGCATTTTAAGATTTATCAAGTAAATGTAGAATATTAGATTTTAACATTAGAAACCAGCAAGTGTACTGGATAGATGGGGTTGGATCCTGTTATTTCTAAGTCACCCTCTGTTGTCAATAAAACTTTTGCCTTAGTAACTTGAATACAACAACTATGGCTAGGCAAAGGATATACATGCATCCTGAAAATTCACCTGTGTATAACTAACTAACTATAGACTTGTAAACAATTCTTTTTTTTTTACTATCATATTTTTTGTCATTGACACATAATAATTGTGCACTTTTATGGAGTACGTAGTGATGTTTTGATATTTACACTGTCTAGTAATCTGATCAAGGTAATTAGCATATCTGCCATCACAAACATTTATCATTTCTTTATGTTGGGAACATTCAATGTCCTCCCTTAGCTATTTGAAACTATATATTAATAACTACAGTCATCTGATACAGTGGTATAGAACACTAGAACTTATTCCTCCTATCTAGCCATAATTTTGTATCCTTTAATAAATCTCTCCTTATCCCTCCCTTCCCAGCCTCTAGTATCATCTTTCTAATTTTTACTTCTATGAGATCCAGCTTTTTTTAGTTTCCACATATAAGTGTGAACATGTGGTTTTTAATTTTCTCTGTCTGGTTTATTTCACTTAACATAATGTCCTCCAGTTCCATTCATGTTGCCGCAAATGACAAGATTTCATACTTTTTTATGGCTGAATAGTATTCCATTGTGTATGTATACCACATTTCTTTATCCATTCATCTGTTGTTGGACACCTAGCCTGATTCTGTATCTTGGCTATTGAGGAACTTCCATACTGTTCTCCATAGTGGATGTACTAGTTTACATCCCCACCAACAGTTCCCTTTTCTCCACATCTTTGCCAGCATTTGATATTTTTTGTCTTTTTGATAATAGCCATCCTCACTGGAGATGATACCTCATTGTAGTTTTGATTTGCATTTTCCTGATGGTTAGTGATGTTGAGCATTTTTTCATATACTTGTTGGCCATATGTATGTCATCTTAGGAGAAATGTCTGTTCAGATCATTTGTCCTTTTTTTTTTTTTTTTTTTGAGACACAGTCTCACTCTGTTGCCCAGGCTAGAGTGCTGTGGAGTCAGCCTAGCTCACTGCAACCTCAAACTCCTGGGCTCAAGTGATCCTCCTGCCTCAGCCTCCCGAGTAGCTGGGACTACAGGCATGTGCCACCATGCCCGGCTAATTTTTTCTATATATATTTTTAGTTGTCCAGCTAATTTCTTTCTATTTTTTTTTTTAGTAGAGACAGGGTCTCGCTCTTGCTCAGGCTGGTCTCGAACACCTGACCGCGAGCGATCCACCCGCCTCAGCCTCCCAGAGTGCTAGGATTACAGGCGTGAGCCACCGCACCCGGCCATTTGTTCATTTTTTAATCAGATTTTTTTTTTTTTGCTGCTGAGATGTTGAGTTCCTTGTATATTCTGGATATTAATCCCCTGTCAGGTGAATAGTTTGCTAATATTTTCTCTCATTTTGTAGGCTGTCTTTTCACTCTTATTGAATGTTTCTTTTGCTGTGCAGAAGCTTTTTAGGTTGATATAATCTCCCATTTGTTTATTTTTGCTTTCCTTGTCTGTGCTATTGAGGTCTTATTCATAAAATCTCTTCCTAGACCCATGTCCTGAAGCCTCTCCACTATGTTTTCTTCTAGTAGTATTTTTGTTTTGGGTCTTCCATTTAGGTCTTTGATCCATTTTGAGTTGATTTTTGTACAGGATGAGAAGTGGAGGTCTAGTTTCATTCTTCTGCATGTGGATATCCAGTTTGCCCAGCACCATTTGTTGAAGAGACTGTCCTTTCCCCAATGAGTACCTTTGTCAAAAATCAGTTGGCTGTAGACACATGGATTAATTTCTGAGTTCTCTATTCTGTTCCTTTGGTGTATATGTCTGTTTTTATGCCAGCACCATGCTGTTTTGGTTACTACAGCTTTGTAGTATATTTTGAAGTCTGGTAGTGTGATGCCAGTGTGAGGCCTCCAGCTTTGTTCTTTTTGTGAACGATTGCTTTGAGTATTCAGGGTCTTTTGTAGCTCCATACAAATGTTAGGATTTTTTTTTCCTCGTTCTGTGAAGAATGTCATTGGTATTTTCATAGGAATTGCATTCAGTCTGTAGATTGCTTTGGGTAGTATGTAAAGAATCTATAATCTTGAAGTTACTTGCCATTAAGAGCTCTAAGACCATGGACTCACTAATTTTTATAGATATCATTAATTCTTAGTTGGGCTAAAAATATACATCAGTGTTTCAGAGTATATGTAATTGCAGAGGCTTTGAAAAAGACAGTTTTCATGTGTTAGAGCCCAATCCAGAAAGAAGACCTGAGTTAAACCAACCTCCTTCCAGTGTTAAATATAGTGTCTCCTCTTATAGTACACACAGGTCTTGTTCTGATGTTTGTTGCAGTTTGAACGTAAAGGCACAATGAGGCCAGGGGTAATTCCATTAACTGGTATCACTGTATTCTAGAGTATTTGTCGTGTGCTCAGAAATTAAATTGCTAATACACCAAGCAGTGGTCAACTTTGAGGAACTTACTCATGCTAAACAAACTTCCAGAAGACAAAATTCCCACATTTTGATGTACAGTCACATTCTGTCTGTGTAGGTGCATCCATCCACCTGGGACACCAAATCATAATCGGAATGTTGCTTACTGAGTGGAAAATGAGAGCAAGAAGAGTTGGCTGCATGGTCTTCATGGCCAGTGGCATCAAGCAGAGATGCATATGGTACCTCAAGCTCTCAAGAACTAACTTATCTTGTGATCCTGTGGAACGTACTAGATGTATTGTCAGTGTTTGCTCTTCAGCCTCCGTTTTCTAAGCTTCTTTTTTTTTTTTTTAAAGAGACAAGATCTTGCTATGTCGCCCAGTCTGGAGTGCAGTGGTGTGATCATAGCTCACGGCAGCCTCCAAATCCTGGGCTCAAGTAATCCTCCTGCCTCAGCCTCCCGAGTAGCTGAGACTACAGGCACATTCCATCATGTCCAGCTAATTTTTAAAATTTTTTTCTAGAAAGGGTCTTGCTACATTACCCAGGCTGGTCTCGAACTCCTTGGCCTCCTACAGCATGGGGATTACAGGCATGAGCCACCCTACCTGGCCTCTTCTGATCATTTCTGATCAACATTTCTTACGGTCAATTCAGTCTTTCTTTGCCTAAGTTGTCTCCTTCAAGGTCAGCATCAATACTTGGTCCGGAGGCCATTCTATGTCCTTCAAAGTGCCTCTCAGTATTCTGCTCTGGTTCCTTATTTTGTTTGTTTTTCCCATCTAGCTGTCACAGGGAAGTCTTACTTCCACGTTCTTTGGGAGCCCCATATACAATACAAAGATTTTCATATATACACATGTATAAAATGCTCCAAAGACTTTAGATATTCAACCTAAGTAATGGGGTAATTCTTATCTGTTATGTTTGCTAAAGAGTATTGCAGTCATCAACCCTCATGCTATTGCTGGTCTAAAATTGTTTTTAACTTTTTATTTCAGATTAAGAATGACCCAAAAGAAAGCAAAGCTTTGTTTCAGAGCCAACGTGTATGCTGAAGTGCCTGATGGAGGATGGGGCTGGGCAGTAGCGGTTTCCTTTTTCTTCATTGAAGTCTTTACCTACGGCATCATCAAGTCGTTCGGCGTCTTCTTTAATGATTTAATGGACAGTTTTGATGAATCCAATAGCAGGATCTCATGGATAATATCAATATGTGTGTTTGTCTTAACATTTACAGGTTAGTACATCTTTCAGCCTGACCGTGACATAAGCGTGGGCCCCTTGTAATCTGCCTAACTACATAATGGTGGTTGGTGTGATTGTGATGCATTCCCTTATGTGTCGGCCTGTTTTTGTTATTTGGGGGTTTCTTTTGTTTTTTTGTTTGTTTGTTTTGAGACAAGGTCTCGCTCTGTCACCCAGGCTGGAGTGCCGTGGCGTCATCATAGCTCACTGCAGCCTCTAACTCCTGGGCTCAAGTGATCCTCCTGCCATAGCCCCCTGCCTAGCTGGGACTACAGGTGCGCACCACCACGCCTGGCTAATTTTTCAATCTAACACCCAGGTGTTAAACATCTACCATCCACACACTCTCAGGATTCTGCAGATCACTTTGAGGAGGGCAGTGAACCCCAGTTCTGAGAGGCTGTAGCCATTGTCTAAGGAAGCAGCATCAAGAAGTTGCTGGCATACCAGTCCCCGATCTCCTGGTTACAGGTCAGAAACATGTAAATGTGGATACGTGAAGAAGAAAAACGGGATGTGTAAAAGGAGATCACGTGAGATTACAAACATTATCCCGAGGAGACACTCCCGAGTTCCAGACACCTGCTTCCCTAAAGGACGTCACTGATTCATCATTGTACAACACTCCCAGATCCAACAGCATAAAATAAAATCAGGTTTCAGTATTATTTTTAACATGCTAATTTTTACTTGGTCACTTGGCCTAATTTGAACCCACACTCTACTCTCAGGAGTTCATCGTCAGAGGCAATGCTGAGGGTTTTCCAGGAGAACAGAGCTGTTGAACTTCCTCAGAAAGTTAACCAGGCTGATCTTAAACTTCCCTAACTTTATCCTAATGTCCTGTCATGGAACTGTTATCTCTGAAGTTACCGCTGAAGTCAAAGACTTTCTTTAAATACAGTTTATTTTCAGCCATATAATGCTTTTATATAGGCGACTACATGTGTTTTTAGCCATTGGGCAAAGTAGGAATTTCTCTTGTGCGTCCTACTATTTCTTACCAGTGTCACGAAGTAGCTCCTAGTTCCAGTTTGAGTATTAAGATAACTTAATTTTCAAATTGTGGAATGCTTAATTACCTTCTTAGAAAGATAAGTGAGTAAGAACTAAAATTTTACATTTGGTAATCTACATAAAAAGAAAATCCCAAAGCTAAAGTTTTAGCTCTTTTATAACCAAAAATTAAAATGTAGTCAACAAGAAATTTCTACTTAATACTATTATACCAGAAGATAATTCTTCCAGATACCATTATTCTATTTGTTGATGCTTCGAGCCAACATACTGGCTCAAAACGATAGTGGTTTTGTTATGAGCTACATTCAATATTTGTTCAAATTCTAATAGCTACCGTAATACATATATATGCACTAACCCCAATAAAATTTCATCCTTTTTCCCCCTGCCCCTTCTACCCAGCGTGTTGTCCTTCCTTGACCCAACTCTCAATGGCTAGCTTATCTCAGTGTTCTCAAGTCGATATTAAGTAATATATAACTAGGAAACTAATTTGCCA
This sequence comes from Lemur catta, assembly GCF_020740605.2. NCBI lineage: Eukaryota > Metazoa > Chordata > Mammalia > Primates > Lemuridae > Lemur > Lemur catta. The sequence continues at coordinate 47,125,830 of NC_059142.1, read as the reverse complement.
GATTTATATGTCCTAGGGGATACAGCTTATAGAAGCTAAGCAAATTATGATTCATCAGACACTTTAAATAGATTGCAATACTATTGATCCCATAGCTGTCCTCCTCTAAGAGTACATAACTGAGAATCCACCATACTTTCATATTATAAAGAAACGAACTAGAATCTGATTCCAAATGGAGCTTTTTAAAAAGAATCCAAAGTAGCGAGTACAGGGAGAAAAAAAAAATCAGTCGGGTACAGTGACTCATGCCTATAATCCTAGTACTTTAGGGGGCCAAAGCAGGAGGATCACTTGAGGCCAGGAGTTTAAGTTTGAGACCAGCCTGGGCAACATAGCAAGACCCCATCTCTACAAAAACAATATAAATAAATTAGCTGGGCATGGTGGCACACACCTGTAGTCCCAGCTACACGGGAGGCTGAGCCAAGAGGATGGCTTGAGCCTGGGAGTTGGAGATTGCAGTCAGCTATGATGGTGCCACTGCACTCCAGTCTGGTGACACAGCAAGACCCTGTCTCAAAAAAAAAAAAAAAAAATGATTCAAGCAATCATAGGAAAACCTATTTTTATTACAGAATAACATAAATGCATACCTAGTTTGTGGACACTCATGGTGAGTCAAAATCATCTAAAAATATAGATATATGTTTTATACTATTACTCTGGTGTTCTTTTTTTTTCCTTTTCATTTTTTTTAATTTTAATAGATTTAGGGGTATAAGTTGAATTCTGTTACATGTGTATATTGCATAGTGGTGAAATCTGGGCTTTCGATGTGCCCGTCACCTGAATGGTGTATGATGTACCCCACAGGTAATTCTTCATCCCTTGCTCCCTGCCACCCTGATGCCATGGCATCAGCCTCACTCACAGCAACCTCAAACTCCTGGGCTTAAGCGATCCTACTGCCTCAGCCTCCTGAGTAGCTGGGACTATAGGCATGTGCCACCATGCCCAATATATTTTTGGTTGTCCAGATAATTTTTATTTCTATTTTTAGTAGAGACAGGGTCTTGCTCAGGCTGGTCTCAAACTCCTGACCTCGAGCGATCCCCCCGCCTCGGCCTCCCAGAGGGCTAGGATTACAGGCGTGAGCCACCGCGCCCGGCCCAATTTCATTCTTTCTTATCCCTGAGTAGTACTCTGTGTTGTACCTTTTCTTTATCCACTCATCGGTTGACGGGCACTTAGGCTGATTCCCCATCTTTGCGACTGTGGCTTTCTCTCGAAGGAGCCTGAAGAATCCTGTCTAATTTAAACAAATGATAAAATAATTCCTGAACTGCAGTAGCCATTGCGTGAAACGTGTCATGTATGTTACATCATCTCTCCGTGCTCAGGGCGTGGAGGAAGGAGTCTCAGGGCAGCTCACACCCTGCAGCCGCTGCGTTAAAACATCACTTTATGCTCTTTCCCGGCAGCTCCGCTCGCCACGGTCCTGAGCAATCGCTTCGGACACCGTCTGGTGGTGATGCTGGGAGGCGTGCTTGTCAGCTCCGGGATGGTGGCCGCCTCCTTCGCACGTGGGGTTGGCCACATGTACGTGACCATTGGCCTCATCTCTGGTAAGGGCTGCTCCTTGGCTGTGAAGTTCTCTAGGTACTTAGTTTGAAGAATAAGGGAGGAGGAGGAAATTAAACCCAAACTGTACTGCTCTCTTCCTTTTTGCTTTTAAATTAACAGTGTCTCACTCAGATCAGTAGTTTTGAACTGGGCTGTATGGACTCCCGGAGATCTGTGAACCTATTCTCAAGTGTCCGAGAGTTTTTATTTCATCTTTTTTTTTTTTTTTTAAAGTTTCCAATGATGAAGATAACTTCTCTTTTGCTGTAGTTTGCAGCCAAAGGACATCATTTTTACAAAGTAAGACTTGAGTTTCTTTAGCCAGTATTTCTCAAATTAGGGTCTTAAAGGATCCAGGGCAGTAAGTAAAGGAAGTACAATGTGCTGGACTTATTCCTGGGGGTCTAAGAAAACTTTTTTTCCATTTAAAAGGAGTCCACATATTACTCAAGGATTACATATTATATATATGTGTGTTTATATTTATTATATATATGTGTGTAGTTATGATTTACACCCTTTAACTTTTTCATACATTTATGCACATATCAAGAGACTTGGTTATTTCCAAATACAAGTCTTTTTTTTTTCTTTTTTTTTCTTTTTTTTTTTTTGAGATAAAGTTTCACTCTGTCACCTGGGCCGGAGTGTGGTGGCATCATCATGGCTCACTGCAATCTCAGACTCCTGGGCTCAAGCAATTCTCCTGCCTCAGCCTCCTGAGTAGCTGGGACTACAGGCATATGCCACCATGCCTGTTTAATTTTTCTTTTCTTTTTTGAGACAGAGTCTTGCTCTGTTGCCCAGGCTAGAGTGCCATGGCATCAGCCTAGCTCACAGCAACCTCAAACTCCTGGCTTCCAGTAATCCTCCTGCCTCAGCCTCCCCCGTACCTGGGACTACAGGCATGCACCACCACGGCTGGCTATTTTTTTCTATTTTAAGTAGAAATGGGATCTCGCTCTTTCTCAGGCTGGTCTCAAACTCCTGACCTCAAGTGATCCTCCCACTTTGGCCTCCCAAAGTGCTGGGATTACAGGCGTGAGCCACCGCACCCAGCCCCAGATATAAGTCTTATATAAAAACTATATTCAATAATAGTTTTGTCCATTGTGAATTACATAAATTTGAAAAAATGCAGAGAAGTCAAAAAAAGAAAGAAAAAGAAAAAAACCAGAAAACAGTAGACTCAAAAAACAAAAGCAGAAGTCCCAGGTCTCTGAATGTTTCCTTCCAGTCTCCATCGGTCTGTGGCCTCACTGTTCTTTCTCACTTTCTCTCACAGGTTTGGGATGCTGCTTCAGTTTCCTCCCAACTGTGACTATTCTGTCGCAGTACTTTAGCAAAAGACGCTCTGTGGTCACGGCAGTGGCTTCTACGGGAGAATGTTTCGCTGTGTTTGCTTTTGCACCAGGTAGGTGGACTGCAATACTCTTACTCTTAAGTATTAACGTGGAATAGGGGGAGCCACTCAGGTATTCTTGCGGCACCAACTTTGGCCAACAGTATGGATGACTTTAACAGTGTGGACACTCATCAGCGGCACAGTTTTGGGATCTGTCCTCCCTAACCCCCACTTTAGGAATTCAAACAATTTTAATAATAATCAAAGTTGACATAAATAGGAAGATAACATGGCATATATTCAGTGGTAGGGCTTTCTTGACACATGTATTCCAAAGTAATTTAACGATTTAGGAGTATTCATACCATTATGTCCTCTGCTTTTTCAAAAGAGCTAGATTTAATGTGGGTTTAAATTATGCTAATAAAATCAGGTTTATTAGCTGTGGGTGGATAATCTCACAGCAAAATTTTTATCCCTGGTTTATTTCTCTATCTTAACATTAATATGTGAATTATAAGAAAACTAGAGTAGACGACATAACCTTGGAGACCCAGATTCACTTCTTGCTCTGCCATTTCCTAATGAATGTGTCAGTGGATTGCATTTTGTTCACAGGAGATACAGGTAGAAGTATTTAGCAGTGATATGTTATAATGTCTGAAGCCTTTCAGATGATATTTAAATATGAATATATGTGTACATATAAATATATAGACAGAAAGATACAGATAGAGACAGAAAAATATTAATTGTCGAGTTTAGGTGAAGCATGGGCACGTCAGCATCATTCTCTCCATTTTTCTGTCGGTATGAAAGTTTTCAAAATAAATCATCAAGGAGAGAAAGAATCAATGACTTGCGAGTACCCTAACGATAGAGACTATGTCTTGATCAGCTTGGTTCCCCAGCACTGGGCACTGTCCCTGGCACTTAGTGGGCAACAAGGAATGTTAAATGGAGAGAGGAAGATCAGAGCTATTACCGCCAGGCGAGAGCAAAGCACTTAGAAACCCCCAAGTCTAAAGTATTTGGCAATTCTAAGTTTTCCATATTAAAGGGAGAGCAGGAGGTCCGAGGGAACCATGCCCTAAAGGTTAAGTGGAGGCCCCTGAGGAACGTGGGACTCTTGCTAAGCCAGTCTGCTGGTTACCCGAGTCATCATGTCCATTGTACTTGACTCTCAGCTCTCAAAGAATGAGAATGTGGTAAAATGAAATTATAATGAATATCATGTAACCTTTCTGGGATGATTAAGAGAAGACACTGTAAGATCTCGTGGGGCCTGTGGGGCCCGCATTATCACACTGCAGCTCAAATGCTGTGTGCTTTCTTTGGCCATATCCTCAACCTCCCCTTCAGCCTTCCTCTGGTCAGCAACCTAGGACCCGACTTAATGGCAGGAAGGAGAAGAATTCAGGTAGTTAAGGACACACCTCAGGTAGAAACAGGAGAACGGTATCATTTCATTCTAAGATAATCATGAGCTTTTAGATTCTCAGGTTAGATTCTTAGTTCCTTTTTTTTTGCTTTAATCCCTTACTCTTGAGGATTAAATGAGTGGATGTGTAATGACATAGCTCAGAGGTTTGGTAAATTCTTTTTGTAAAAGGCCAGATAGTAAGTATTTTAGTGTCTGTCCCAACCACTCAATTCTGCTGTCAGAGCACAAAAGCACCCACAGTCTGTACGTGAACAGGCACGGCTGTGTTCCAGTCAAGCTTTCTTAACAAAAACAGGCCATGGGTTGGATTTGCCAAACCTTGATGTAGGTCACAAACTCACTTCACTTCTTATGCGTCTACCCAGAAAAACGTACCCTTCAAAGCTCTTTTGGAGACCTGGGCTGAAAATTTTCGTGTTATACATAATAATTATTATGCACATTTTTGTCCTTATTGATTCACAAAATGCACCAAAACCTAGAATAAAGAATAGTCAGGATTGACTGCATTCACACTTGTAAGTATCTACAAAAATTATTACTGTCCTGGGCCTAGATACACTAGAAAGAAAAACAAATGATTCCTAAATCTAGATGCATATTTCTTCTTGATGTTTTTTTCTCCTGGCTCTGGAGTGCGTTATTGACCTTCGATTTCATTTCTTCTTCACTCCTGCCCATTCCAGCCATCACGGCGCTGAAGGAGAACATCGGCTGGAGATACAGCCTCCTCTTTGTGGGCCTGCTACAGCTAAACATCGTCGTCTTCGGGGCACTGCTGAGACCGATTATTATCAGAGGACCAGGGACGCCGAAAATAATCCCCCAAGAAAATCGGAAAGAAGTGCAATATATGCTTGAAAATGAAAAAACACGAACCTCAATAGACTCCATTGACTCAGGAGTAGAACTAACTACCTCACCTAAAAATGTGCCTAGTCACGCTAGCACGGAACTGGAGCTGAAGGCTGACATGCAGCAGGTCCTGATGAAGGCTAGCTCCAAGCCGAGCGATAAGAAAGCCCCTTTATTAGACTTCTCGATTTTGAAAGAGAAAAGTTTTATTTGTTATGCATTATTTGGTCTCTTTGCAACACTGGGATTCTTCGCGCCGTCTTTGTACATCATTCCTCTGGGCATCAGTCTGGGCATTGACCAGGAACACGCTGCTTTTTTATTATCTGCGATGGCAATTGCAGAAGTGTTTGGAAGAATCGCGGCTGGCTTTGTCCTGAACAGAGAGCCCATCCGTAAGATTTACATCGAGCTCATCTGCGTCATCTTATTGACTGTGTCTCTGTTTGCCTTTACGTTTGCTACAGAATTCTGGGGTCTCATGTCATGTAGCGTATTTTTTGGGTGTATGGTCGGAACAATAGGAGGAACCCACATACCACTGCTTGCTGAAGATGATGTCGTGGGAATTGAGAAGATGTCTTCTGCAGCTGGGGTCTACGTCTTCATTCAGAGCATAGCAGGACTGGCGGGACCACCCCTTGCAGGTGATTTAAATACACAAAATACAAACCCTTGTCTACTCCCCCTTAGGAGTTGTGCTAGCTTCCTGTTCTCGTCTAATTAAAAAAAATATCTACTTCCGTTTTTATACTTCCATTGAATTTTAGAGCTGCCAGGGATTAGCAATTACTTGAGCCAACTCTCTTGATTTAAATGTGAGGAAACTGAAGGCCAAAGAATTTAAGCATAAAGTCATAATGATAAATTAGCGACCAAGTCGGGATTAGAACCTCTGTCTGCAGTCCAGGCTGCCCCAGGCTCTTTCTATCATCTTGCCTTGTCTAATGTTAGAGGGGAACCCATGGGCTTATGACCTTTATAACTCAGGAGACTTTTGGAATAATAGAACTAATGGACTTCTGTAAGTCATCGTCCCTTGTTAGGAAAGATGTTTGGGAATTGAGCACATAGCAACACTCTGCACATACTTAATTGATTAATACAGAATATTTCCCTGTAGGTAGACATACGTATGTTTCATATTTTAGATATGAAATAGATCCTTAAAGTTACTGGGATTAGAAATCTTACCCTCTGATAAAAGAGACCTGAAGTAAATGCCAGTGAAAATAATACAGCTCTTTCCTACTTAAGAATTTTACCTTTTCAAAAATCGTGCATCTAACTGTCCCTCCCATGTTTTAGATTCTCTGCGAGGACAGACTTAGCCCATGAAGAACAAGTTAGCGACTTCATTTTCTCAGTTGCTGAATATTTTGTGTGTTTATCTATTTCTTCTCTCCAGTCTAGCAAAGATTTCTGCCTTTAACATCCTTTTTTCTTTAGAAAAACAAAACAAAAAGGCAAAGAAACTTGAGCGGTTTCGAAATCTGATGGGCGCCTGGGTGGGAGCGGGAGGCTGATGTCCAGTGGGGACGTTGCTAACAGCTGCTGACCTCTCCCCCAGGCTTGTTGGTGGACCAAAGTAAAATCTACAGCAGGGCCTTCTACTCCTGCGCAGCGGGCATGTCCGTGGCTGCCGTGTGCCTCGCCCTGGTGAGACCGTGTAAACAGGGACTGTGCCAGCGCCATCATCCAGGTGAAACAAAGGCAACGAGCCATCGCGGGAAGGCATTACAAGACATACCTGAAGACTTTCTGGAAATGGATCTTGCGAAAAATGAGCATAGAGTCCACGTGCAAATAGAGCCAGTATGACACACTTTCATGTAACAACAGCCACTGTGTTGGCTTGGGGGCGGGGGGTAGACCCCGGGGGTTTGGGGGGACATAGGGAGGTGGGGGAGCTAACCACTCTACTCCACTGTCAAAGCTACATTTTAAAGGGAATGTATACGTGAACAGCGCTACCAATATCTTTTTTTTTTTCCTTTAAAGTTTTCCTTTTTGCTTGTTTTTTAATCCAAAACAAAAACAACCAAACACTCTTCTATATATAAATCTGGCTCTATTCTGTAGCAATATGAAAGATAAGTAGAAGGACTGTTTGGTTCACATTCCAATATTAATTTAGTGACATGAACTGGAAAAGTGGTTTTAAGAGCACTCACATGGGAGAGACAATCTTATAGAACAACCTCCAGCCCAAATCATTGAAATGAAATTGGCCAGTCAAAAACAAAAAAATCTTCAATCATTTTAAAAACTTCTGACTTTCAGAAATATGAATAAAAACGTTTTTTAAAAACCCTTTGAAAAATGCTGAGGTTTTCATTAAGAAACTATAGCCTCTGAATTTTCCTAATATTGCATGAAAATGAAGTACAGTTTAAGACCAAATATTGACTAATAAACAAAAATTTTAAAAATACATGTAACTTGAACTTCATAAATGTGAAGACTACCATTTCTTTTTATGGCCAGTCATTACCAGAAGTGTTTCAATACAGAATATACAAAATGGCATTCAAAAATTCCTGTTGCTTTTAATTATTCAGCAATATGTGATTGTAGTGTCTTTAATTTAAACCACTATTTATTATTAAGTTATTCTAGGATGATTAAAGTAATCAAAAGAAAAAAATCTGAGACATAAGCAGCATTTTTACCTCCTTTCTGCAATCCTTTAAATGCCTCAAAGAATACCTTTTCTCTTGTAGAGTTACTCTCATAAAAGGCTAAGTTGTAATAATTCTTCAATTTCAAAAAAGGCAACATGTGCCATTTAAAGGGAGAAAAATAATGCGTAGCAAATCGCCTTAGCTTTTAAAAATAATTTGTTTTGTCACCTAAGAATACTTGAGAATCTTTGATCAGAATTATATTTCATTGAATTGTTACTGTTTCTTGGCCTTTTGGCTAAGATCAAGTGTGAATTGTTGAAGCATTTCTCATATTTTTTTAAAAAAACATCTAACTGTTAAAAAAAAACATATCTAACTGTTGAAGCATTTCTGTATTTCACATGGGGGTAGCAGCGACATTTATGTTACGAGTTACAAGTTGCAATTTACATCTTATATAAAACATGACTTGATGTTCTAAGTTGCTATAGGTATCAGGTAACTGGTCATTATTTTTTTGGAGTTACACTACATGTACAGTATTTCTCATTTTAGCAGTTTTCCGTAAAGAGGGGAAGTGTGAGGATAATATATGGGCGATTTACTCACCTGTTACTGAACCTCACCCTGCAGGTGATGGTCAATGCTCGCTGCTCCATCTTTATTCATCTTTTATGTTAATTTATGACAACTCAGGGGGAAAAACATAACAAGCCTAGTTTGGTTACAGGTACACACAAGCTTGAATATTTCTCTGCACTGAAATGAAAGTGGCATAGTTCATCACCACCTGCTACATTTTGTATAGCATTTTATCAGCCATAGAAATAGGACAATCTATAAAACTTTGGGGAGGGTGGGGGAGGAAATGACAAAGTGTCTGTCAAAAAACAGACACACCTAAAACAAGGTGGATGTAGCAAATTTCTGTCACTGCTTGAGACGAACTTTGAGCTTGTGGCAGTTTTGCAGACTTACGTGACTTCAGCACTTTACAACATATTTTTTAATATGAATGTTCAATACAATTTAATATTTATAACTGGGTTCTGAGGGATCTGCTCTATGTCCATTCTGTTAACTGCATGAAACAAAAATGTATGCCAATTTCAGTATGTCAATGATCAAGGTTTTAAATATTTGGAAGAAAAACAAGATTGCTGATTTGTTCTGTATTAATGACATTCTGGTACTTCTAGATTTGCAATAAATTTATGGCTTTTTTATTTAAAGAGACTGGTTTTTTTTCTGCTGTCAGGTTTTTAAAATTGATTCTTGTTGGATCATTCATTGTTGGATCCAGTTAAAGTTTAAAGAAACCCAAGGAAGATTCATTTCAAATAAATATTAATATTTTTTAAAATTTTTCTATAAAATCTTTTTGCTCTACTAAAGACACATAGTTTCCCAAGAAGTGTCTTGTTGAATTTAATTTTTTTTTTTTTTGGTCATTGAAAACAGGACAATTTTACTTTATATTGAATCTTTCATACAAATTATTTTAAAGCACCTTACAAAAAAACTAAATAATTCAAGGGAAGTATTAAATAATGGAAAACAAGAGAGGGAAATAAAAATTAACAGTATAAGCAAATGAAGAAGCATATTTTCAGCTAAGAATTGAAATTAGAATGAAAGCAGTGATTAAACTTAATTATTTCTTAATGAAAAATACATGAGTGAAATGATATTACGGCAGCCAGAGTAAGCCTATCAAAAGTAATAAGGGCAAATAATTAAGACTATCTATACTCAATTACAAACTAATTCTAACCTTGTTTGAGTAAACAGCACAGACTCTCAGACATGCCAGGGGTTGGCAAACCTTTTCTGTAAATGTTTAGGTCCAGATAGTAAATATTTAAGGCTTTCTGGGTCACAAGATCTGTCTTACTCAACTCTGCCATTGCAGGTCAAAAACAGCCATACACAATATATAAATGAATGACAGCCAGGCAAGGTGGCTCCCACCTGTAATCCCAGCACTTCAGGAGGCTGAGGTGGGAGGATTGTTTGAGGCCAGGAGTTGGAGACCAGCCTGGGCAACATAGCAAGACCTCATCTCTACAAAAAATTATAAAAAGTAGCCAGGCATAGTAGTTCGTGCCTGTAATCCTAGCTGCTTGGGAGGCTGAGGCAGGAGGGTCACCTGAGCCCAGGAGTTACAGCTACAGTGAGCTATGATTGCACCACTGCAGTCTAAGCCTGGGTAACAGAGCAAGATTCTGTCTTTAAATATATGTATATATGAATGAGCATGGCTGTATTTTAATGAAATTTTATCTGTGGATACTGAAATGTGAATTTCATAAAATTTTCACACATGAAATGTTATTTTGATTTTTTTCAATCACATGAAAATGTAAAAATCACTATTAGCTTGAAGACTGTGAACAAAAAATAGGCAGTGGACTGCATTTGGCCTGTGAACCAGTTTCCAGCCCCTGCCCCACGCATCCCTAGCATTGGAACAGACAGAAACTACCAGCCAACTCTAACAGTCCTGCCTAACAGGAAAGGATCGTTGTGGTCCAAGTAATTCTTGAATCATAGGTGGCCCAAAATAGGAAAGATCAAACAGATGATAACACATTTATTAATTATCAGTTTTCATTTCCCCTGATTAAAGAGATTCTGCTTTAAACTGGTTTCAGCATAAATGTAGACTGTTTCCCTCCCCCAAAATAAAATGATGGCAGTTGTAAAAACGAGTTAAGATCATGTACCCTTTAAAGCCAAATGTATCCATAACTGATACAGTGTTTCCAACGTTTTAACAACAAAGTTATCAATTTTATACTCCAATGACATGTAATGTTAACTTTTGTGCATTTATTTGCTTTGCCTTTAGCTTAATACCTGGTGATAAAATAGAAAATGGATTCCAAGTCAGGGTTCCCATGGCCCAGATTCTAGTCACCTGCAGGTACTTGTTACATTTAGGTTTCCATACTCCAATCCAAATATTCTAAATCATCATGATCCTCACTTTAAAAGTTCCCACACATGGGGCTCACCAATAGGGATCTGGAGTTGAGAAGCCGTTGCCTTTACAATTTTAAATGATTATGAAAATTACTTAAAACGACCAATTTAAAGACAATTCAGACATGTTGCACCCTAAAAGATCACTCCTATAAGTATATATTGCTTTGAGAAAAGAGAAACTGTCCTTATTTTCAGATGTGTCTTTAATACACCATGAATGTCCTAGGACAGAGCAACTGTATCCAACAGGTTGGCCCGGCACCGTTGCATAAGCAAGGAAACTAGGTCCCCCTAGTGTTCAGTCTTTATAACGACTCTGAAGGTGCAGAACAAAAGTGGTAAGAGAACTTGCAACGTCGCTTTTCACGGAAAAACTCTCACACCCAAATCAAAATGACTTCAGTGACTATCAGTTTCCTGGAGGGGAAATTAGACAACAAACCTGATATCCCAGAATGCTTCAACAAAGATTATTGAGAGAAAATGCAAATTGTGGCCATGTATAATGTACCATTTATATGCCTTTCCAACTATTCAAGAAAACAACAAGCACACTGGCAATTTACTACTCAAGAATTCAACAAAGTCAGGAGGGGTGGCTCACACCTGTAATCCCAGCACTTTGGGAGGCCAAGGCAGGAAGATTGCTTGAGGCCTGGAGTTTGTGACCAGCCTGGGCAACATAGAGAGACTCTGTCTCTACAAAACATAAAAAAAATTAGCTGGGCGTGGTGGCACATGCCTGTAGTCCCAGCTACTTGGGAGGCTGAGGTGGGGGGTTCACTTGAGTCCAGGAGTTTGAGGCTGCAGTGAGCTATGATAGTGCCACTGCACTCCAGCCTGGGTGACAGAGCGGAGACCCTGTCTCTAAAAAAAAATTAAAAAAAAAAAAGAATTCAATCAAAACTTTAAGTACCTTCTCTGCACTGACCCCTCCCATTCTCAGCCCCGACTTTGTCCCTGAGCTCCAGACTTATACATGCCTGCATGGCAGCACATGGATGTAAAGTAGACATCTCCAGCTTAAAATGTCCTCAGAACGACTCTGGGTCCTCCTCAAACCCACTCCTCCCCAAATCCAATCAGCTCTACTTTCTAAATATATCCAGAAGCTGACTGCTTTTGCCAACTGCACCAGGACCCTTGATCCAAGCCAGTATCATCTCAGCTGGATTACTGCAATAATCTTCTAGCTGCTTTGCCAGCTTCCACCCTTGCTATACACCACCCCCACCTTAATTTTCCACACAGCAGCCACCATAATCCTTTGAAAGCAAAGTCAGATATAAATCCTTAGCAATGGGCCCTGTGTGAACTGCCCGATGCTACTGCTTTTCCCCTTGCTCCTGCCACTCTAGCCTCATCAGCTTTCTTACTGTTCCTGGAACTGTTCTTATTGATCCAAGTCTCAGCATTTGTGGTTGCCTTTGCCTGGTACACCCGTCCCTTAGTTGTGTACATGATGTGACCCTTCATTTTGGTCACCTCCAAATGTCACGTCCCTAAGGAGGCATTCCTGACTATCCTATCCAAATCAGTACTTGTTTCTATCCCTTTACTCTGACATGCTGTTATAAAAGCATCCGTTTTTTTCCACTAGTGTATTAGGGTAGCAATTTTTTGTTCACTGCTATATCCCCAAGGCTTTGAGCAGGGCCTGGCACCTAGTAGCTGGTACTCCATAAATATTCTTGGAAAAAAATATATATGAATGAATGAATGAGTTCTTTGTATTTCATTGGCTTTTTTTCTCCCCTTTAATTACACAAGAGAAAACAAATGGTATCTATTTACGATTACAGCTCAAGGGAGTCTGATGCCACTGTGAAGCAGCTGGATGGCCACAGGACCCTGAAAGCACGTACTCAAAACCTACTGGTCCAGCATTTGAGGGTCTCAAAGTGCCCAGCAGTAGTGTCCTACTGGGGAGGGTCAGCTGTGAGGAAGAAAAAAATGATCCATGAACAGAGACTAAAACAAAACAGTAGGGGAAAAAATTAGCACTAGGGTAAGTATGCAAATGGAGGGCTGTGAGTCTTAACATATTGCCAAATCGATTTTGCTTTAACTTAACCTATTTTTCAGTACACATTTTTTTTTCAGGATGCTTTTTTTTTTTTTTTTTTTAATACCTCAACTGGGCCGGGCGCGGTGGCTCACGCCTGTAATCCTAGCCCTCCGGGAGGCCGAGGCGGGTGGATCGCTCCAGGTCAGGAGTTCGAGACCAGCCTGAGCGAGACCCCGTCTCTACTAAAAATAGAAATAAAAATTATCTGGACAACTAAAAATATATATAGAAAAAATTAGCCGGGCATGGTGGCTCATGCCTGTAGTCCCAGCTACTCGGGAGGCTGAGGCAGTAGGATCGCTTGAGCCCAGGAGTTTGAGGTTGCTGTGAGCTAGGCTGACGCCACGGCACTCACTCTAGCCCGGGCAACAAAGTGAGACTCTGTCTCAAAAAAAAAAAAAAAAAAAAATACCTCAACTGGCAGCAAGTGCTTTTCTGGATACTCCATCTCTCTTTTTTCGGTGCTAAGGCAGAAGTACATAGACTGATTTCTCTGACTTTGAGCAACCCCAGATGGCTCCACTTGAACAGAAAAGAAATTGAAAGGAAGCTTAATCTTATAACCCCTTCTATAAACAATCTGAAAAAATTGGTTCGGCTTCTGACAGGCAGTATTTTACTTCTATGAGGTCACGTGGCACAGCGCAAACAATACAGAACTCAGAATTAGGAAGACGTGGGATCTGGTCCCATTTTTGCCATTGGCTTAAACACACAAGTTTACTCAGCTACTGCAGGCTTGTTTCCTCATTCATGAAATGGACTAAACAATCTCCACATTATTAACACCTTACAACTCTGCTTTCCAAAAATGAAAATGCATTTATTAATATAAGGCAATATTGGGCCCTTGGCAATGAGAGAGGAAGGTAAAAATCTGCAACAGAGAATAATAGCAAGATCAAAACCCGACAAATATCACACGTTCTCACTCATATTTGGGAGCTGAAAAGGTTGGTCTCTTACAGGTAGGGAGTAGAATGCTAGACACCAGAGACCAGGAAGGTGGGAGCGGGGTATGACGAGAGGTTGGTTAATGGGTACAGACATACAGTTAGATAGAAGGTATAAGTTCCAATGTTCAACAGCAGGGTAGGGGGACTATAGTTAACAACAGTGTATTGTATATTTCAAAGTACCTGGAAGAAAAGACTTGAATTGTCCCCAACACACAGAAATGATAAATACTCAATGTGATGGATACGCCACATATGCTGACTTGATCATTATACATCGTATGCATGTAACAAAATATTACATGTACCCCACAAATGTGTCAATAAAAAATCACACGTATCCCGCAAATATGTGTCAAAAAAAAACTTAAAAAGAGGGGGGGAAAGCTGAATACTAAATCCAGAGGCCCTTGTAGTGTCCACACTCTTTCAGCTTGACTATCAACACTTCAGTACTGGCAGAAGATCTGTATGACCTTTTCCTTAAACAAGCCTTTCTCTCCTACGAACTCGATTTCATGGGCGCATTTTCCCAGGTGGACTGGAGATTGCTACTAATCTAGAGCTGCACTGTCCAATGCAGTAGCCACAAGCCACATGGGGCTGGTAAGCACTTTAAACGAGGCCAGTTGGAATTGAGATGTGCTGTAAGTGCAAAATATACACGGAAATTTGAAGATTTCGTATGAAAAAATGTAAAATATCTCAATATTTATATTGATTACATGTTGGAATAATAATAGTTTGGATGCACTGGATTAGATAAAATAGATGATTGAAATTCATGCCACCTGCTTCTTTTTGCATTTGCTAATGTGGCTACTAGAAAAATTAAAACTTAACCTGTGTGGCTTGTATTATATTTCTACTGGACGGTGCTACTCCAGATACCAGAATCCAGAGAGTGATTAAGACTCAAACTCTGCGGTGAAGCACTTTTTCCAGTGCTCCCCCAGGGAACTGATTCCACTCACTGCTCTGCTGCGGCGCCGTCCGGATTTTCCAGGGCCCAGAGTGCGGCGCACGTGGGCCTCCCGCCGGGCGGGCCTGCTCCGGAGGCTGCGGCGGAGGAGGTCCCCGGGCGGCCCGGCCGGCGTGCGGAGCCCGCCAGGGGAAGTCCCCGGGCGCGGAAGCAGGTGGCGCGCGGCCGCTCGCAGCTGCTGGGCCCGCGGCGCCCACACCCGCCTGGGCGCGGCCGGAGGGCGACGCGCTTCCTGCTCGGGAAGGGCCCGGGCGGGGCCGGCCTTAGCGGTCCCGCCGCTGCCTGCTTCGATTTTAGCGCGCCTGCCCCGAAGAGGGCTTGACATGTAAATTATTCAGCTCAGGGGAATTTACGTTTCACAAAGCAAGCTGGACAAGTACTGGCCTGATCCTTGCCAAATGCTTCTGTTTAACCCACACCATGAAGAGTCTGTCTGTCCCGGCGCGGCGGCTCGCGCCTGTAATCCCAGCACCCAGGGAGGCCTAGGCGGGAGGATCCCTCGAGCCCTGGATTCCAGACCAGCCTGAGCAAGCGAGACCCCATTTCTACAAAAAATAGGAAAATTAGCTGAACGTGGTGTCCCAGATACTCGGTAGGCTGGGGCAGGAGCATTGCCTGAGCCCAGGAGTTCCAGGATGCAGTGAGCTGTGATTGTACACTCCTGCCTGGCTGACAGAGCCGGACCCTGTCTAAACACTCTAAATAATGAGAAAATCAAATTCTGTGCACTGGGCTGAGCATGGTGGCTCACACCTGTAATCCCAGCACTTTGGGAGGCCAAGGCGAGAGACTTGAGCCCAGGAGTTGAAGACCAGCCTGAGCAACACAGCCAGACCCGTCTCTACATAAACATATATATGCATTTTTTAAAGTCTGTGAACTGAAATGTCAACATTTATTCCTTCTCTTGACTGGAGAGATACTAATTCTGTCAGCACCAAGGAACAGGATCTATGACATAAATGAACAGCATTCCAAATTCACTTATTTCAAAGATAGTATGAAATATTTTGACAGTGGAAAATTATTCTATTAGTTCAGTATCTTTCATTCAGCATTTGTAGAGCAAAATCTACTTGTATTTTGTTAGTGAAAATCATTTTTTAAAACTACAAAGATTTAACCATAATACATAAAACTTAGTTGCGGTAAACATTTTTAAATTTAACTCTAAGAAATTCTATGAAAGTATAATACAACACAGTAATTTGTTATACACAGCACTTAAGTGATGATTGCTGAATAAATGCTGGTTATGCAAAATTTTGTTTGGTCCAATTTTTAACAAGAGTGAATGATTTGTTTCCTTAATAGATTTTTTTTTCTGGTCTCACAGTGACAATAGGCACAAATGGACTTTGTATCCTGTCCAAATAACTGTAATCCCCAATTTATGCACCTAGACAAATCTGGGTTCAAAAGGGTTTGTGACTAACCCTGACCTACAGGACTAAAACTGTGCTTACCTTGTAGGAAAATGTAATAGAATGGATAATAATTTAAAGTACATTATTCAAGGAGGAAATAAAACCCCTCAGAGAATCCATAAAATTCCATGCTCCATCAAGTTTTCTTTTCAGTACTAGAATGACCAAGTATTCTCTCTCCAATTAATTTTAATAGCAAACCACCCTTTTCTAAAATGAATCATTAATCAAGTAGGAAAGTAAATCCAAGGGAAACCACTGATTCAGTTATAAAATGTACCTTAAATCATACTGCATAAATCATAACAACGAAAGAATCTAAGTTTCAAAATACAAAAAAAAAAAATATGTATATATATGTATATCCTTAAGTCTTACCCTCCAGGTAAGATGAGAAAGTGGGAAATGCTGTCTGCTCACTGGCATTCAGTAAAATGATGCACTGTAATTTGTAGATTTGGGGACACATTGATCTAGCAGAGGTGGCTTGTCAAGCCTGAGGTTTTCAACCTGCTTACCATCAGGATGATGGGGCTGATGCCCACAGCCTGCAGGCCACCACCATGGCATTCCTGGCACCCTGACAGACCCGCCCACTCTCCCTAACTCAAGTACACACTTCACAATACAAAAAAGTGACAAAGACATTATTATACAAATAAACCTGAAACCTGCTCTAAATATACAGAAGTGCAACACTCACAACAAGTACCATTACAAAGTATGTGTAAGACCCCTCACAAATGACTAAATGTTGTAGTTGAGAAATGCAATGGAACTCCCACCATCAAAGGTTGCTGTGGTGTAAGTACCGCTGTTATTTACACTTGTAAATATTCCTCAGAGGAGGTCACATTTTAAGCTGCTAAAAACTTACATGAACTGTTGCTTCTTTCAGGGGTAAGCTGATAACCAGCAAAGAAAAAATAAGAGGTGAGTCACCCCAGAGAGCAGGGAAAGCTCACAGAAGAGGAGGAGGGATGTGGATGGAGATCAGAGCCCATGAGAGTTCACAAATGTGACGTGGCTGGGCCTAACAGAGAGGGAGCATCTCTTTTAAAAACAAATTCACCCCCTGGGAATTATGTTGGTTGGTCCCTTAGGACATATCTGGTTATATTTATTTATTTACTTACTAGTTACTGCTAGTCCTAGCTTTCTTGTGAGACATAAATTATATCGGAAGAACAGAAATTCTTGTGAGACATAAATTATATCGGAAGAACAGAAATAATGTGCTCACTGCCACAGACCAGGCCAGTAAGATGGAAGATAGTTTATAGAATTTTTTTCAAATGAGTCTCATTTCAATTCAGGTGCTTTAAAGAAGGTTCTGTTCTGTTACTTTGACACAGCACAGAATCTGTATATAGTTTATTCCAATGAAGTACTCCACCCAAATGAAAGCATAATGTGCAAGTATTTATTTTAATTACTCCTATTCGAAGGTCCTTATTTTTGGAGAACAGCAAGGCATTTCATTATCCACTCTTTCCATTCCTTAAAGGCTTCAACAGGTTTTGGTAAATTCCCCTTATCCTTACGACTATGTTTTGCAGTTACTCCAGGCATGTCAGCAGATTCATCATCGATCCATCTCACTAGTGCCTTGAAAAACAGAAAAGATTCATATTTTAACAAA
Source organism: Lemur catta (assembly GCF_020740605.2). Classification (NCBI taxonomy): domain Eukaryota; kingdom Metazoa; phylum Chordata; class Mammalia; order Primates; family Lemuridae; genus Lemur; species Lemur catta. The sequence continues at coordinate 47,107,930 of NC_059142.1, read as the reverse complement.
TGACAGTAAAAAAATTTTAAGCAAGGGAAAAAAACTGGCTTCTAGATCAGTTTCTGTAAATCTGTGATTTATATTGTCCCATAAAGATGCTGCATTCGATAAAGAGGTTATGAATATGAAACAGCATGTACCAAATATACATAAACTTTAATTACAAATTATGGTCAAAAGTATGCAGAGAAAAAAAGATGATAAAGAAGTACACTAATTCTTACACTTTTTTTAGGGTGGTAGGATAATTATTTTCTTCTCTCAACCTGTTAAATATTCCACAAGGCCTTACACTGCACTTTTAATTTGATGTGTATGTGTATACATGGAAGTGTACACGTAGGCACAGTAGACATATGTGTATGAAGATACATGTGTAGACATTTATGTGCAGCCACTGAACAGTCATACCCACCAGAAGCCACGTGCTTGCATACTGATGTGTTTGTGGGCATGTGTGGGCACACACACACATACCGAGATTAGGTAGTTTCCTTATCACTTCTTAAAGAAAATCATCCTTTCCTTCTAATGAACATCATACATCATACTTCTGTCTCATATTTGGAAAGATAAATCACATCCACATATTTATAGGGTTTTACAAAATGAACTTTGCCACACGTATCAATATTTATTCTGTTCTGCAAAGTCAAGCTCTCTTGCCCTAAATGGCTAAGAAATAGAGAAACTTCTACTGTTTCTCATTATACTGTTAGTATAAATCACTCAAGAGCAAGTTGAAGTTTTTAAGAAGGGTATTTCTTTGCATGCTTTTTTTTTAAACCACAGCTTCCTGCTTATCTTTACACTAATTTCCTTTGATAAATTATAGTTCTAGAGAAGGACCTAATAGAAGATGTCAGTTTGCTACTTAGGTAACCACTTCCCTCCCTTTTAGCACCCCCCTCCCATTTACTTTATATCTTTCTACAATGCTGAAGCCAATAGCACATTGTAACTTTCGTAAGCAGATAGGGCACAGGTTTAGAGGGCGCCGGTCAGCTTCTTCCAAGTGGTTGGAGCCTTGCATTAGGCATGTGAGCCACTGGCAGTGTCGCAGTCCAAATATGTGTCCAATCTCATGGGTTAAAGTCTGCAAGACAGTCACATTGAGGTGTTATAGCACCACCATCATCATCACCATCAAGTTACACATCTCTTCTTTTTCTTGCTTTTCCAAGAGACAATTTTACAGAAATCAACTCCCTTACCATTATCACCAAAACTTCACTCTGCCCAGACCTTCAAAGACTTAATAATCCACATCATCTTCCCAAATGTCTTACTGCCTTCCTTACTATACTTAAATATTTCCCTTGGACCAGAGTTTCTGAAGCTCAACACCACTGACATGTTGCACAAGACAATTCTGTGTTGTTGGGGGACTGTCCTGTACACATTGCAGTCTTGTGCACTAGATGCCAGTAGAACTCCCTTCCCAGTTGTAACAATCAAACATGTCTCCAGACATTGCCAAATGTCCCATAAATGGCAAAATCACCCCTGGTTGAGAATTCTTGCTCTAGACTAGGGTATTTGTTATAATTTAGATTCTGTAACTTCTTCCTCTAGAGATGCTGATTCAGTAGGTCTGGGAGGAGGGGTGCTTAATCTGCATGTCGGGGAGCACATCAGGTGATGCTGAGGCAGGGGGCCCATGGAACACACTTTGAAATCGTAATTCTAAGAAGTGTAGTTCTCAAACCCCAACAAATAGTACTGGTGGAAGCAGAACTACTCTAGCTGAAGGAAAAGCCTATGTCTCTGGCTACAGAGAAAGGGGAAAAGGGGGAGATGGGATTTCCAAAGAGCAGGGGAGGGGGGAGATGTCAGGAACTGTCAGCAGAACTGTAGTCCAGGGTAGGCTGGCACCCAAAAAAGGAAGGCCCGTTATCCTTGAGAGGCCGGAGAGCTGGGGTTCTCCAAAAACCTCAGGAAGGCAGATTTACTTGACGACTACAGCAGCTTGAAAGAAGTTACCTATTCATACCAAAATCCAGGAATCAAACTAATGGTGAAGGCATGGGTACAGGCAAAGCTGCGTGTAACTAGCAGGACAAAAAACTGGCACCAATATTATAAATTTCAATGTGAAGGTATCCATTTAAATTTTGTTTTTATGGATAATTTCAGTCAAGTACTAGCCACCAAAATTATACAAATGCTACAAACTCAGTACCTTAAGGACTGACAATATACAATTTAGGGAATTAAGATCGCTTTTTTTAAAAAATGGCCCTTTAGGATTTTTTAAGCAACTCACCTTACAGGATCGAAGCAGCAAAACACTAGTTATTTCAGGAATGTAATAGTTATCAAAAATTGAATAGTCACTTGAAGATGTTTTCTGGAGCTTCTTCAGTTTGCCTTCGTAGTGCAAACTATAAAAATCACTGCCATACCTGGCAAAGCTGAATATCCCCACACCTACAAAAAGAGGATCAGCAACAACAGAATGAGAGTAAGATTCCTAAAGGAAAGACCAAAAAAGGGCCTGCCGGAACATCTGGTCAGTGAGTACACATCTGCATTACTGTGTTCACACTGTCTAACACACTTAAGGTTCACAACACAACGGACTTTTGCCCCCGATTTCACTATCAAAACCATCTGCTGCTTCTACCCAATTTGCCTTGCCCTGTAAAACTCAACAGATTTGAGGTCAAATTCTTGAGAAACTGGAAGTTTCAGAGAGTTCTTCCCCACAAAAGAGGTCTTCCTTTCAAAGAATCAAGTACTCAATCAACTACTCCAAAAGGAGCCAGGAGAAATAATCACATGAACAACAGGCAGCCACGAGCTCACTCTTTAAGAACAGAATTAAAACAGCTGTTGCACGTCCCCTGGGACGGGCTGCTGGCCTTTCCTCATGTCGTGCTACTGAGGGCAACTGCCCTGCCCACTGCCCCAACGTCCTGCAGACCATGTTTTGGACCATGCCTTTAGACAGAATAACTTCCTCCCCTCCCCTGCCCCCCTTTCTTAAGAATAGCACAGCTCTATTATGTGGCTAGTGTCGGGTGACCAGAATAAACACTCTTGAAGCTGACTTCCTGTGTTACACTTAGAGTTGTATCAACCATTTCTGCATGCATGGAGCACACAGTTTGATGCACAAGTCACTCTATAGGGATTGCTTTATAACTTGGCTTGTTTAAATTATCACTTTTATTTATGCCTCCCTTTCAGTTGTTAAAGTAATAATACATTTTTTGTAAGGAAAAAGACTTATAGTAGATTTGCCCAATACAACTTGATTCAAAAAGAATGTTCCTCGCCCTACCCTCAAAAAATGTAGACTGGTATTTGAAATTTAGGGAAAGACAGAATTCTGGAAGTTAAAAATTAAATCTATTAATGTATCACAAGTGATCCCCCTCTGGCCAATCACGTATGGGCATATTTCACTACAATAATACCTATAAATAGAAGATTATTTTCTTTAGTAATAAATCTTTCTCAATTAAAAAATGTCAATTTTTGCAAACTTGGAGAAAACAAGATCACTTATGGTAAGATATTGTCTTATTGCATGGCAGATCAATCCTTCTTTACTCTGTATGTCTTTTCTTTTGTCATGTAATATTTCTTACTAAAAAAGGATTAAAGTAGAAACAGTATGGGGAAATGTTTCCTGACCTCCTTAAATGCACAAATTAGCTAGCAATATCTGAGACGAATAAACAAATTGGTTTAAATTATGTTTAGTGTTTTCCTCTCTACTGGGTTAATTAATAAAGGGGGGACGTCTGATAAAAAGCTAGCAGTCACCCAAATCTCTAAAAAAGTGGTAGGGTCATCAGAATGGAGGAATGGGGGTGACCAAAGGAAACCTTACGTAAATGGAAAATTGAGGAAGAAGGAGTAGATAGGAAGAGGCTCTATAACCCCACAGTCCTCACCTCTAGTAGGAAGAACATTTGCCAGAAAAGTCCCAACTGGCACACAAATCCTGAAGCTAATAATGTAACATCTAGACAGACCACAAACTCTCAGTACAGTCCCTGGTACTTACTCCTCAGCCCCAGAACACCAATGAGCCACTCCCCTTAGTTCACTGGCCTTTTCCCTTTCAAGTCTGTCTTAGACCCTAAGGGATAAGGTTAGAGAAGTAAGAGCAAAAATGGAGGGGTAGGGAGAAGAGAAGTAGAGAGATGGAAAAAAGAAGAAAAAAAATAGGTAAAAACATGGCCTCTTTCCAGATCCTATCCCAATAATACCATGCAGAGTTCTAAATGAATCAATGTTTATCATATCTCAAATCAAAGATTGAAGTCGACTTTTTAAAATCAAAAACAAAAGACAAGTGTCATAAGACATAGGATAAGAAAGAAGCATATACTTATTTAAATCAGTCTGTGGTTATTCCACCTATGCAAGATTGCTATGAAAAGTCAAGAGTTGAAAAACAATTATGTTGATAGTTCAAACTGTATCTTTGTTTAATTCACTTTGCTACTGAATCACTGACATTTCCCAGCTGTTGTGCTGAATGCTTATGTATATGTGCCAGGCATATATACACACTTTTTACGTATAGGCACTTTTGTGTAAATTATCTCAAAACGACTCTGTGAAATAGGTATTATTACCTTCAAGGTCATGTAGGTAGTGAATGGCCAACTGGGGAGGAAACCACATCATCAGAATCTACCAACAGCACACTTCGCACTACGGCATGACACATCACTGAAAATACTATACAGTTTTAAGTATCAAAATTATTATTGGATAGAATTTTTTCCCTCTTTTAACATCTTCAAACATTCTCAAGATGAGGAATTGTCTAAGAACAATGTCAAAAAGGAATACCATCTGTCAAAGAGGCCTGTCCAAAGACAAAATTCCAGGAGTCTCTTGGGTAAAGATCAATCATTGTTATACCCACAACACAGAAGGCATCTTCAGGTTTCTTCTTTTTTAAGTACTTCAAGATGTCCCCTATTTAGGAAAAAGAAATGTAGGTATGTGTATATATTATACACATATACTACCTTTACTCAACTCAAATTGTAAAGGTGTTTAATTCACCTGCATGAATTTGTAGGTTTTGTGTGTTATCATTGACTCTAAAGGAACACCTTGTTGCAGAAACAGGAACTGGTTCTAGGAGTTTTACTGTCAAGCCATAGAAAAAAGCTTCACAGTAGCCCTTAAGCCATTTAATATATTCTTCACTGATAATTCTGGTGTTTCCTAAAGATCCTGTAATATGGAAGAAAATTTAAAGACACAATTTAAGGTGATTAAAATATTCAGTCTTTACCTCAGTCTATAAATTAGAAATTTGAAATTAGAAACAAAACCAACTCTAATTTTTCAATATACTTTTTTCATTCATTGACATCAATATGAATTAAAAAGAAACAACATGCTCTCTTTTAAGTCGGTTTGGCTACAAAACTTCTACCATTGCAATGAATATCAAAAATGATCACAAAAACTGCCCACCTGAATCAGACCAACAGCCCAAACTATCCCTGACAACAAGGATACCATTGCAAAACCAAACCCAAACCAGCATATTAGCAATATATACCGATGGACTGTATGTAAATACTGCGCTTCTCTGGAGAGGGTGTCTTTCTGTAAGGATCACTGAAAAACTGTTCAAAGTCTTGGGGAGCCTCGGGATGAGAGATGATCCAATCTGATTGTGAATGCAAGGTAATGGGTCCAAAGAGACCACTGGTTGGCTGGAAGGCTTCGTTCATTAAATGCTGTTCCCCAACATCTAATTTTTCATACTGTGACATAAGCACCGGGTTCTTTGAGATGAGAGCTGTTTTTAGTGTTTGTTCAGAGTGCCGTATCGTTTGCATCTACCAACAAAACACAAGTAGTCAAATATAAAATGCATATCCATATTGGGGACTTTACCTATCCTCCATATACATTTCTGATTTCTCCGTAGAATGGAATAACTGATACCACATGCCTTAGAATGGTCAACCTTAGAGTGGGTTCCTGTTTCAAATCAATTTTGGGGGGAGGGTATCAAAGAAATTGAAAAGAAAATCATGAAATCCATTCCTCCATCTCATATGGAATATACTCCCATTATCAAAACTAGTGGTGACCATAAGAGCATGACCCGATATCCAATTTCCTTCTGTCACTTGGGTACTAATAACAATATTATGAATTAATGCATTAGAGCCACATGAAAAACACTCATCCTTTCCAGTGTGACTCAAAAATCTTCAATATCAAACAAAAACAGAACTAACCTAAGTCCTGCCATTTCTGTAATTTAACTGCAGGCTGACAAGATATATTATCTCAGGCACTGAAGTTTACCACCTCAAAGTCATGTCACACTAGGGAAGACATCAAATGACTAATCAAAAGCCAGACTCACAATGACAGATCTCTTCCATTCACATTGTGTTCCTATGCAGAGCTTTCATCCTTCCATTTGAATGGGTCAAAAAGATGTTCCACCACGAGGCTTTCTGAATTACAAAGGGAAAAAATTGAATATCTGTCTGGATCATCTGTCATATTTTCTAATTATCTAGATTTTTCCAGTTTAATGATAGACATTTGATGGGAAAACTTAAGCTAATGACTGTTCTGATTGAACCTCTGAATTCTGGGGGTCAAGAGGGTGGCAGAAATTCCAGATCAAAGGTTTCTATAGTGAGAGTTCTGATATGAGCGTAGGATTATCCTCACTATTATACAACCGGGCTGAAATTTGACTTCTCCTACAGGACAAAATACAAAGATGTATCCTCCTGAATTCCACCTACCTTTATTAAAAAGGAAGGCTCCCATTGAAGTGTTTACCTTACAAGGAGGGGCATGTCTGGGCCTGGCTGGAAAAATGTTGCGGAGGGTGCCTTCACCCTAATACAAAAAAGGCAGTGTGAAAAGGACAGGAGTCCTCCTCCAGCCTCCTAGGTCTATACTGGGTTGAGCCGCGAGAGAAGACGGGTACTGGAAGCAGAACTGGGTCACTGCAATGGGTTGGCGCGCTGGGATGCTTTGGTCCTAAAACCAGAACATCTCGGGCAAACCGGGACGAGTGGGTCACTCCAACTGGTTGCCTATAGCAACCCGCATTTGAGGCTCTCCCCAGTGCAGGCGCTACCCAGTCCCCGGGATGGGGGTGGAGTGGGGGCTCCTCCTCCCCCTGCCCCCGCCTCTTCTCCCCGGGGAGCGTCCTGAGAGGCCCGGCCTGGCTCTCCAGAGACACCCGCCCCCGCGGTCCTCGCTGCTTCCGCCGCGGCCGCCCCTCCCACGTCCTCATCCCTCCCCACCGACCACGACCGTCCCCGCCCCTACACTCGGGACGCCCTGCCCAGGCGGCCCGGGCCCTGCCTTGATTGTACCACTGCACCATCTTCGCCCCAGCAGGCCTCGACACCACCCGCCAGGCTCCCGCGGCCACCCCTGCGCGCGTGCGCGCCGCGCCGCCGCGCATGCCCCGTGCGCCCCGCTCCGCCCACGTCACGCCCGCGCCACGCCCCGCAGCGCCGGGAGGCCCGAGCGGGCGCGGTGTTGGAGGTTGAAAGGCGTACGCGGCCCTCGTTTTCCCGAACAGAAGGATGCGAGGGGGCGACGAGGCGCCGAAATCAGTCCCCGCCGTCGCCTTCCTCCCGTCCGCCCTCGCGGGGGCGCCGCGGCCCGCTTCTCCGGGGCCCCAGACGCGCCAGCGCCGCTGGGGTTTGCCCGTTTGTGAGTGTGCTCAGCGGGCCGTGGGTTTGAGGAGCGCCCGCAGCGTGACTAACGTAACCAGCGCGGCCCAAAATAAGGCAGCTTTCGCCGCGGTTGACGCGGAGCCGGGCGCGCGCGCCGCCCGTGCCGTCACCGCCGGACTTTCCCTCCTTGATGTGGTTAGGCCGGGCCCAGCCCGCGCGCAGGTGCGGCGCCCGCGCGGTGTCGCTGACGCCGGCGAGGCCACGTGCATGTGCCCGAGCGGGGCTGTGAGGCAGGAAGGCGGCAGCTCTGCGGCTTAGGACAGGCTGGCCGCCCTCTCTGCATCGCGCGGCTCTCATCTGTAAAAAAAAGTATTTTCTACACTATATTCTGAAGTTTTTTTATCATTCATTTTCTATCCTTTCTTTTGAACATTTATTTTCAAATATTCTATTTTTAATAGCCCAAAGGCCTTTCTTTTTATGATTGTTTATTTTATTTTACAACCTGCTGTGGTCTGAATGTTTGTGTCCCTCGCCTTCAACCATGCGAGGCCACTCACTGCAGGAAGGCGCCGTCTTCTGAATCAGAAAGTGGGTCCTCTCCAGACACCAAAGCTGTCAGCACCAGGATCGTGGACTTCCCAGTCCCTAGAACTGTGAGAAATAAATTTCCCTTGTTTATAAGCCACCCAGTGTATGGTATTTTGTTACAGCATCCTGAACAGACTAAACTACACCCTTTCTCACCTCATGGATAAAATGTCATTTCTTATTTCTCTATAGATATTAACCATACTATAATATTTCTGAAGTTTTGTTCTGCTGCTTCCTCTGTTTGGGTCTTCTTTCATGTTAGAACTTTCCATAAACATCTAGTGATCCTTGGGTATCTGTTAAGATTTCACAAAAAGTTGGTGGAGGATTCTGTGTGCATGAATGTGGCTTATCCACTAGGGTTCTCAGAGCTGATCTGGCAGACAACTAGCTTATTCCCTGAGAGGAGTCTCCCAAGTGTCTGATCATGCAGGTCTCTTCTCTGTGGCCATCCTGTTTTTACTAGGGAATGATCATCTCCTAACTGACAGTGTTTTGGAGGCAGGGGGCAGGAAGGAGAGGAAGGAGCCTGGGGATCCCACTAATGTGTGCATGAATTCTAAACCCTTACCCACCCTATTTTCACCCCTACCCTTACTGTCCACGATGATTCTCAAGTCTCACGACTAACTCATTTTAACATAAGAAGACTAAGTTAAGTGGGTTAAGAGGTTCTCAGTCATTCACCTGCTAGTATGAATTCGCATATGCTCAGTTTGCCTTTCCTGTAGCACTTAGCTGATATCAGCTGCCCTGAGGAAATGGAAGTCTGGCTGGACAGAAAGTGGGAGCAAGTGGGTCATTTGGTGTCATAGACTCCTTCAGCAGGAAAGCAGCCCAGAGGGGGCAGGGCAGATTAGGGGAGGGTGCTACAGTCCAGGGATTAGGGCTCTGGACCTGGATTCCAAGAGGGAGGTGGGAAATAAAAGTAATTCATGCTTAAATTGTGCTCAGAGCCAAGGCACTGTGCAAAGAAGCAGGAGATGACCTGTTTTCTTCCTCTGCACTGCAGAGAACTTGCCTTCCAAGACCCAGAGCTCAGCTACAGCAGGGGCTGAACAGCACAGTGCAAGCAAACCTGAGAACCCAGTCACCCTGGGAAAGACGGGTTTCTAGGGGAAAACACATTCTTTTTTCCAAACAACCAACTTACAAATGATCTTTTGGACCACGTCCTGCATGTGAACTGAGGCTCGATTCGCCTATAATGGTCCAGCTCTTGTTGTGCCAAGGGAGAGAGGCCATTAGCAGAAATGAAAAAAACAAGAAATCTTTTAGTCCATTAGGTTAAAAGAGAATTTTTCATCCTTTATTATTCATGATTTGTGACTTCAGTTACTGTTTCCTGGAAGAAATGTTATGGTTCTACTTCAGCTTCTATTTACCGAGGCAAATAGATGCTTATCAGCAGTCCTGCTACAAATTGCTAAGCAGTCTGTACAGCCTTTGGTGCTGTGGCCTGTTTTGCAATTCTTTGACGTCCTGTCAGGCAAGTTATTTTCTGTGCCTCAAACAGTTTCCAAAACCTATCTCAATCTGATGTGTGTGTACCACTACATATGTGTGTGTATCTATAATCTCTATCTATATATACATATATTGTATGTGAGTACAGTAAACTCAAAGAATTGAGTAAAAGCAGACTTCAGTTTTTACTTTAAGAATGTCACTCCCTAAAAACTAGGAATTAGGGGTCCCAAGGATCTCCCGTAGCATTTCGGAAGACTCAGGTGGGAGCTAAGAAAGTCAGCATGAGGGAAGGAAGAAAATCTTAGGTCAGTAACCTTGGGGACCACTGGAGGATGCCGTGATCCCTCGGCGGGGGCCTTCCCCAGCCACTGCTTCAGGGTGACAGCGTGGTCTCCTGTGCCATAGATCAGTTCAAAATTTTTGGTTTTTCTTTCAGGTTCCCCTTTTTCAGCCTCCAAGGGCGGGGGGTGGAGGGGTAACCTGAATAAGACATAAATGAAAGAGGAAGTGTCTCGGCACTAACCAAACATAAAACAACGACCCACTCAATCGGTGACCTCTATGGAAATACTGAAGATGTCCTCTGTGTCTTTTTAGACTTGCTGGGGGAGGGGACAGCTGCTGCCCAGAAGCACGCAGCCTCCTTTTGGCCAGGTCAGTGCAGGGAGCCCACAGAGACAGGCAGCACCTGCCTGGAGGCAGAAGGAGCACAGCAGCTGGCTTCTGATGGACAGAGACAGGAAGGACCTTCTTGTCCTTGGGGACCCCTCAAAGCTGCTTCTGCACAAGCTGGAAACCATCTTGCTCACAATGTGGAGGTGCCCAAGGTTGTGTTAAACGCAGGTGCCATCTGAGGGGGTTACCTTAGGACCGTGAGCCGTTAACACCGTGTCTCAAATTCACTCTCCCAGGCAGTCAGCAACTCCCCACTGAACACCTGTGGGGTCCCCTGGTGCTAGCTTAGGGACAGGGCTAGCAGGTCCCTGAGAGCCCTACAGCAAGTGATGGAAGCAAGTAGGCACAGAAGGGACTGGAAAGAGAGTGTCACCAGGAGTGCCACTAGTGTGGTTTAAGAACACATACTTCTGATGCAATGTGAAAATTTCTACTTGAGTCAACATAACGAAGGGGAGCAGCAAGACACACTTGTAATAGAAAATCTGGGGAGGATGGAAGAGTCGGCAAAAGAGGAAAATCATGCCTGGTCCTTTTGCCCAGAAATAACCCGTGTGAACTGTGGCTGAACCTTTTGACTTTTTCGTGGTGCACATTTTTCAACATAATTGCAACAATATGGAACCTCCAAAACTACATTCTCATTTTTCAGTCTATTTTTTTGTTATTCCAGAAAGAATACTCAGTGTATGAGGATGTTCATCACAGTGTAGTTTATAAAACTGAAAACCTGAAAATGAATGCTCATCGCTAGTGTTTACAAATAAATTCAATAGTTATAATCTCACCATAATATATAGTCACTCAGATCATCTCACATATTTATTAACATGGAAGGATGTCGCCCAAGATCTTACTGAAATTTTTTTTAAAGTTTCAAAACAGTATATATATATATATATATATGTGTGTGTGTGTGTGTGTATATATTTGTGTGTGTGTGTGTGTGTGTGTGTATATATATATAAAATTTGAGACCATCTATATAAAAATGGCTGTATATACATGTAAAAAAGGACACTTGCCAAAATGTTAATAATGGTTCTCGTTAGAAGGAGGGCTTTCTGCACCATTTACTTTCTTCTTGATAATTTTTAGTATTATTTAAATTTTTTTTGCAATGAGCATTTGCCAGTTTTATATTTTCAAAAATGACTTACTTTGAAAAAAATTATATGAATCTATATTTATTGATATAAAATATATTCATTATGTAGCGAGTGAAAATGAGGATTATAAAACATACATAGCATACCATTTTCATATTCTATATTTTTATATATAATTTACATATTTTAGATTAAAATATAAATACAAAAATATATAAATTTACAAATATACATAAAATATATGTAAGTTTTATACATTTGTATAAAAACAGATTAAAAACTTGTTATCCTATGTAAGTTTGTTTTATGATGAGTCTGTTGTATTTCAAACAATAATGATGTACAGTGGTAAAGTCTGGGCCAAAAAAAAAAACACCCCACGATAATGATATTTTCATTCTGGGAAGAAAAGAGTAATATTTTGGGCTGAGTGTTGGAGGAGTACGGCCTGACCAGTCCAGGGCAGCCCGGGCTGAAGGCATAGCGCGTACGAAAGGCACAAAGCCACAACAAAGCATGGCTGTTTGTTGGCACGAATTGCCCCTGGCATCTGACACCACCAGTACTCTGTCCTTCTGGAAACTCCTCCTGCTTTTCTGGGTCACTGTCCCCTCCAGGCTGCCCAGGCAGCTAAGCAGGTACCTAGCGGGGCCCTGAGGGAATGAGGCTCCGGCTAACGACTGTGGCTGTCGTTAGCTCGGGCTAACACGTGCGCCATGGTGGAGAGAACGTGAAATCCACAGTCAGTGGACTTGGGTCCAAGCTGAGGCACGACCATCTCCTGGGTGGTCTGTCTTGAACAAGATACTTTACTTCCCTGGGACTCGGTGTCTTTATCCATGACTGTGGACACTAAGAACCTCCACCCCACAGGATCATCAAGAGAATTAAAGAAGACATGGGAACAGCTCCTTACAACTATCTGTCTATTACCAGAAGGTGCCGGACTATTGCAATAACCACAGCTTGGCAAAACCCCAAAGGCAAAAACACAAAACTCTGATATTTAACAGATCCTTTTTTGCTAGGAAACCAGTGCTGGTGACAAATACTTGTGATATATCCTCGTGGTTGGACACATTGGTCACAAATTCTAATTATGGAAAGACTCTCTGAAAAAATGACCTGTTGACGTGAGTCACGACTGGTGGTTTAACTCTGTAGGCCTGGGATGCTCCTGGGAATGATTTGAAGAGATCATATTTTAATAAAAAGAAAGCAGCGATTTGTTAATTATTTTCGCCCAAGGAGTTTTAACTTACAGCCCTGACAGTAATCGGCTTCTGAAATAGCAGGTGCGAGAGGAGTTATTTTTGCTTCCTCGCAGCTCCTTCTTTGGCACCTGCTCCCATGCAGATTCTCTCATTTTACATACACACCTCTGTTGATTCTGGGTGAAATATTTTGAATGGTAATTCAAATAACTTTAGTTCTTTCATAAAACACAAACACGGGAAGATTCTGCTTAACGTGAATGGCTACCAAGTGGCTTCAAAACCGATTAGGCTTTTATTGAGGGCCCCGGGTGGGACAGGGTGGAATGAAGTTGCTTTCTTTCAAGAGTAAATATTTCTTCCTCCTTAATGTTTGGATTTCTTATCTGGAGTCTTCTCAAGCTTGTTTTCTCCATTGTCAAAGTATTTGTTAACATTGAAAGCTCCTCGAGCCTGTTTTTAAGGCGTGGCAGTTAGCACAGACATTGGCTTCAGAAAGCCATGGGCTGGGATCCCAGCTGTGCCTCTTACTCGCTGTGTGACCTGGGACAAGGGGTTATGAAACCTCTCTAAGTCTATTTCTTCAGCTCTGAAGCTGGGGTAGAGGGTTGTTAGAAGGATTACAGAAGATACAGTAAGCACTTGATAAATGCTACTTATTCTTATCATGCACGTATACCCCAAAGAAATGGATTCTGTCATTAGCTGTCATAAAGACTCAGAAAAATAAAGCACAGTAGTTGGAATCAAACATGGCCCGCTGACCTTGGGTATCAGCTGGAGGTGATCCGGCACAGCAAGAATGGTAGGCCTCACCTTACCCAAGGGAGATTAATGTAGAGAAACTCCAAGGCATTTTATGGAATCGTCACCCTCAGGGCTGGACACATATGTTCCCAGACCAGCCCCTTCACCCCTAGGAGGCATGGGAAGCCAGCTGATAACGAGTTTTCTTAGGAAACATGAGGGATTAGTTGGATGACCCTAACAGCCCCTACCACTCAAAGCTTGCCACTTCCTATGTCTCTTCCTGCCTGTGAGGACACAGCCAAAGTTGGCCACCCGTGAACCAGGGAGACAGCCCTCACCAGAACCCGGCCATGCTGGCACCCTGATCCTGGGATTTCCAGCCTCTACTGCGAGTAATGAACGTTTGTTGTCTAAGCCACCCGGTCTATGGTATTCTGTTATAGCAGCCCGAACGGACTTAGACACCTGTAAATCCATCTCCTCTATAAGATCAGGGCCATCTCAGACCTGGGAGTTGGTGCTGCCAGGCACGGTTAGCGAGAATGACCATGGTTGGTCTCTTTCCCCTCCTTTTTCTATTGTTGACCAATCCCCTTTCTGATTGGCACATTCTTAAGATATGTCACAAGAGAAGGTTAGAAGTGTTTTTGTAAATATCCTTTTCCTACACACTCCAATTCCAATCAGGTCTTGCTGCAAGACCCACTGTGACCTCCTAAGGTGACTTTACGTTTCTTTGTTCTGATCCATATGTGTTAGTCCTATGGTTTAATTCTCCAGGTAGCACTGCCAGATACAATACAGTTACATTTGAATTTCAGATAAACGATGAATAAGTTTTTAGTATATGCATGTCCCAAATATTTCATGGGACATACCTAAATGAAAAATTACTTGTTCATCTGGAATTCTAATTAAGCAGACTGTATTTTATTAATATTTAGTAAATCTGGCAACCCTGTCTCCAAGAGAAATCTCATTTCCCTGTTTCCGAATTTTTGGAGGTGGCGGTGACCTCATGGTTGCTCTCATAACCTATACACAGCTCTGAGAAGGCAAGAAAGGGGTGAGTCTATGTACAAAAAGACACACTCCACACAAATAGCAAATATGTCCCCCATGAAAGGCCCAGTGCTGGGTGACTCAGGGAGAGTAAAGTCTGGTAAAAACCCACTTACTTCAAGAAGCTTGCAGTGTAAAATATGCATATAACTCCAGGATAGAACACGAGAGGCAGAAGGGAGGCGCTGCAAGTGCTCCAAGTTCAAGCCTGGGAGAGCACTTTTGCTTGGAGGGGCTGGATGAAGGAAGACTCCTCGTAGGGGTGGCATTTGAGATGAGACAGGATGGTCAGGTGTCCTCGGTGGAGAGAATGACTTGAGCACATGGAAGGAAGAGGAAATGGTTGAGGCATACTTGGTGGTTTTATTTAGTTAGAGCATAGAAGACACAAAGAGGCAAAGAGGGGAATAAGGCTGGGAAAAGTAGGTTAGATTAAATAAACATGCAAACAAAAACAAGCCAAAAAAAGAACTCAGGGTCACTGAAACATTTTGTGAATATAATTTTCAAATACTGAAATGTTCCCTAATATTCTCCTGGGAGGGGAGGTGGACTATTATCCTCCAAGGAACTGGTTTTTATCCCATCTAGAGTAGGTTGCATTCACAGACAGATGCCGCCAACGTTTAACTCATTCCGGGATTCAAGAGAATCATCAGATATGTTCAAGCAGAGCAGTAACTGTCCGGGTGACAGTGATGGCAGGGAATCCTGATATCTCTTGCTTTACAGATGAGGGGCATCCAAAGAAGTTGACCAGAACATAAACTTCTGAACAGTAAATTTATTTCCGTATTTTTCAATAAAACATGAATCCCCCAGCTTTCAAGCTGAATCTGCTAATGTGTCATGTGGTCTTTAGCAAGTATGTAAACTCACAATTCAGTGAGTCTGTGCCAGCTCTAGGGTTACCCCTTAAGAAAGCTCAGTGGATTCCCCATTTGTATTCTTGGGGGCCCTGAGCCACCTCGCTGCTCCATCGCTGCACGGCCCGGGTGCGGGGCCACCCCCTATCAGGCCAATGCCATCTCTGTGCATCAGAGGAGTCAGATAAGAAGTTTCCTTTCCGCTCACTGTGATGCTGAGACTTGGTGACTGTTGTCAGGCGTGGGTGGGGTGGTGTCAGGAAAGGGAAGGAGCCTGAAGGGTCAAAGACAGTGCCGAGGAGAGCTGTGGAGAAAATGATGCGGCCGTTGCAGAAATGGGAAGTGTCAGGAGAGAGCCCCGCGGGGAGGGGACGATGACATGTTCGCTTTAGGGAAGTCTGGAGGGGCCGAGGCGCGTCTCCAGGGCAAACGGGCGCCAAGGCACAAAATCACAGCCGGCAGGAACAACCCCTCTGTAGCTGGATGTGCCCCCTCCCCTAGAACACCCACGTCCTTGTCCCCAGAGCTTGTGTTACATGGCAGGAAAAAAGAAGACAGGATCTTTGCAGATGCCATTAAGCGAGGGTTCTGAGATGGAGGAGATTGTCCTGAATCACATGGGTGGGCCCCAGATCCAGGTGTCCTTATAAGAGGGAGACAGAGCAGGAAGAGAGCGGAAAAGGCTGGCCTCGAACACTGGAGTGACACGGCCACCAGCGAGGGAGTGCCGGCCGCCGGGAGAGGCAGGGATCGGACTCTCTCCCGGAGCATCAGCGGGAGCACAGCCCAGCAACGCGGATTTCGCACTTGTGGCCTCCAGAACGATGAGAGAATAGATTTCTGCTGTTTTAAGATACCAAGAGCTTGTGGTAATTATAGCAGCCACAGGAAACAAATACACCGGCCATCCCATCAACCCCCGACTCTTCACTGGCGGCCGGGTCCCCTCACGCCAGCTCCAGTTAAGTGCCTTGCATGTGTTACCTATCATCCTCCAACCAGCCTGCCAGGCAGCCACTGCCAGCACCCCCACTTCCCAAAGGAGGAAAATGAGGCACAGAGAGGCTGGATCATCTTCCAAAGGTCTCAGAGCTGGTCAGCGACAGAGCCCGATTCACCATGAGATGGGTGTCACGCCAGTGGGACACTCTTCACCACCCTGCTAGTCGATCTCCCAGCTAAGAACACATATTCCTCAAAACGTCACATGTGCAAGCTTTCAAGTTCCGGTAATGCAATCAGTGCCTTCCTCTCTCAGTGCCGTAAGTCATGAAAGTTACTACGCATGACAGCTGCAATCCGAACTCCCAACCCAGTCACAGGGTGAGAGCACATCGGGGCTGGAACGGGCCCCTCTGAAGCCTCCTGTGTCACCGGGGAGCAAGCTGGGACCCTCAGCTCGTTCCAGGTCTTAAGGCTGGTCCCTGATGTTAACCCAGTTCAGAGCTTTCCCACCCGGCACACTGAGTGTATTTTAGAAGCAAATTAGGCAGCTTAAGTGTGAAAATAGATGAGGGTGTGGTCACACGATCTTTGCTATTTAAGACAGTCCCAAGTCCACTGTCCAGCATTAAACTATAAAGTCAAAGGCACTTTCCATGCACACGCACGCTGGGCACGTCAGGCACAATGCCCGCCACTCGCTGGAAGGGGAAGGTGGCCAGGGAACCCAGACTGGGCACTTCCTGCAGCACGGGAAGACACCTGGCTGGCGGGTGGCCCATGAGGGCTCCCTCCAGTGGGGCAAAGGGCTGGGTTCATCAGCCTGGCTCCTTGTCGTGCACTGGACAACTTGCAGAGGATGGGATGAGAGAGAGAGGCACGAGGGAGGGTGGCAGCAACCTGTCCCCAGAGCGACCTTGCATCCCCACAGCTTCCCCGCCTCACTCTGCAAGCTGAAGGAGGCCCCGGTGAGTCCCCGCCCCTCACAGTGGAAGGGTCAGCCTCCCACCCGCGGAGCTCTTCAAGCCCAGAGCAGAGTCAGGTGGACACAATGAGCAGGGTTTCCCACACTCCATCTGCGCGGCATCTTTGCATTCAGATGTCCACATTTTAAAGTCCTTTTTGAAGTGACATGAATGCCTTACTGAATTTATTTTGCTGCCTGTCACTCTAGTGAATCTACTTTGGGCCACTTGGATTTGCCGGGGTGTCCTCTTTGCTCCACGCAGGTCCAGGGGGGCCCCGAGCGAGGCGGAGACCACATCGTGTTCCCCCTTTCACCCTCTCGGGGCCAAAAAGAGACGGGGCTGGGCCCAGGCAATCTTTCTATCAATCTTGCCTGAATTAAATGTTTGAAAAATGAATGTTACAACCTTCACTCCCTGAGGAATGTTTAATATCTGCTTGAACACAATGCTAACTTTAAAAAAAAATACCTGTTAATATTTTGTGCCTTCCCATAGTATAATAGAACTAGAGTAGAGCTGAATTCTATCGGTCAGGGATGTAATAATGACCTCACACCTGCGGTGCTCAGCCGACTACACGGTTGAGGGCTGTGTCTTTTACTCACAGATCCTATTAATATAAGACTGAACTTCTCCATTTACATCTTCCCTTTCCAACCACCAACATCAACACAAATCCTCTCTCAGGGGACTTTCAGCTCGAATATCACTGCACGGTGGCAGAGGTGATGCTATATATAGCCTGAGAACGTCACACATTGGCTTCCCCTTTCTTTAAGGAGAAAACTGTGAAGCTGAAAACCAAATGAAACACAGAGGAGGATGAGAGAGAAAGAAGGAAGAAGGCGGGCAAAGAAAGGGAGTGAAAAAAGAGTATAATAGATGAAAACAAAAATAGCTACCCCCAATTCCTGTCCCGTGCCCTGCACTGTAGCAGTTTCTGCATTTGATGTTTAGCAGCAAACTTACCGCATAGGTGTTATAGGTGAAGCAAACAATGCCCAGAGAGGCTAAGTCATTTGCCTAAGGTCACTAGCTTAGTAAATAGAGCAGCCTGGATTTGAATCCAAATCCATCTTACTTTAAAGCCCATGTTCTTTTTTTTTTTTTTTTTTTAAATCACAGACACATCCTACACTCATTCTTTAAAGAATCTTATAAAATAAAACAAAAAAGCAGCATAGCAATTCTCTAGAAAAGCCATTAGTTAGACTTGAAAGCTTAGGTGAAAAAATGTAGTGAGTTGTATGCTATGCTGGAATCAGCAGTTTGGATCTCTTTTATTATTGAGCAAAAAGGCCATTAAAGAAATGGAACACACCAAGGCCGGGAAGAAAGTGCAGCCCTTGGGGCTTCATTGTAACGAGGCCACTGGAGGACTGTGGCTGAGACGAGAGCTCTTGATGTCATGGACCCACGCAAGCCTATGCTCTGAAGCTGACTGTACACTTACGTCATCTCCCCAATGAGGGCACGATCTCTTCCTTCTTTCCAATTTTTTCTCATGAAAAATTTCAAGCATACACAAATTTTGAAAGAAGAGAGTAACAAACACATAGGGATAGTATAATGAACAATTAATATTTTGCCATTTGCTTTTATTTCTGTGTCTCTGTCTCTCTTCCTTGATTTCCTCCTTGGGTTCTTTAACATCCCTCCCTCCTAGAGCACCTAGGCTAGCTCCCCGCGGCTCCTGCTCGGACAGTTCTCCGTCCTCCTGAAGCCAAGTTTCCTGCCAGCCTCTTCTCTTCTCACTCTAGGCTGTCAGGTCCCAGGACGAGCCCGTCCACACCGATGGCTTCAGCTGTGTATGTGCAGCTTCAAACCTGTGCTTTTCCACCAGACCTCTCCGCTGAGCTTGAGACGTGTAGATCCAGCTGCAGCTGGATAACCCCAAAGCCCTCAGAGTCGGCATGTCCCTCAGAGCCCATCTTTCCCACCCCAGATGTCCTATTTCAGGCATGATTCCACGCAGTTGCTCCTCCAGAAACCGGGGCGCCTGCTGGGTTTTGCCCTGTTTCCTCCACCTGCTGCTTCCACATGCTCAGTCCAATTTTCTTTCCTAAGCATCCTTTTCATCCATCTCCTAATTCCCATCAAGATCGTCTGAAGCCGCAGAGTAGTTAATTACAGAATTACCCACTTCGAAAAAGCCTTGACTGCTTCTGTTTTCCTGCCACGAAACTTCGTGGGGGAAAGAAAAATCAACATACTCCTCCACTCGGTATAAATGTTAATTCTGAACACAACTTCTCTTAGTATTCTTGTGGCAAACAGAGAAGCTTAACACAGCCTCCCTGAATAGCTGTTTGTACTGCATACTTGTTTGAGCCTTTTGTTTTCTTGGTGCACTTCAAAGAAAAGGGAACTCTTGGTGCAATATTGTTGCCTTTTCATAGATATTCCCTACTCCAACCACAACACTGAATTTCAGGTGCTCCACGAATTTCTGAGGAATAATTACAGCATGTATTTTAAAACACTGCCCTTAGGTCATTAGTTTTTTAAGGATTTGCCAAATATCCCAAGTCACCAAAATAAACCTGTGTTTTAACCCGTAAACCTTAAGTTTCCTACATTCTCAAGAGACGGAAAAGTCTCTCCTCTTTCAACAACCCACACTGTGGGCGATGGAACAGGTCATCTGGAGAGATCACCCCATGCCAACAAGACATCCCACGTGTCAGTGTCGATTAACCATGATTGTGTCCAAACACTTTGCAAGACAACAGTTTTGAGTTTTAGCTGCTCCTTTTTACAAAGATAAATAACCCCTTGTTCCAACAATAGCACAA
Organism: Lemur catta; assembly: GCF_020740605.2. Classification (NCBI taxonomy): domain Eukaryota; kingdom Metazoa; phylum Chordata; class Mammalia; order Primates; family Lemuridae; genus Lemur; species Lemur catta. The sequence continues at coordinate 47,087,845 of NC_059142.1, read as the reverse complement.
GAAAAGGTTTTTTTTTTTTTGGAAAAAAAGACTTCTTGGTTTTTTAGGGGGATTCAAATGCTCAAGTGAGCTTAGTTTCAATTTTAAAAGATCTTAAACCTCTCACAGAAAGCCTTTAACAACTTGTTTCCAAAATCACAGATTTTTAGACATTTAAAGTCTGAATTTTCTATCTCAATTTTTCTTGGGACCAACAGTACAATTTCACATTGAAGGTGAGGAGGCCCTGGAAAGGAATTTTTGTTTGCCAGAAAGGCTGGAGCCAGCTGGCCTAGGAGTGCAGCTATTACCACTAGACATTTACTTACACCTGCTTTGCAAGTCCATTTGTGGGGAAAAGCCTGTCATTCTGTCTGGAAAAAGACAGTACAAGCACAGCTTTCAATAAACGTCAGTTAAGACAACGCATAAACATGCCAAAAGTTATCTGATGACTTCTAACTTAGCTGAAGGTGTAGAAAGAAGAGTGGGAGCCACACAAGGTACACTTCATATGACTTGATGAGAATGGCATTTTATCTCTGTGGTCCCCAAACCCATAACCCAGCCTCATCATGTGAAAAATACCATACAACTGTCAACAGAGGGACAATGTGCAAAATACCTGACCGGTGTTCCTCAAAACTGCCTAGGTGATCAAAAACAGAAAATCTGAGAAACAAGAGCCGAAGGAGACATGACAACTGAATGTAATGTGGTAAGCTACCTGGATTCTGGAACGGAGAAAGGACGTTACAGGAAAACTAAGGAGACAAATAAAATATGGGCTTTAGTTAATAACGATGTTACCAGTATTGGCTCACTGATCATGACAAATGTATCACACTAATGCAAGATATTAACAGTGGAAACTATTATAAGGGGTGGGAAGTACAGGGAAACTCTTACATTCTTGCGATTCTTCTGTAAATCATAATCTAAAATAAAGTTTACTGAAAAAAAAGTCTGAGGGGTAACATGTTGGTTTGTTTTTAAAACACTATTTCAATTAGAGATGTAACAGAATTACTGTCGCAGCTGGGTAAACCGGGAGCCCAAATACACCCTAATGTAGTTTCAGCAACTGTAAGACAACAGGGAAAAACAAGTGGTTCACCTTTCCCAGGTCAAAGCACATTTAGTGTCTGAGAAACGTCCTTGGAAGAAGTCCACATCTCCGTCTCTAGCAAGGAAAAGTTTATAGACTAATATTAAAGCAAAGTGTTGTTGGAGATCTGCTGAAGTAGATTTCTGTGCCTTAAATCAGTCACTAAATGAAACTTTTGCTTTACACTTTATCAAACAGTTTAAATAACGTCATAGTACTGAATCATTTATAAATGTTTATTAAATGTCAGTAATTTTTACAAAGCAAATGTTAATAGCAAGAGGCAATTTTGTTTTGCAAAATATGTACAAAAGTAAAAAGCCTTAATGAACTAGCAACTCATTTTATAAAATCAAACCACTTCTTTCCACTTTTAGACCTCCTTTAGAAATAATTTATTGCCAATCTTGAACTAAAGCACTGACAAAAAAAAAATTTACAACAGTATCAGATAATGTGCTTAGTTCCTGGAAAGTTATAAAAAGATGTATGTAAAAAATCCTAAGCCACAGAGACTTTTATACAGAGCTAATACAAATCATGTCTTGTTAGGTACAGTATCTATGAGGTTGTTACAAAATATACTTTTTGATAAGGCTTCTGTGGTAAATGAGCTCTCACCATAGTAGAGTAGAATAGAAAAGCCATTTAAAACATTTTTGCGATTCTGCTTTCAAGTAAGAGGTAAAGAAAGGGTCTAGTCTGTTGCACGGTTGCATATACTTTGCAAGAATCCCTACCCCTTCCCCTTTTTTCCTGGTACCAGCAAAAAGGCATGCTTAAGGACAAATTCATCACTTACTATGGCAAGAAATACATAAACAAGCTTTCTAAATACAAACCCAAATCAAATACCAATAGTATATTACTACCAGTGATATTCACTGACCGACAACTTGTGCATAGTGGGTCCCAACATACTTTGATCCATCTGTTAATTTTTACCATTATCAACAGACTTGTCCAGGTCACAAAAATCTCTTTATCAACCCAGAAAATACTGCCATGTCATTAATGCTTTTAAAAACAATCAACATTCCATATGCACTAGCATTTGAAATCAGACTGTTAGACCTGAATGCCACAGAGCAAACCTATTAATTTAAATGCTAACTATACATTCAAGTACAGACATAAGAATGCTAGTGGTACAACACACTGTACTTCAAATGTTAATAATCACCTACCACCCTAAGGCTAATATCTACCTGATGGTACTTGAAAAAGCCATAAGTCCAACTTGTTTAAACTGTTCAGGTTTAGACTTATACTTCAATAATTTATACTTCTCTAGTACAAATTTCTTAAGCCCTAACCTCGTACCATAAAATAATGGGCATGTACTATATCATCTGCTTTATTTGGAACAAAGAGACACATATACACCCACTTATAACCTCTCCCCTCCTCATGTTTACTAGACTGAAAAGCCACCCTGTATCCTATTATTTAAAAGAAAAAATTGAGTGCTTTTAGTCGAGCAGCAAAACACAAGGATGGATCATCTGTGATTAATGGAAGTTAACATGCTGAAATGATGGGAAAGAGACAAAGCGACCAACTACTAAGTCAGATATCCAACTGAAAAAGACATGAGCAAAATTGTTCTTAATTCCTCAAATAAAACTAAAAGAAATGAAAAGGTAACAGAGTGACTTTCTCTAGATTTATTAGGGAGTTTGTTACAAATGTTTGACTGGGCTTTACACACATGATTTCACGGATTCAAGCAAAAAATTAAGAGTTAACACTGATAGTTAGCCTTCTCATTACATACACAGAAATAACATTGCTACAAATTGCCATGGAGAGAATCTTGTTTTAAATGACTTGGTTTGGGGTTTTGTCTAAATGTGTCATTATATAATGAAAGCACCAATTTGAGGGTTTCTCAAATAGTGATTTTGAGTTTCAGGACATAACAGCACAATTTGGTAACTTTATTCTTCATACAAATAAGGCATAACCAGATAATGTGTACTGATGCTGAAAATACATTTTATCAAAAGCATAAATGCAAGTATTTCGGTATACATTGAAAGTTAAGATTGACCCATTCCTTCTTACAAAAAATTATAAGAGCAGATGATTTCTGTTGAATCTACACCAGTATTTCTAATCATTTCTGGTATTAAGGTGATCCTATTTCCTTCTACTTTAAACAAACCACTGCCACCAGAGATTTCCCTCAACAGCTCTAATTTGAGAGATCAGCCAGAGGACCTTCTCTACGTAAAGTACATGCCAATGCCACTTAAAAGAAAACAAGACAAAAATGAATGATCTTTTTCATTCCATATTGCTTTCTTTGGTTGCAGCTGCACTCTAGCTATCACGTGTTCTTTCCAGATAATAAAACTGAAATGAAGATTTCAATTTAATGCAATGTTTGGCAGAGAGCAACAATTCAGGTTATCAAAAATAATGTTTAAATGGCAGAGGCTGCCTTGAATTATTTAGATCTTCTGAAAACATTTGACAAATCCCTTTCCCTATAAAACTTTGTTTAAATTTTGCTGTTCTTGATTTATAAGGCAACTCTGTATACTACAAATTCCTTCAAGGTCAACAAAGACACTTGTGTGATATTTCTTTAGAATTAAATGAGAAGGCATTCAGGTTTAAGAACAGAATGTAATATAGAAATAGGCACGTTTTATTCCAAATCATAACCATAATGATTTAGAAGATCAAAACACACCAAAGAACTTTAAATCTAAATTACTTTTTGAGAGACTAGGGGGAAGCTGGCATAGCGAAAATTATGAGCACCTTTTTAATACAGTTCACTGAATTTCATCTCCCTCTTCATACAGTGGTATTTCAAAAGGATCCAGGTTTCATGATACAGGTATGACTCCTTCAAATGGTTCTGAAACACAGTATATAAAAGAATGTGGGCTAAAGCCTTCAGATTGAACCTTATAGTTCCACTGAATGTCTGAACAAGCTTAAGTTAAACATAAGTGTTACTGCCTCAAAATATATCCTAGATTTTATTTTAAAACAATGTTGACTCTGAGACATCACACACATCAGGGAATAAAACTGCAAATGCCCAAAATAATACCATATCTATTTGGTTGGTGTTTTAACAGTTCTTGGTGGTGGTCAAAATGGAGAAACTTAGCGATTTGTGCTTTGTCAGGCAATATTTATTTATGGTTCAGAAATCTTAAATATAACTTCAATAAGACTAAGTGTCCTCTTTCTGAAGGGATTTAAATTTAGTCTTCACTGGAGTTAAATGTTTGGCCATTCAATAAAACTATTTGCTCAATTTACACATAGACTCTCCACGGAACAGTCCAAATGTGACTGTACATATTCAGATATTCATTAGCACTGAAATTATGCTAACCTTGTAAATTTATAAACAATGTATTCTTTTTGGCAAGAAGCACTAGATGTGGAACTATTCAAACATGCACAGATTATACTATGTACACCTGCGTTATGATGTCAAGCTACATATCTGCAGCTCATGTATTATCAAGGCATGAAAAAACACTGGAAGTTACATGGATATGATGATAGTGGAACTTCAAATACAAGAAAAGTCAGGTATGTCAAGAACAATCCCTGGTTAGCTCACTGAAAAGCCCTGCTCTCATACCAGACAGCAAGACAGAACAAGAACCACTGACCTGTAAAGGCTGGGTGATCCATAATGTTAACCAATCTTTTAAGGACTGATAAAATACCTGAGAACATAGCTATACAGTAAAGTGACAGATATCACAGTATTAATAAAAATTTTCAGGAAAAGCAGGAAAGCTATCACTTTTCAAACTGACACCAGCCTCATGTATCTGTTTCTCTGATCCAATTTTAACACTACATTTAACCTACAAGGCAGTATTTTTAGTACTGCAAACCAGCCATTCTGATGAGTTCACTATAAATGTATTTGTAATCACAAAGCTACTTCATGGGTATGTTTTAATTTGATAAGCAGTGTGGGGAGGCCAAATCCTTAGGTGTGAACTAAAAAAATTACTACTTATCCTTAGAAGCATCCTTAAAACATTTAAAATATACCTCAAAAAAGCTGGCCTTTCATGAACAATAATTATACAAATGTGTACATACTGTATCATTTAGAGATACCAAGAATGAACAGGAATCTCAAATAATGCCTTCTTGAATAGTTTGGCAGGAAAACACAGCCCTTGGTAAGCTACAAACAAACACACAAACAACATCCCATCAGTGCCACAGTTTGGAGTTGATGGGAATGGAAAGGAGAGCAACAGAGATGTTTGTGACGATGCAACAATGCTTTCTACAGGAAAGACCAAAATCAACAGAGATAGGACTTAAAAGCAAAACACATGACATTCTGGAACAGGTTAAGTTTGTTTAGGAAGTTCTGTTACCAAGTTGCTTGCAGTTTTTAGTTGCTGCTATGGCCAGAATGTTTCACATATGGCACATTACATGACAAAGAAATGAAAAAGGCAAATTAGATTCCACTCATTGCTTTTGATCAAAGAACTGTATAAGGCATTTGTTTGCCTTTTGCTCCCCTGTACCACTTGTGAACTCTTCTCATCAGCATCAGATCAGAAATCCTTACAGAAACTTTAACACACTAAGAGCATTACACCTTCAAAAACCATAGGAACTTAAAAACAAAACAACTGTTGTGTGTACAAGCAATTAAAAAAAAAACGAAGGCTAAACCTGTGTAAATCTACAGAATGCCATTCCTTAGATCAAACTTTTTTCTAACAGCCCTTTCAGAACAGGAGGTCACCATAAGGCCAGGCAACAAGTGTCGCTGCTATGTGTAAGGCAGACAAAAAACATCTTACTTGTTTTAGAACCGAATATTCCCTACCTCATACCTATAAGTATTCAAGGACACCTATACTTGGCACTATAGGAGAATTCAGTTTGAAAAGTGGAAGGCTTTAAAGCCTGAAATATACCTAGTCTGAGGCTGGCCAGGAAGTTATAACTCAGCTCGAACGGAAGCCATAGTGAAACAGATCCAAGCCTGAATTTCAGCAAATCTTGGCGATGTGTTATTCAACAGCTTTCAGCCACAAACCAAAGGCCGCAGAATAAAGACTAAGATTTTCAAGAAGTTAAACACAGAATCAAGATTTTTCTAATTCCTGTTGTAAACTGCTATTTTAAAAAACAAAACAAACAGAAAACAATCAAAAACAAAAAGATATTAAAATAGCAAGTCTTTTGTACATCACTGTAGCATGAGCTGCTTGAGGTTGTCATGAAGAATAGTATCCTTCACATCACGAAAAACAAGGCGGATGTTTTCTGTGTTGATAGCAGTGGTGAAGTGGTGGTATAGGGGCTTCTGCTGCTGGTCCCGGCGTTTGTTCCGGAAACATTCCACCAGGAATTTTTGGACGTCTCTTAAGCAGTGGGGATCCCCTTCAAATTCTAGGAAATAGTCTTTGATGCTCACAATTTGCACTTTCTCCTCAAGCAAGTCTGTCTTGTTTAAGAACAGAATTATGGAGACATTGCTGAAAACCCGGTTATTGACGATTGTTTCAAAAATGTTCAGAGATTCTGTAAGGCGATTGGTCAGTCGATCTTCCATGAGCACCTGGTCAAATTCACTTGAGGAAACAAGGAAAAGTATGGATGTCACACTGTCGAAGCATTCAAACCAACGTTTCCTTTCTGACCTCTGACCACCTACATCAACCATTTTGAAAGGAACATTTTTAATTTCAAAGTCGTACTCATGAATGCCTTTGGTGGGTCTTCTGGCAAGCAGGATATCTTGTTGTGATGGAATGTAATCCTGGAAAAGAAAAAAATTGTTTTATACTTAGTAATCCAGACATAATTATTAGAATTTTTAATGGACTACTAACTGCCCTAGTGAATGGATATACAAACAAAATGATCTTTTTAATGACAGTTTCTGATACATCACCAAAGCATCAATACTATTACTATTATTATTATAAAATGCCAAAATACATTAAAATGTTAGTTTACAAAGACTGGCTCAAAATCCACTGCAAACGGCTAGCACACGCTACTGTTTTCACTGTGGCAGTGCTATTCAAAATCAAGACTTATCTGCCAATTGTCCTCGTCCACCTCCACTGCTGTGCATCTACCTTCCCGGTTCCAGGTTCTGCCCACTTCTCTCTAACCCATTCTAAGCATTCCTTTACTGTGCACCCCACCTTCATGACTTAGAGTTTCTATACTAGGTCACTCTATGCTATCCTTGCTGCTATATTACATGTGTGAGAAACACTTTCTCTATTCTAACTAATCAATTAATCACTGTGGACCTCTTGCTAGGTTTGTTCCCAGGACACAGTCTAAGCAGCTATGCTCCAGCTTTCTCATTTACCAACCTAAGAACTCACAACTAGTTATCTACTCTGAGTGTTAGCACCTCTGCCTGTGAAATGGAGACGATCACACTTGGCTTACCTACCTCAAAGGGAGGGTTGTTGCAAAGGTCAAGTGTGCTCTTCTCTGAACTCTTGATCAGTGAACTCTAAGACTCTGAACAAATGGAAGCTCTGGTCATGAGTCACCAGCTACCTGGTGGTGTACTTCCTTATGCAATGTAACTGGTTCTTCCTTCTCAGTCTAGTATTTTTCCAGAACTCTGGCACAGATTTTTGGCAATATGTGGAGCTTTTAATGTTCATTGTCAAAGTAAAAATATTTTAAAAATCAAGGCAGAATTTAAAACAATGTAACTGTTATTCATGATATTGCATTTTATGCCTAAGTAATATAATATGATTTTGAAATTTCAATACAACATGGATACTCACTCATCTCCTTAAAATAGTGCAATGGAATTAAGAATTTTAAAAAAAGTAGGCCACAGCCTTAGTTACTGGCAATCCACAGCCATTCATTAAATAACTCTAGGACTGTAATGAAAGTGTTAGCTTTCTCATGTTTTCTTCTAGCTTTTGTTCACATACATATCTACTTTACTTATAATCAACATATACATACAATTTTCAGCCTGCCTCCACATTTCTACTTAATATTAATATTTTATCATAAACTATTCCATATGCTGACACTGTCACATCTCATTTTAACAATCTATAAAATATATCAAATGCATTAATGTGCTATAATTTACATTAACATCCCCCCTAAAAGTCACATAGGTTGTTTCCAATTTTTTTGCTGTAATTAACAGAAACACTTCAATTAAAATTCTCATGCACATAATTTTTTTTATTTTGGATTATTTCTTGAGACTAAAATAATCAGGAATCACATTATGAGGTGAAAGGTTATAAACTTTTTTTTAACATTAAACATGACTCTCAAAAAGGTTACAAATATTTTAATAACCCTGGACACATAATGCCCATTTGCTTTCCAGAAGGTAGTATCAATTTACAGCCTATGTCTGTGCCAGCTACTTCCAAAATGTGCACCCCTGAGCATTAAAAAAATTTTAATTCCATAAAAATAAAAAGTTCTCTATTTTGTCTTTATTAAGAGTTAACACTCTAGATAGAACACTAAAGGCTAATTCATATGAAGCCCGGGCCAATGCAATCAAGTGCTAAATAGTCTGGCAGACTATGTTGATCAGGACATGCACATACTAGCTGTGTGACTGGGCAAGTCATTTAACCTCTCTGTGTCTCAATTTCCTCATTTGTAGAGATAACATTTATAGGGTTGCTAAGAAGGACTAAATGAGAAGTGATGGAGTGAAGTCAGTAACAACTGTGTTTGGCATATTTGTGTCAGCTGTTGCTACTACTGTTGCCACCACTGCCACCGCTGAAGGGACAGCACTCAAAGGAGGCTGGAATAGCTAGATACACTTTCATCCGAATCTCTTATTTTTAAACGCTCACCAGTCATTCACAGTTGAGAATCTACTCACAATCAAACAGACACACTCAGTAAGAAAACTCATCTTCTTCCTTACCAACTCCTCCAAGTCCCACTAGTGTGCTCCTTTCTACTCCCTTCCCACCCACCCCCCAGCCTCTTTTAAGACTTCAATCACCTTGGACGCTACTTTATCATCTCCTATTTTGTATCAAATCCCACTGTTCCTTCTTCGAATCTTTCTTATATGTTTCCTTTTCTCCTATTCCCACTGCCCCCCACTTTTTATCATCTCAGGCATGGCTGCCATCTCTTCACTAGTTTCTTTGCCTTGAATGTGTCACTTTTCTTGGATACATCTCTAAGCCACTCTGTGCCTCTCTCAGACTAAACTAACCCTCCTGCGTCATGACTCCAGGATTTAAGGTGGTGTTCCTCACTGCACCAAACCCAAACTCTGCTGACTGGCTTTCAGGGCCCTCCTTACATCTTGTTTTCTGGACTCAGACTCTGTTCTGCACTAGTTCAAGTTCACCACAGTGCCTAGCATCAAGACCTGCACAAAGCTTCACATCTTACTGCCATTACATGTTCATTCATTTGCACAACAGTGCAACTGCACGAACAGTGGATAAAAACTCAAGCTACCACCTTCTAGAAATCTGTTTTTATAGGTTAGAGCCAACAACTTCACATATCCTTCATCAGGCAGATGTGCCTTCTAAAACTAAACACATCCAGCTGTCTCCCATTTTGGTGGGACACATCTCTTTCCATATCTACATCCAACCCATCCTTCAGGCCGTTCAGGTTCACTTACTCTTATGGGCTAGCTCCAACCTTTCTAGCCAAGACATCTCTCTCCAGTCCATGAACTAATATTATCTTTGTGATGCGCATCATTCACTTGTCCTCCACTTATTTCATGTATGTTAGTTCTGTCTCCCTGACCAGACTGCGCTCCTTAAATGTAGGACAAAGAACAGCTAACACTGAGCATTGACTACAGTACTATACTTTCAGGGTTTATTTCCTGTAACTGTCCCATAACCCTACGAGATCAGTTCTCTTACTATGCCCATGTTAGGGATGAAGAAACTACAGTTTAGAGATGCCTGAGGTCACACAGAGCCAGTCCGTGATGGAGCTGGGACGGGAGCCCAGGCAGTCTGGCTGCAGAGCCCACATCCTGGACACCTGTGCTAGTCCAGCTCCACAGGATCATGGGGCTCGGCACTTGGCAGGGTGTCCGTGGCCTCGGTACTTCAGTAACAAATGGAACAGCAAACACGATCCTGTGACTTGTCCCAGATATACAAAATGAATGACAAAAATATAGTACACCCAGGTTTGTTCTATTTTTTTTTCTTTATCTTCCCCTAAATAGAGAGCATCAGGTTTATTCTCCTTCTCTTTGAAACTATACTCTGATCACAGCACTCTTTTCTTTTCATTCCAGATGTGGCCTTAGAACTGTTCTCAACAGAAGATTCCAAGCAACTGCTACAAATTAACTGGAGTTGGCCTGGAGTCACTCATTCAAAGGCTGTTTGTTGAGTGCCTACTTTGTGCCATGCATTGTCATCAGGCACCAGGAACTCTCAACTCTTCACAATCAGGAGATGAGGTCTTTGCACTTATGGAAATAGATGGGTAAAACCAAAGTAATTATCAACTTTATCATGTGCAATGAAGGAAGAAAGCAGGAGCTGACACTGAGAACAAGAGGAACGGACCTACTTTGAATGGTGTGCTCAGGGAAGGCCTATCTGAAAGGTAAATTGAGAAGGGCAGGTCAAGTTGGCACTGTCTGAATTGGAAAATAAGAAATAACTCTTACAAAATTAGTTTATCTACTAAGGCTTCTCTCCATTTGGCCTATACTTAACTTTTTTTAAGGCTTACAATCTGACCAGATGGAAAAGTGTTAATAAAATAGATTTTACTACAAAGCTTCCCTAATGTGGACCCAATGAGTAAAAAACAAACTATGGAGATCTCAACTTACAGGGAACACCTGTGCCTAGGAAATTGGCAGGAAAAAAACATATTGGCTTAAAGGCAGAAAAACGCCATTTAGAAAAAGACCAGGAAAAATGTAAAAATTAATCTCCTAGGGCAAAAAAAAAAAAAAAAAAAAAAATACTTTTTCACATGTCCCAGATACATCAGTTGCTACTTTTCTACTTGCAACAGGTTCATGTTGTGCTTTCCTTCAGCTATATTTTAAAGTTAAAAACCTCGAAGAGTCATAAGACCATGATTTTAATATGTATTCTTCAGAGCCAACAGCTCTCAGCTGGTGCTACCGCTGGCTCTGGCTTCCGGGGTCTGCTGTAGGCAGAGCACCCCCACTTGTCTGCTAAAATTTATAACAGAAATTTGCTTTATGAGGAGGCAAATGAAACGACACTAAATTTAGTAAGTAACAAATGACCCTAGGGCAACGGCTTTCAAAAATTTTCTAAGCAGCAGAAACCTTTCTTCTAACAAACTCTTGTGAGTAAGTCCAATACGGAGAACAGACAAGCGGGGCTGGCTCTGCCTGCAGCAGGCCCGGAAGCCAGAGCCGGCCTGGCTCCAGCTGAGAGCTGCTGGCTCCGAGGAATACACCACAGGAAAATAATCAACTCTCTTTCCAAGGATGACTCCTTCTCCCACATCCTGGAGTCTCTTCAGTAGGCTTTCAGAATCTAGCCCTCCTACTCTGTAACTTAACACAAAAGGGACATGAACTGGAAAATGTCACTTGCTGAAAGGTCTGGAAATCAATCAACCCATTGTGTTCTATTTCTGCTTACAAAACCCCTCAAAAGACAATTAAGTATAATAGATAATGTGCAATCTCATTTCCAAACATAAACTTCTTTTTCTAAACAGCTTTACTTCCAGTGGATAGGGCATTTCTCAAGGAAATGGTAGGGAGAGAAAAAAGGAGTGTTGCAGCTGAAAAATAAGAATTTTTTTCATTTTGGAAAAATAAAAATCATTCAATATCCTTCGCTAGCCATCACTCTAAATAAAGCACAACGAGTCAGAATACTGCCCCAAGGAAAAAGAAAGAAGCAAATAGCTTAATATATAATTTTTTAAAAATTTTCCTAACAAGATGCCCCCATATAAAACACTGATATCCTGACTACTACTTTCAAACAGCAATAAACAAACATTCAGTTTAAAAACTTACTGGTTCTCCAAGTTTATCCAAGTTATCCAGGAAATATTTTACAGATTCACCCTAAAAACAAGAAGAAAATAAATAATTATTGCAGCTTAGAAACGGAAGATCTTGTTACAACAGTTTATATTATACTATCTGGTTGTACACTTTATCCAAACATATTTTGTTTAGTCATCAACTTCAGACTGAACAGCTAACCTTCCTAAAAACATATGAAACGTCTGCTCTGTCACAAAATGCCAAATCTGCAAAAGGCTGCTTGATTTCACAAATGCTTTATGTAAGTCATACCCCAAGTGATCATTTATTTGTGGACCAGATTACATGCATGCTTTTTGATATAACTACGTATCCACAGAGAAGATGTACTTAGAAGTTGAAAACTGTTTTTGGGATAAACATAAATCTACGACTAAAATTTAAGTGAGATTCTTTTTATCTATGTTTTGCATCTTAAGTTTACAGCAATAGCAGTTATCATCAGTGAAAAGAACAAACCAGAAATAAGGCAAGAATACCATACAAAATCTCCCAGTAACAGGTGTGTGCCTGGACAGACACACCTTGCTCAGAAGATTCTGGATGGTGCCGCAGGCTTCACGTCTCCAACAGGTCTTCCCATGCAGAGTGGCCTACCCTTTCTGAGCCCAGTTTTCTGCTAGACCTCCAAGCAATTTCAAACACCTTAATTGTATTAGAATACTTTCCTAAAATGAAAACACTTGACAAAAGGACACAGAGAAGGAGGCAACCACTTTGGGAAAGAAGGGATCTGTATTTGAGACTCCAGTCCTCGTCCCTGCATTCTCACTCTGCGGCTGGGTTTTACCACTGCTGCACTGCCCCCAGTGGAAGCTGCTTCTGCAGGTTCCTGAAGACAGAGCTTTAGTGTACAGGAGAATCACCTGAAGATCTCGTTAGCCTGCAGGTTCTGGTGTAGTAGGTGTGGAGTATGGCCCCAGTTTCTGCAATTCAGGGAGTACCTGGAACCACACTTTGAGTCACAAGGCTTGAAACCAGCAGTTTTCAAACTTTTTGGTCTCAAGACCCCTTTACATGTCTTAAGGTTCTCGAGGACCCCAAAAAACTTTTATTTGGGTTATAGCTACCACCATGTTATAAAGTAAAGCTGAGAATCTTTACCAAACATTTTATTAAATCATTTTAAAATATCAATAATAAGCCCATTCCATGTTAGCATATTTCTGTATGGCATAACAGAGAAGACAGCAAGTCTCTCATCTGCTTCTGCATTTCAACTGCTACAACAGGCTATTTTGGTTGAAGTATATGAAGAAACTCTGGCCATACATAAAAATGTACAGTTGACCCTTGAACAACATGGGTTTGAATGGCGTGGGTCCACTTTTACATGGATTTTTTTCAATAAAGGTTATACCGAGTGTGCCTGCCTCTCCTGCTTCCCCTTCTACCTCCTCCACTTTTCACACTCTGCCACTTCTGAGACAGCAAGACCAACCCCTCTTCTTCCTCATCCTCCTCAGCCTATTCAGTGTGAAAATGATAAGGATGAACACCTTTTATGATGATCCACTTCCACTTAATGAATAATAAATATTTTCTCTTCCTTATGATTTTAATAATTTTCTCTCTAGCTCAAAGAATACAGCCTACAACACACATAGCATGCAGAATATGTATTAATCAGTTGTTATCGGTAAGGCTTCTGGTCAGCAGCAGCAGGCTATTCATAGTGAAGTTTCTGGGGAGTCAAAAGTTAAGCATGGAGTTTCACTTTGTGGGAGGTTGGTACCTGTATCCCTGTGTTGTTCAATGATCAACTGTAGTTGAAAAAAGGAAGAATATTTTAATAATCTTTTCAGATAATTGTAAATATTCTTCATTAATACAGCAAAATTCAACAAGTGGTAGTTTCTTAAAGGTTAGTTCCCTGTGAAATTGGAAACCCTACTAATGAACTTTTTGTATCGTTATGTTAAAATTCATGGGTCTATCCTGTACTTTGAATGGATCTTTTACTCGCCCATGATTCTGTAACATCAGACACTGGTCATTTAGTCATGCAGATTTTCCAAATATTGGCATGTTTCATTATACAGTATTTAAAAATCATATTCATGAATAACACCTCAATCTTATCACAAATCTTTAGCATTGGGAAGCTGTCAAACTCACAGGGGCAGGCAAATATAAATTTTCCTAAATTCTAATTTTCACTTGAAAGCTCAAATTTTATCACTAGCAACAAAAACTTTCAGTTATTTTCCTTGAAGTGACTAAGTTCATTCATCTTCTAAAAAAAACTCTTTCAAATACTCTAGTCTGAATAAGTTAGTTGTTCATGGTGTTCCACGAAAAGTGTGGCAATTTCAGCTCACAAGGCACCAGCCACCCAAGTGCTTTCCCTGGAGACAATCATCACGCTGCAGGAGTAGTTGTCGCTGCAGGAGTAGTTGTAGTGTTTGTTTATCTCCCATTTCGTCACAGGCAATAGTAAAGAGATGTATACTTAAGGGTGAAGATTTTTTTTTTTTTTTTGAGATGGAGTCTCCCCTCGTCACCTGGGCTAGAGTGCCGTGGCATCAGCCTAGCTCACAGCAACCTCCAACCCCTGGGCTCAAGCAATTCTCCTGCCTCAGCCTCCCAAGCAGCTAGGATTACAGGTGTGAGCCACCATGCCCAGTGGTGTATTTATGTGCTAAGAATTACTAAACCAGGGGTTAAACATTTTTAAGATGCCTGATACCGCCTTCAACTGACTCTTTCCTACCGCCCACAGTTGAAACATTGAGTTTACTTTTTTAATAGTGAATCTAGACAAAGATAAACTAAGCCAAGATTGCATAAGAGTGTTTTGCAGATGTTTCTATAATTAACTAAGGTGAAAACTCTGAGAGGCTCGACGTTGTGGTGGCTAATGTTTATCATTTTAGGAACACCAGAGCAAGAGGACTACATTTAAAAGAGAATATAAATCCCACATCCAAATCAACAATACAAGTTCAACTACACAAAAAATTATTTCAATTAGTATTATTTGTCTTAACTGATGGTCAGATAAGTGAAAGTTAAAGTAACCTTAAAATGCAAAATGAACACATTAAAATTATCTAAAGCAATAAAGCCTTTGCCTCCTATAAAAGTAAATGCTTATACCCAAACCCACATTGTTTGTGAGGGTATAGAGAAATTAGTATTCTCATTTTAGTGACCTTGCAAATTCACACAAACATTCTGGAAAGCTATGCGTAGCATACACCATAAAACTTTTAATGACCTTTGGCCAATTCTAAGAAAACTGATTCAACATAAACAAAATAATACATACAAAAAGATATTTACTCAGTGCTACTTTTTTTTTTTTTTTTTTTTTGAGACAAAAACTTGCTCTGCTGCCCCAGTGAGAGTGCAGTGGCATCATAATAGCTCACTGCAACCTCAATCTCCTGGACTCAAGCAATCCTCCTATCTCAGCCTCTGGAGTAGCTCATACTACAGGGGCGCCACAAGGCCCAGCTAATTTTTCTATTTTTAGTAAAGACGGGGTCTTGCTCTTGCTCAGGCTCTTGCTCAGGCTGGTCTGGAACTCTTAAGCTCAAGTAGTCCCCACACTCCCACCCCCGGCCTCCCAGAGAGCTAGGGTCATAGGTGTGAGCCACTGTGCCTGACCTCAGTGCTACTTTTAATAGCAAGATCTGGAAGTTAGTTTTTCCACTAACAGTAGGGGAGACCGGGCATGGCGGCTCATGCCTATAATACTAGCACTCTGGGAAGCTGAGGTGGGAGGATCGCTTGAGATCAGGAGTTGGAGACCAGCTCGAACAAGAATGAGATCCCGTTTCTACCAAAAACACAAAAAATTAGCCAGGCTGTGGTGGTGTGTGCCTGTAGTCCCAGCTACTGGGGAGGCTGAGGCAGGAGGATCCTTGAGTCCAGGAGTTTGAGGTTGCAGTGAGCTATGATGACGCCGCCACTGCACTCTACCCAGGGCAACAGAGTAAGACTCTTGTCTCAAAAAAAAAAAAAAAAATAGGGGAGTGATTTAATAAATTTTGGTATACTAACATCATCATAATAATAGTCATCAAATAATTATATTTGATATAATTGTTATGTATAAAATATTTATATCATTAAATGCTAAATTAAAGTAGCAGATTACAAAGAGAAGGAGCCACAACCTTGATCCAGGAGCTTTAGGATTTTTTATTTTTATTTTTTGCAAGCTTAGAACCAATCCTCACCTGGCAGCAAAACCTGATCTGAATTAATGTGGGGTTCTTTACAGTCTTTTTTTTATCCTACATAGTAAAATTATTCAAATGTTTTGCTGCAAAACCCTGCAGATATTACACAGTAAACCATAAATGACTGTATTACCTTTCTGAAATTCAAAAAGTTCTTAATTCCATAACACATTGAGACTCAAGAATTTATAAGAGACTATGGGCCTGAATTATATACGCTTTGATTTTAGCTATTTCAAATATGAGCAAAGGTAACTGGGACATTATGGGTAACTATATTCTCTTTTCAAAAAAACATTAAAAAGAGAAATGAAAAAGATGAAAATAGAAAAATCACCCCTATTTGTTCTTCTCCTGGTATTACAAATATTTTAAAAATATATTTTTAACAGATCTTTTCACTGAATCGTCCTGATTTAACTGCTTTCCCTAAGACAGGATCTTAAATCTTTTGGGCCAAAATTACTACATGCCTTTGTTTATTAGGAATTCATAATCTCACTAAAATCAAATGGCAATAATTACAGAAAAATGTATGTGCCATTATTAAATTTTAATTTCTAGCAAAGTTACATCAGTATAATTTACAAAGTCCTCTGTGCACTCAACTATATAAACTGAAATAAAGATATTCATAATTCTTTCACGTTTGAATGAGAATGGACTGTCTTTAATATTTTAAGTCCTAAATAAGGCATGGTGCTGCCAACGAACTATACTTTGCCTTCTCTCCCATCACTCAGCCAGTATTTGTTCAAGGAGCATAAACACTTTAAACATCATTCATATTAAAAATACATTTTGGTTTAAAATCACTCCCTTATCAAAAAAAGATATGTTAATTCACCATTTCATATCATAGGTGCTTCCATTACTAAGAACTGAGAGTGAGAGACATAAGAACGGGTTAATTTCTGTAATTATACAGACCACAGGAATAAGGAAAAGAAAAAAAAAAGAATGGGTTAATAACCTTTTAATGTGGTGGTTGTAAAACTAAAACCTCAATACTCTTAAGAAAAAGAAACATTTAAATTTAGATTTTCTACAGTTTACCCTAAGGGTCCAGATAAAACTCAAATGCAATGGTCAGGTTCCTCAAATTAAGCTATGCTGAAACAAACAATGCACCACCAACACACCTGCTATAAAAGGAGGGAATACCCTTCGGAATTAGGCAATCTGGGGAAATTTTCACAGCAGCTTCTAAGTTTTACTAAAGAGAGAGAGAGAGAGACAGAGACAGAGACAGAGAGAAAGAGAGAGAAAGAGAAAACCTTTTCACTATCTCAAAAAAATTCCAAATCAAAACACCCAAAATTTGTACTATTTTATAATTTAACCATGAAGGACATGGAAGCAAATGATGATATCTCTGTACTCAGTAAGCCCAAGAGCTTCTGATCATTTTCTTTTGTTTGTGCTTTAGTGTTCTCATGCAAATTCTACACCTAGCTCAGTCTCCAGCAACTGGCAGCCTCTCCTCCTCCCCTCCCAAAGCATTTGTTGAATAAAATATGAATTACTGAAAGTTATCTCTACATATTTTTTCCTAACAATTTCAGAAGAAGTTAGTAAAGTCTTCTGGTTTTTCTGTTATTAACATTAAGGAAATGATGTGAATTTCAGTCCTTTCTCTATACATGAGTGATCTGGTCAAGTCTCTAAACGTCTCCAGGCCTCAATTTCCCCAACAGTAAAATGAGGAAGTTCAGTGGTTCAAAGAATAACCAAGCATTCAAGTTCTGCCCTGCACAATAATTTCAGTTTGTTCAACTGATTTCAAGTTAAGTTCTCCTTTCCTTATATGCCATGTGTCTATTAATCTTAAATGAGCTTTCATCGTGACCCATTATTCAAGTGATGTTGTTACTTGGGCTCTTTGCTAATATAGAAGTAAAGGATTTCATGTATTGGGCAAGGAATAATATGGGTTTAAGACTCTCATTTTTTGTTGTTTATAACATGAGACTCATAACTTTTCACAGTCCATTTTATGTTACTGAAGTGAATTTTTAATAAAATTCCAAAGAAACTCCATTTCACAGTTAAGACTTCTAATATGTAAGATATTTTATTCATTCCTTAGTTCTTTTTTCTCTACTCAGAATGCTATAGATGATTTTCTAGGCTACTGCAGAGAGCCCTGAAAGTACCAAGCAGCATGGCACTCTGAAAAGTGTTCCAATGTTTCTTTGGCCTTGTAGATATTTAGGTTCCATCTAAACAATAGCATAGAACCCAGTGGACTTGGGTTCTAGCCACAAGATAGGCTTTATTATTGAAAAGTGACACCATCAGTGAGCACTGGTGAGCTTCAGTTACCCTTCATGTTTTAAAATTCTATGAGGTTTCGTGAACTACCAGTTTTATGTTGTCCCACATTCACAGGAATCATTTGTTTAAAAAATTCCCATTGCTTGTAAAGACAAAATGAGTTGGGAGCCCTAAGTCTGAAGGTAACAAAATCTAAGAATACAAGTTAGAAAGTAATTTCTATTACATAAATTCACAGTTATAGAGAAACTTAGTGGCTTATTTGCCCAGTTGCTGAGTGACAGATTTATTTAATGCTCTCTTCTACACAGCTAAAATATATAAAGGACAAGTTTTAGAATGTACTACTTTAAAAGGATATGGAATTTAAGCTGGACAGCCAAAGAATACACAAGAAGAAATTATCTGCTTTTTTAGAAGAACATACTAAAAAATGCTGGTGGCTGTGTATGTGGTAAACAGATCAAAATTGCACTATGGGGTAAAAACAGCAAATAAAAAATACAATAAATACGAATTATAAGTAACGTATCAGCTTTTTTTTTTTTTTAGACAGAGTTTCACTCTGTTGCCCAGGCTAGAGTGCCATGGCGTCAGCCTAGCTCACAGCAACCTCAAACTCCTGGGCTCAAGCAATTCTTTTGCCTCAGCCTCCTGAGTAGCTGGGACTACAGGCATGTGCCACCATGCCCGGATAATTTTTTCTATATATTTTTAGTTGTCCAGATAATTTCTTTCTATTTTTCTAGTAGAGATGGGGGTCTCGCTCTTGCTCAAGCTGGTCTCGAACTCCTGAGCTCAAACAATTCGCCCACCTCGGCCTCCCAAAGTGCTAGGATTACAGGCACGAGCCACCGGGCCTGGCCAATGTATCAGCTTTTATTTTTTCAGAGTTAAAATTAGAAGTCTACTCTGCCAAATATAATTATGACTTTATATACATTTGAGTTGTTAATCATTACTAAAAATGCCAAAACATAGCATTTTCTATATTCTACACTCCCTAAATAAAACCAAATCCCTAACTCCCCCCCCCCAAAAGAAAAAACCTAACAAAAAGCAAAAATCACTTCCAACCCTTAAACAAAGCTTAAACCCTTCAAATCAAGACAGCACTATCCCTCTGAATCTAGTCAGGGTCACAATACTAAATATAACTGATAAGTACATTATATCACTGTATCATGTGATCCCCAAAGGGAACAATGATCTATAAACAGTATCAGTACCAGGAAACCATGATCAGAAAATAATCAACAGCTTGGATGTGAGGCTTTCTATTTTTTTTTTTGGATGTGAGGCTTTCTATTAAAAAAAGTACAGTACTCATTATCACAAACCATAAAGCAAGTTTATACAGTACATAAAATAAAGCCATTTCCATAAAGAAAGTATAATTAAGGAAATAACTTTCTGCCAAATGAATTTCACACTAAAGAATTACAATATCATCAAAAATATGAAGCTGAGGGATTTATTAAAGATGAAAGACTTCAAGATCACTCAAGATCTAATACAGTACGCCCGTCTTTTAAGAATAATAGAAAATGAGGGTACTAAGAAAATTCATCAAAATTTAATAGTGCTTATAAAGATACACACACACAAATTTTTGCCTCAGAAATCCAAAGTACACCTATCTTTCTCAAATCATCCAGATCTATTTAGTAGAGCCCAATTTCCACTTCAGTCCTTCAAAAACTGAAGACAATCTTTTGCTTAAATTTCAATAGCATTTTCATCAGCACCTGTCTTATGGCAAGAGTTATTTTCTTACAACCAATCATCTGTGTACCTGTTTTTATCTCCCTTTCTACAATGCATTTCCTGGGGACACAGTTCCTGTCACTGTATCCCTCCTACCATTTGTATACAGTGAGTGTTTACACGCTTGAAAAAACGAATGTCACAGTATTGGACTCTCTCTGGAACTAGGAATACCACAACATATTAATTTCTCCTTTATAACAAAAGTCCTTTCTAAGGCTGATGGGAGAGATAAAAACAAAACACTAAAACCTCATCAGTTTAGAAAACACTTCACAGATTCCAAAAAATTTTGCACATATTCCTACCACCTCTACCTAACACCATTCCTCCCCACACCTCTCACCATATCCTCATCTGAGGGTCTTCCCTGTACACAGAGAGACAACCATAGATTTCAAGTTGGAAGAGAGCCTGGAGAGCCAACCTTATCCACTGTTTTACAGATGAGAAGCCTAAAAGTGAGGGAAGTTAGGTGGCTTAGACAACAAAACTATATTTTAGTGATGAAACCAAGAATTTAAGGTACCTTATTCTTAAATTTTCTCCCTGACTATACCATGACTTTCCCCTATCTCCATTGCATCTTCCCATCTCCTCTAATCATACTCTTCACCAACATCTTTTGCAATATAGCAATTCTATATTTTTGTATGTAGTCCCATCTGTAAAAATCTAGATTCCAAGTCCCTCTGCTAAACTTCTGTATACCAGAACAGAATATTATCTTGTACATACCAATAGCTACACAAACATTTGTCAAATTTTTTGTATTGTAACTTCCCCTTGATGGTATCTTTTTTCCATCTTATTTCTGCAAATGTCCGAGTCATGACAAGCATAATATATTGGGGAGAAAGGCCCTCCCTGTATTTTTCAGAGATGAGGTCTCACTCTGTCACCCAGGCTGGAGTGCAGTGGTGCAATCACAGATCACTATAACCTTGAACTCCTGGGCTCAAGTGATTCTTCTACCTCAGCCTTCTGAGTAGCTAGGACTACAGGTGTGTGCCACTATACTCAGCTAATTTTTAAACATTTTTTATAGAGATGGGGTCTAGCTATGTTGCCCAGGCTGGTCTCGAACTCCTGGCCTCAACTGATCCTCCCGCCTCAGCCTCCCAAAGTGCTGGGATTACAGGCATGAGCCACTGCTCCCAGCCAGGAAGGCCTTTTAAAGTAACTTTCACTAAATTCCATTTGTTTATAATTGTAAATACTAAAGGCAGAAAACTGAGAGATCAATTCAAAGGTATATGGCTAAGTTCTTCAGTGGCATGAAGTACATTACTTTTTTCATTATGTCTGAATATGCTGAAAAGCACTGTGGGCAGTGGTACGGGGAAGATGCTAAGATGAAATGAGACGATTCTACTCTACGTAAGTAACCATGAAATGTTAACATCAATCAAAAAGACACTCATAAAAAGGATAAAGTATCCTAGGAGCTCAAAGAGAATAATATTCAGATAGAATGTGAAAGGGGCAAAGATGATGATAAATCTTCAGAATTGCTTTTTCTCTGAGCGGAGTTAGAAAATTTCAGAATGCTTCTAATCTTAAAGTTTCAACAGATCCAAACTCAAGGACCAAGCAGGGTTACTACCCGCTTCAGGACTAGATCTCCAGACAGTGGTGAAGAATCACAGATCATGAAGAATTTGCAAGGTTTCATTTTTGCCACACATAGTATATATTCTAATTACTAATACTGGGAAATTTGACAAATGTCAAATTCTGACAACAAGAATGTTAGGTAATATGTGTCATGCTTATAATTAACTTTATTTTACCAAATTATTTTGCAGACTATAATGAAAGTCAGAAGACTAACACACTAAAATGGGCCGTTCAAAAGTTTCTTTGCTTTTAAAATGAACCATCATTGCTTAATCTTGTAAAATGTCGAAAATTTAATTGCAGGCCAATTAAGTATGTCTACAAATGGCAGAAACTTCACTTTGAAAAAAATAAGTCAACTGTAAAGAATAAAATAAAGTGAATTAAAAAGTATTCCATCTTTATGTGTTATGGCCCTTTCAATTATGAGACTAACATCACCTAAAATAGTCTTTTGTTTAAACATAATAGTTCAAGAAATATTAAAATTCAAAGACAATCTATATTACTAAGATAATTAGGTAGTGAGAAATTTTCTTTTGAAACCTAATTATATATGTGATTTTGAAAATCGTAGTATAACTCAAAGTTAACACCCAGTCTCTCTTTATAGAGAGAACCAGTGACTAGCCAAGTGCTATAAAGAGCAGAACATTCCCTAAACAAGTGTAAGTACACTACAAAATACAGTCATGCCTTGCTGACTAACAGAGATATATTCTGAGACTGCGGTCCCCAACTCCTGGGCCCTGGACCGGTACTGGTCTGTGGTTTGTTAGGAACCAGGCCACACAGCAGGAGGTTGGGAGGGGCAGAGCGAAGCTTCCTCTGTATTTACAGCCGCTCCCCATGGCTCTCATCCCCGCGTAAGCTCAGCTCCTGTCAGATCAGCTGCAGCATTAGATTCTCATAGGGGCATGAACCCTATTGTAAACTGCGCCTGCAAGGGATCTAGGTCATGTGCTCCATATGAGAATCTAATGCCTGATGATCTGAGGTGGAGCTGAGGTGGTGATGCTAGCGCTGAGGAGTGGCTGCAAATATACATTATCATTAGCAGAGAGGTGTGACTGCACAATAAATGTAATGTGCTTGAATCATCCCCAAACCATCCCCAGCCCCTGCCCTTGGTCTGTGGAAAAATTGTCTTCCATGAAATCAGTCCCTGGTGCCAAAGAGGTTGGGGACCACTGTGAACCTAAGAAATGTGTTGTTAGGTGATTTCATCATTGTGTAAACATTAGGGGGTGTACTTACACAGACCCATTATAGTATAGCCTACTACTACACACCTAAGCTATATGGTATGGGCTACTGCTCCTAGGCTACAAACCTGTACACAGTATGTGACTGTACTGAATACAATAGGCAACTGTAACACAATGGTAAGTATTTGTGTATCTAAACATAGAAAGGGTAGTTATAAAACATAGACAATGGTATGCCTGTATAGGGAAGCTCTATAATCTTATGTGACCAGCCAGATGGGATGGTGCACACCTGTAGTTCCAGCTACTTTGGGAGGCTGAGGTGGGAGGACTGCTTGAGCCCAAGAGTTCGAGGCCAGCCTGGGCAACATAGTAAGACCCTGTCTCTTTATTAAAAAAAAAAAGAACAAGAAAAGAAAAACCCCACAACAAAATGCATGAGACCACTGTCCTATATGGGGTCCATCACTGACAGAAACAATGGCACATGACTGTAGATGTTTGTGTTCTAAAATACTAAGCTGAATGATTTAAAATGGTTTGTACACTTTCCATGAATATTTAAGTCCTTCCATTTGCAAGTCTGGGATATTTCAAAGAGGAAAAAGAGTCAAGTGATACGAGAGAAAACTGGAAATCTATGTTAATGCCTTAAAAAGATCACAACTGTGAATTACCTCTATTAGCATAATACAGTTTTTATATTATCTATAATGTGCCTTTAATTTCCAACAGTCTTATCATCCAAAAACAAATCCAGGTCAAAGTGTTTTCTAAATATTCTGTAGGCAGGATTCATTAAGCATATGCTTGGGGAAATCTATTCAATAGGAAACTTATTAACTTGCCTTTAAAAGAGATGTTGGTTTAGGCTCTTATCAATAATTCACATTTGTATGTAGGAACAATTTCAGTCCTAAAAACATCTTAATGAAGTCACATCTAAATAAGGTGCCTTTAGGATAATATTCTATGGATAGACTTTGTATAATATAAGAGAAGTTTTTCCATCTACCATGTACTTATATAAAGTTTTCAGCAAGAATTAAATGCCAAATACAAATAAGGTACAAAATGGAAAAGTCTGGGGTTAATGCTGGTTCATCAATCAAGACTCTTCATTTGAACCTAAAGATATGGCGAGTAACAGAAGGCAGGCCAGGTGCGGTGGCTCACGCCTGTAATCCTAGCCCTCTGGGAGGCCGAGGCGGGTGGATCACTCGAGGTCAGGAGTTCGAGATCAGCCTGAGCAAGAGCGAGACCCCGTCTCTACTAAAAATAGAAAGAAATTATCTGGCCAACTAAAAATATATATATAGAAAAAATTAGCCGGGCATGGTGGTGCATGCCTGTAGTCCCAGCTACTCGGGAGGCTGAGGCAGTAGGATCGCTTAAGCCCAGGAGTTTGAGGTTGCTGTGAGCTAGGCTGACGCCACGGCACTCACTCTAGCCCGGGCAACAGAGCAAGACTCTGTCTCAAAAAAAAAAAAAAAAAAAAAACAGCGGCAATATTTCTCACTATTTTGACTCAATTTCCCATCCTATTTGTCCTTTCTCTATTGTCTCTCCACATATTCACATAAAAATAAGATACCATTACATTGCTCTGCTCACACTATTTATCTGAAATCCTAAGATTCTAATATTATATACAATTCCTAAAGACAGTAAATATAAAAGAAGGCCTGATTATACTTTAAGAGTTTGTTCATAGCTTTGATAATAACTTTAAAGTGAAAAAATCTTGAAACCACTCTATTTCAAATATTTGAAATATACTACCTCTATCATGGGTCCCTTATCTTTTCCCCCTTAATTTTTATTTCAAATTAATTATGATACAAACTACTTGAGAAGTCTTACCAACTGAGAGGCTAGCTTTACATACCAGGGAAGCATATAAAACTCTCCTTCTGGTTCTCAGAGCTTACCACTGACCAGTTTCACTTCTCCTTTTATGTAATGCCCTTCCAACATTCTCATTTTGTCTGGTTTTCACAAAGGACCTATTCTGTTGTTCCTTATCTTTGAGGCTGCTTTTTTTTTTTTTAATGACTTTCTCTATTACTTCGTTTTTCTCTAGAAAAAAGCAAAGTATTTGCTATGATGTGAGCACATGTTTTTAATAAGGGTAATATTGTCATTTTTATCATTAAGGCATACTTAAATTACTACCACTCATGCCTTTTTGTTTGGTTCTTGAGGAAAAGGACAGTATTTACTTATAACCAAAGAAATAATAAGCCATTTTTCTTTGCTCTCTAGATACAGCAAAATTAAATAGACTCCAAGTGAATGTAGAGTTTCAAATTTCTTGCCAATATTTTCTATGTGTATCAGTTAAAATTCCCAAAAGAGCCAAAATTATTTATGTTTTTATTTTTATTTATTTTTTTTCCAAAATTATTTATTTAGGACATTATAACCATCCTAATATTTGAAAACTTTTTTCAAATTGACTATCTTCCCAGAACAATCTAAGATAGTTTAGATAAGTAGAATTTCCAAAAGGATACTACCTTTGTCTCATTTACACACAATTTAATTTTTTCTAGTATACAAGCTACAAAAAAACCCCAAAAAACTAGGACACAATGTTAAAAATAAGAGACTTCTAGAAAGAACTAAGTTATTTTGTAAATTGTCTTATTCTTGACATAACTCATAAATTATTATAAATTCCTCTTTATATCAAGTTTTTCATTTAGACTTATCACCAAAATAATTTAAGGCTCATAATCCTAATGATCAGAGTTTTCTAGGAATAGTTCCATGGTCCTGCCAAATCCCAATTTACACATAACACAAAATGTACAAAGCAGTTTAGTAATTCTGCTACTACAGAAGTCACAAAAAAAAGGATCTTATTTTATTAAAATGCTTCATCCTGGAGAAACAGAGAAAATAGTTTTAGCTTTTATGCCTGATAAATATTTATAAATACATATGTATCTTACACATACTTACCTTGTAAGATGTTTAATTTTGTTATTATCTTAAGAAAGTAAAAGTTAAGTCCAAATTTTAAATGCAAGAAAAGAGTTCAGGCCAGGTGCAGTGGCTCAGGCCTATAATCCTAGCACTCTGGGAGGCCGAGGCTGGATGACTGCTTAAGCTCAGGAGTTCAAGACCAGCCTGAGCAAGAGCGAAATCTGTCTCTACTAAAAATGGAAAATTAGCCAGGCATCACGGCACATGCCTGTAGTCCCAGCTACTCAGGAGGCTGAGGAAGGAGGATCAGTTGAGCCCAGGAGCTGAGGTTGCAGTGAGCTATGACGACACCACTCCACTCAACCCAGGGCAACAGAGCAAGACTCTGTCTCAACAAAAAAAAAAAAAAAGGAAAAAGAAAAAAGGAAAGGAGTTCAATACTGCAGAGTTGGGACAGCTCTGACATAATATATAATGCCAACCAACTGGGCAGCAACACAGCAAGACTTAAACCATTATTTATTCCCTATGTTAGCATTTAGCACCACTACCTTCTGTTCATAAAAAAACAAACAGGGAAGAATTATCCATTTAAATAAAAAATTCACATCCATTTCTAAAGAATGCCTTGCTGATCCTCTTAGAAAATTACCTCCCTCCTCCAGGAAATGCTAATGTTGCAACATTAAATGAACAGGATATAAAGTTGTACAGAAAGTACAAAGTTTATCTTAACATCCAATATTGTATTGAAATACTGGAAGGAAATACACCAAAATGTCAACAAAGATGTCTTGGGGTGGTGGTATGCTGGCTAACTGGATGATAATTTACAATGAACTCATATGTTTTAAAATTTAAGCTTTAAAAAAAAGCTAATTTCGATTCTGGAGCCTGTAAATTAATCCCTCAAAACAAACCAACCACTTTACTACTCTTCAGTTTTCACATAATGATAACACCAGAAAACTTAGAGTTTTGAGCCTTGAAAAATTCCTAAAAGCTAAAATACTTTTTTGAAAAGGGCCAAACAAGTACAATCCGAGCAGCACATAAAGATTTAGCTTTGCCAGAACTAGAACCCTTCACTTGTAAATTTTTTTTTTTTTTGGATTCCCAAAAAGAAATGACCTCAATTGTTAAAAGGAATAAAAGAATAAATGTGCAGTTTTCCGACACAGGACATACTTCTCAAATATAGTTTCAATTCCCCTGCTGTCTGGAGGGGCTATAAGAAAACTCTGTAATACCCCAAAGTCCCTATGAATGCACACCAGCTGGAAAGCTCTGTTCTATGATGATGTCCTACAATAAATACCCCATAACTCAAATGTTACCCAATAACCAACATTAATTAATCAAGTAATTCTATGCCTAAGATCACACAACTATTTTGAGGCTCCTTATAAATTAAAAATAAAGAGGTAGTATTAAAAAAAAAAAAAAAAGATCACGCAACAGGTAAGAGAAAAACCAGATCACATTATTTGCCAGTTTAGTGTTCAAGTGTCAGCCCAAACTCTTACCTCCCAGTAGAAAAGTTCCACACAGCCTGCAAGGAGCATTAACTACCTTCCTCTCCCCATCCCCAACCAATCGTGTTAGACAACAAAACAATGGAACCTACAAATATTTCTAAATACTGAGCAACGTGGAAAATTAGCTCAAAATTTATACTGGCACATCAGTTCCTGTTTCCAAGTCACTATTTGGTTAATTTTTTTTTTATTAAGAGAAGCAGCAAAGCATGGTAATGAGTAACAGACATGGGCTAGAGTCCTACGGCCTCGAGTTTTAATCTTGGCCCTATCAGCAAAAGGAGCTGTGACCTTAACCTCTGTGTCCTTAACCTCCATAGATGTTTTACATACAAAATGAAGTGAACTGGACTACATGCTCCCTTAGGTATTTTCTAGCTTAATAAACACTTAGTGATTCTGCTGTATACGATAGCATTTATCCTATCATTTGCCACTACTGTTGCCTTACCTAGTGCCCACTAAGTCAAGAGTCCCCAGTAAGGCAGCCAGACAGGCAGTTCACTGGAGTTCCCAGGGCCAAGTCTGGGCAGGTATTCAATACATGCTTGCTGAAGAATGAATGAGCCCCATGTGTATAACTGATCAAGTTATTGCCCTTACTAAATAGGAGATGATCATAAGTAAAATAATCAAGTAAAAGGTGAAAAAAACTTTTTTGTATTTGTCTAACCTAACAGATTAACAGTATGATTAACTAATATTTAACTCTGCTAAGAATGAGATTCAAAGAAACTGGTTAATATACATGCAATGTCCTCTTGCACTTTATAAAGGTCTGACAAACTACAACCTATTAAGCCAAGTGGCTGAAAGTATGGCAAAAGGGAGGGGAGGACAGTCAGCTTGATTTCAAGTACAGCTTCCCCACTTCCTCACCTCTCTCCCCTCGTCAAGCCTCTCCCTCACATCACCCGCCACGGTCAGCACATATATAACCTTCCTGTTGCCAAACTCAATGGACATGTCATTCTTGACCTTATTAGACCTCTTGCTGGCACAGGCACCACTGACCCCTTTTTTCTTTTTGAAACACATTCCTGGCTTCCATGACATGACATGTTCCTGAATTTCTCCTACTTTTCTGGTCACTTCTGTTAGCATCCCCTCCTCTGAGTATTTCTAAGAGATTTGGAGGTTCTCAAGACTCTACCATGAGCCCTAACTGCCTGTATTTTTACATCCCTTCCCTGAGTAATCATACTCAGGGAAATCATACTCAGTAATAACTACAGAGATTTTATGTATCACCCGGATAAAAACAACTTCTAATTTCTACCTCTAGCCCAAAACTCTGTTCTGGATTCAAGACTCATGTATTAAACTGTCTACTTGGTTGTTTTCACCTACATGTCTCTCAGAGACCTCAATCTAGTACTTATGCTCCTTGACTTCGAATGGGGTTACATCCAAATAAATCCATAGTAAATTGAAAATATCATAAGTCAAAAATACACTTAATGTACTTAACCTACCAAGCATCATAGCTTACCTAGCCTATCTAAAACATGCTCAGAACACTTACACTAGGCAAAAGTTGGGCAAAATCACCTAACACAAAGCCTATCTTAACAATGAAGTGCTGAATATCTCATGTAATTTACTGAAATCTGTTCTGAATGCTTGTATGGGTACTGTAAGTATGGTTTCTACTGAATGTGTACTGCTTTTGCACCACCATAAAGTTGGAAAATTCATTAAGTCAAACCATAGTAATCTGAGCACCGTCTGTATGCCCAAACTAAACTCTTAATCTTCCCCCTCAAGTTTCGTTCTCCCACAATCTTTCCATTTCAATAAAAAGCACCAACATCCACCTCGTTGTTAAAGGCAGAAACTTGAGTTACTCATAACCTATACCTCTCTCCCTTACTCCATATCCAATCTACCAGAATCTCAATGATTTTCCCTACAAAGTATACTTGGAATCCTTTTGTTACTCTTCATCTCTACTGCCACTACCTGACAACAAGCCACTTACTCTGAAATAGTCTGCTAACTCTTGGAACTGGCTAGCACCACGAACAGTACCTGGTGCAAAGGTTCTTCCCACTTCCCTCCAATTTCCACACAGCAGCCAGAGTGATCTTGCCTGAAATCCAATCCTCTGGTAGCTTTGCAAGGCAGTCAAGAGAAACCCCAAACTCCTTAGCATGGCAGTAACAGGCTGCTGCCAGTTTCCCCCACCTGCTTGAACCTCCCTCACACACCCTCCCTTGATGGCCTTGACCACATCTTTTTCTGACTTTGCTCATGGTGCTCCTGGCTGAAGCACTCTTCCCCCACCTTGCCAGGCTGACACTTTCTCATCCATGATGTCTTAACCTAAACGTCACCTCCCAGGACTATCCTCTTGGTCTCTCATTGTTTTCTTTTTCTTCAAAGCATTTATCATATGAGTGATTATATAGTTATTTGTTTGCCATTTAATATAGGTTCCTCCAACTAGCATTTAAGATCAACACAGGGATTACTTTCGTTTGGTTCACTGGCAAACACCTAGCCTGCAAAAAGGTGCCTGACTCATTAATAGGTGTTCAGTAATACACGACTGCATGGCGGCTGAAAGCTACCAGTGAACTGTTACCAGACCTGCTCCAGAATAACAGAACTCCTGTAATCTGCTACCCAGGGCTTTCTAGCCTTCATCGCCTTTTACATTTGCTACTCACTTTTCACATTTGAGGAGAAAAACATTCAGATTATCATAATGAAACTGGATACTCTTAAAATAATGGTCTAAATTTTAATTCCTGCATACAGAATGCAATTACATATAAAAATGAGATGGACATACATACCCCTATCAATGCATTTCTACAGAATGAAGCTTTTTAATAAAAATAAACAACTTTTTCAAAAGAAAGATATCATACGTTAAGACCAATGTGCAAAATACTGTAGAATGGGGAAAACTTGGGTTCTCTTACTAAATTGTACCACCAACCATAAAACTGGTTGCAACATTTAACCATAGCATATCATAATTTAAAAAGTTAAGAAAAAATTTAAGCAAGTATAACCCTCCTTGCCCTAGAGTTGAAATGTATTAATATATATTCTGTGTGGTAACAGCTTAAAGTTCCTACTATTTTTGAAACTGTAGCAAATAAAATCAGTCTAACTGTAAATGTGGCAAGTTAGTAACAGTTAAAAATAGCAAACCATTTGGAATGCAGTATTTTTAACTGAATTGGCTAAATCATATTTTTCTTTTTAAAAATTTCAACTAGGATAAATAGTATTTGCAGCTTTGTGACTAGATAGTGTTCAATTATTTACTTTTTTAAAAACATCAATAAAAATAGATTTAGAGACCATCTTATAGTTGAATAGCAATTTTCTTTGTCTAAAGTATATTCCAGGCACACTTTTTCACTTATTAGGCCTACTGTAGCAGAGCAGGCCAAGCAGTAACTTGTGACCAACTCTCTAGCAACCTGGAAAATCTGGGGCAACGGCTCATTGCTAGTAGCTTCCATGAGTTTTTCTTTTACTTAATATCAATGAACGGACACAACCACACTTCGCATTATGAAGCTTAAATAAAAATCACATGATTATATAAGATGACAGATTTCTTCATAACTTCTACTGAGCCAATTCATCCTATTTAAAAGAAAAATAATTGTTTAAAAAGTTACCCAGAAATAGGAAAACAGTAACCAGGATGTTAAAAAGGAAAGTGAAAGTCTCTCTCCCCAATTAGTCATTATTCCAGTTTTTCTTTAACCTTTCTTGAGGAGTTAAAAGAGAAAAGAAATGTCCTATTTACAAGCTAAATATAGCTGCTAGGCTCAAAGAACCCAAAGACACTGTTATACTTTTTTGGGAGTGGGGAGTGGTATAGAAGAGTTTTGTTTGTTGACCAACATTGTTTTTAAATGCTAAAATCAATAGATTTTTCGTTAAGGGGAGCAAATTTGAAATTTGAATTTTATTTTGCTCTGTGAGAAAAAGTAGGCATCATCTACTAATGGTTTTAATTGCTTTTTATACAAAATGGTTAGAAGTTCTAAGATCTCACAAAAAGCAACATGGAACCTTAAAAAAAATCATTCTGTATTTTATGAACATATTCAATATTTTTACCTTGCAAATGAAGCCCACATACCCTCTTTAACCTAAGTACTCCCAACACCTCTGCCAAGTCACAGACCATGGAAATGGCAGAAAGGGAAAGAGTCCTTCTGTGTGTGCGTGTGGAGGGGGAATGCGGAGTGCCCTGGAGACAAAGGTGAAGGGGCAGAAGAGAGCAGCACATTCAGTGGGAGTGGTGGAGCACTTGCACCTATGCCAAAGGTTATCTTACCGTGCCTCCAGCAGGCAGATAAGGATTTGGCTCCTTCTGCCTACACAGCTGAAGCATTTCAGGAATACATTCTCCAAACAATTAAATAATTCCAGCTATAAATCTCATAGTCAGAATGAGAAAGGTCAATACTGGTTAGTTTCACCATATATCTATATAATGCTTTATTATTTTCAAATGACATCTGATTCTTTAGAATTGTGTATGCTTTTCAAATCATTTACAAATATACACAAGGACTAGCCATAAAAATATAGACCCAGCATTTATAAAATGTTTCTGGTTGTTTAAAAAGGTACCGTAAAGAAATGAAGAACAACATAAACTTTCAACCTAAAAATTAAACAAAATGATATTAGGCAACCAGAACCAATGTAATAATGAATACCTCAAGTCTCCAACGTGTGGTCTGCATTATTCAGAATTCAGAATTTTTATACTGGTAATCAAGTTTAGAGAGTAAATCAAAGCTTCTAGTGCTTTACTTTTTATAAAGCTAATATATCAGGAATATTAATGGCTAATATTAATAATATGGTTAATACGTGTCAGGCACTGTGCCAAGGGCTTTACATGGAGCATCTCATGTAATCCTCACAATAACTAATATCAGGTCCTGTGATGGTCCCCATTTTACAGCTGGAGAAACAGAAATTCAGAGAGAATGAGGGACTCATCCGAGCAGTGAGTGGCAGCCAAAACACGACTCTGGCTAGCTGTCTTGCTCCACTACATCCCTCAGCACAGCAGAAAGCCGCATCAAATTTTAAGGTCATTACATTAAAACTAAATGTAAAAATGTTTTGCAGTATGTAAAATAAATCAGTTAGTTTGAACATGGTTGTTAATCTGTATGGAAGATAAAAGTTAAAAAAAAGTCACATATAGCACAACTAAGTACATCAGTCTTGATACTTAGATCAAAAAACAAAATAAATCAACGAAGAGTACTCCTACTTCATCACTGCAGAGTAGACAGGGATGAAGAAGTTCACCCACTGCACTGATTTAAAAGTCTTTTTGATTCATTTTTCCAAAAGAAGAGCGATTAAATATAAAAGATGAAGATCAAGAACTACCGTCACTGCAACAGATTGCTAACTTTGGCCAAATCCACTGAAGTCCAGTTCTCAAAACAAAATTATTTCCTTGATTCTTATCAGCCCATTCTAATACTGCTCTGCTAAAGTGACTATAACAATTTCTCTTGAAAAAAAGGCATCTTGTAAAATAAGTTCCCGATATATACAAAGAATAGTATCACGTAACTAGAGAAAAATGGAGTACTTTCAAGCAAGGAAATAAAAACCACTGCTAATTTCCAGAAATACACACTATAGAAAAATTATGTCACTTCTAACTGTGACAAAAATCTGTGACAAACTGCAAAATCTGGGGTGCTTACAGACAGTATGAAAACTGTGACATAATATGAGAAGCATTTCAAAGGAGTTCATAAAAATAACAATAAAAGTGTTCTGATGTCCCCTTCTCCAAAACAAAAGCAATTCTGAACAATTACATACAAGACAGGTGCTAATTTCCAAATGAAACTGTTTAATAAACACTTTCAGAGCAGCATAAATTACTGTACAACTAGCTTTATTTAGTAATAAAAGGTAATACAGAAAGCAGCACAGTAAACAATTCCCCTTTAGCACCAACAGCCCAGACAGCTGACAGCCAGTTATTTCCGCCAAAAAAATGCAAACACAAAAATGTCAACATAACAGAACACATCAAGTGATATACCTTTGTCTGCACACACACATACCCACAACGCACAAAGTTGTAATAAAACTATAAGCACATCCCAAAACACCCTCTCTGTTTTTAAAGTAAACATAAATACAGCTCTGGGTTTCCAAGGTCTAGATAAAATGTAACCACTCTGATATGTGATCAGTTTCATCAAAAGGCAATTCTACCTATAGAGACCTAAACTTTAAAATCTCTACTATCTTTAACGTTATATATAATCCTTATGTTATATAGGCCGAAATATTTAACTCTAGCCCTAGAATCAGTAGACGCTCAATAGGTTTTCAGCAACTCAAAGTCCTTGCTAGATTTGAGAAAATGAACCGATCCTCCATAGTATTTTACAATATTTTTACAACTGAAAGTAGTAACTGATTCACTCTTTAAAACAAATCCAAATTAGTGTTAAAGAATAAACAAATGATTTTTTTTTTTTTCTAAGATGAGATCCTCACTATGTTATCCAGGCTGGACTTGAACTCTTAGGCTCAAGTGATCCTCCTGCCTCAGCCTCCCCCAGCAGCTGGGACTACAGGTACACAATACTGCCTAGCTTCAAATGACTCTGATTCTTTTGTATTTTAAATACATGCCACAGTGCAAATAAAAAAATAAATATTTTAGCTAAAACTGAAGTTTCTAGGTTTATTTAGCTGGCACTCACCTCCTTTTTACACGCAATCATGAAGCTAAATAGTTACTCTGTTACACAGATTGAGGAGTGAATCTCTGTCTTAATGAAAAATCTACCTTATCAACTTAGAGATGTGTAACTATCATCAGGCACAAACCGTACCACTTGAGGAAGAATTAAGACTAATCGAAGGTACCATGATTAACAAAGAAAACAGTACTGGTTTCAGGAATTGCAAAGACAGACTGGCCATTAAAGGAAGTTGTATTAATGCTGACAATGTTAAATTATTTATAGAAACTAGGAAGCTGTGGGGTGTTTCTCCCCATCACACACACTGTCCTGTCCTATATAACCAGTGTTGCTTACCTCAATAAGAAAATGTAAATTAAACAAAAAAAAATTAGTTGGCAATGACTTTTAGTTATGCCAATTTGTTAGTTCTGATCCATATTTCCATTGTATCATAGCCCAGCCAACCCCGACCCCTACATCTTCAGTCATCTAAGTTAGTTCCCAAATTCTCTGGTTATTGTCACATGAGAAATTTTTCCAAAGATAGGGTAACTCATTAGCACAGTGGCAGGTTACACTCACCGTATAGCCAAAGCAGAGTATTACAAATATTTAATCCAGTAATAAAAGAGATCACTTCTTACGATGATTAAGTTATAACAAGAATGTGAATCTTAGGTTTTTCTTTTCCCCAGTAAGCTATTTTGCTTACCCATAATGGAACTAACCAGAAAAGGAAATGTTTGCCTTTGGGAACTTAGAAAGGAAAACATTCATGTTTGCACCCAAAGTTATTACTAACAAACAAGTGGCCTGCTAAAAACCTAAGCTATGATATCACTACCCTATCCTTATCCAAAAAATTGATTAAGGCCGGCGCGGTGGCTCACGCCTGTAATCCTAGCTCTGGGAGGCCGAGGCGGGTGGATCGCTCGAGGTCAGGAGTTCGAGACCAGCCTGAGCAAGAGTGAGACCCCGTCTCTACTAAAAATAGAAAGAAATTATCTGGCCAACTAAAAATATATATACAAAAAAGTTAGCCGGGCATGGTGGCTCATGCCTGTAGTCCCAGCTACTCGGGAGGCTGAGGCAGTAGGATCGCTTAAGCCCAGGAGTTTGAGGTTGCTGTGAGCTAGGCTGACGCCACGGCACTCACTCTAGCCCGGGTAACAAAGTGAGACTCTGTCTCAAAAAAAAAAAAAAAAAAAAAATTGATTAAAGGCATTATTCATCTTAAGCAAAATGTTAAGTCACAGAGAGCCTTAAAAACTGTCAGTATATTTTTCATCTCAATTTGCATTAATAAATTTAATAATCAATCATTAGTTGAAATGAAAAGGCTAATTTTAATCTTAGTTACTTTATCTGCTAACTCTTCCCATTTCCCCTAATGTTTACTGTTTCTAATCAAGACTCAAAAATACGTTGCTAAACATAAAAAGACATTTTTTTAAACTCCCCAAATTATGATTATATAATACAAGGACTTCCCATTTTCTGGAAAATTAGCAAACTAACATATAGAAATAATCTGTATTTCCCAGAAGGAACTTAATGTGAATGTTTCTTTCTTTTTTTCTTGTCAAGACCTTTGAAATTCAGAGTGTCTAAAAAATGAGGAAATAAAGTTAAGTGTCAGGCGATACGCTGGTGGAAGAGAAAAGGTCAAACAAGGCATACCAAAGGATTTTCTATGTTAGTGAGACAGCCAAGTATGAATGTAGGTAACTTTAACGCACTAACGCACTGAGGACCATGACAAGTGTTAGAAGCAAGCCTGCTAGGGAGAATACAAGGCACAGACAGCACCATTCTGGCCAGGAGGACTGGGGATGCTTCAAATAAGGAGACATAGCCCTAAGGCATTGTTCCTAGGGAAGGTGGGAACATGGAGCAAATTCATCCATATCACTTACTGCTGTGTGCCAAAAATGCAGATTGCTGAGGCCCATCCCAGGTTCCTGAATCAGATCCTTAGGTGATGAAGCCTGGGAATCTGTTTGTTCTAACCAGCATTCTAGTTGAATGCAAAGAGGCCATGGACCATATTTAGTCAACTTAAAATTATAAGTCCCAATGAAGAGAAACGGTAAAGAAAAATTCTGGCAGAGGCACTACATGAAGAGAGCCATGGGAGGAGAAAATCAGGGTACGCGGAATAGAGAGGTTTACAAGGTATGTTCAGAATCCTAACGAAATACATTGTTGGAATCATAGGTAAGCTTGCTAGTCTTGACTCACAGAAAGAGGCTAAACTCTGTTCTGGAGGTAATGGAAAGTGATCAGAACTTTCTGAGCAAACCCATGCTGTATTTGAACAAGATTACCTTGGAGTCCAAGTAAGAAGTACTAGAACAATAAGGAAGGAAAAGGAAAAGGAAGAGGAAAAGAGGGAATGAATACAAGAGCTATTACAGAGGTAGAAAAGTCAGGACTTGGGGATCTGCTATAGGTGAAGAGAAGGAACTGACAATAACTTTGAGGAAAATTTTAAATAAGCCAAGTGCTTGCTCAGTGTTCAACACTATGCCATGCATCAGAGCATCCAAAATTATGAACGTCATTAATTCAGTATAATAATTGAGCATCCACTACACATGCCAGGTACTATTAATGCTGAGGATGCACTCAAGACGAAAATCCCTGTCCTCCAGGAGCTTAGAACTGGGTCTCACCCTGTTCCTCTTTTCTTGTGTCTCTATTTTTTTTATGGAAAAAAGTGTTCCTGGAACTTGTCTCTTTGCCCTTGAGGACTTCGCTGCTTCTA
The DNA here is from genome assembly GCF_020740605.2 of Lemur catta. Classification (NCBI taxonomy): domain Eukaryota; kingdom Metazoa; phylum Chordata; class Mammalia; order Primates; family Lemuridae; genus Lemur; species Lemur catta. The sequence continues at coordinate 47,050,697 of NC_059142.1, read as the reverse complement.
AAGCACTAGCTGGCTCAAGTCAAGAATATGCAGGTCTTCATCCAGAGTACTTTTACCCATTTGCTTTAAATGACAAAGAAATACTTAGGCATGCTTTCTCAGCTATGATCCCATGACAGACTTGCTATGAAACTTTAAGATGTGAACTTCCAAATTAAAAAAATGTCAGTTAAGCCCAACTTCAATTAAACAGACTTGGAGTAAATATGGAACTTTCCCACAGAGAACTTTTGGGTACATACATAGCTATTCATTTATTCATTCAGTTTGTACTATATGCTTATCACAGGTGGATGTTTCTTCCCTGACCTGGAAGAATGAATAAGAGCCTGAGAAAACAGAGTGGAAAGTGTAGTTAGGTGAGAAAATGAACTAAGAAGAGTGGAGAGTAAGCAACACTTAAAAACGGGAGGGAGGGTGAAGGGCGATGGGAAGGGGTATGTAGAGGAACTTATGCAAGCCATCTACCAAAAATAAAAGAACAAATACTGACCAAAGGACAACAACTAACCAGAAATCAGGGAATCGGATGGAGGTCACTTGCCAAGTTAAATTCATAGTTTTCAACATATAATGCTGACAGCTACTCAATTTTAATAATAATGTGAGATAGTCCCTTTTAGAAATGTACAAGTTACTTGAAAAGAAGCACGTATGATATAAGGGAACTATACAAGATAGTACGTAATCAAGAGCTAGTTGAATGAAAGATATAAGAGGTTGTTTAAAACAAAAAAAAAAGAAAGAAAGAAAAGAGCCATAACTAAAAAAAAGAGATTAAGGTGTCAGTTTTATAAAAAGCTACCAGGAACACTTTTCTAGAATTTTTAGTAGTCAAGATTTCTTTTGAGTACAAATAGTAACAGCAAAGACTGCTGGTTGTACATCATTCTGTAGCCACACCCGTAAGTGTAGATTGCTTTAATGTTGGTGACATCATCAGACAACTTCCTAAGCAGTTTTACTTTTAACTGTCACTTTATTTTAACCATATTACAGTAAAACTCTTTATCTCCAAATTGCACAGTCTAGATTGCTATCACTGTTGGTATTTTTCTGATCTTTGGCAAATAAAACCCAGATTAAAATCAAAGCATTCACAATTAAATTACAAAACACTTGATTAAAAATCTGTTTCAATGATTAGTTTTGTATCTTTAACCTGGATTGGATACTTTCTTTTCTATCCTTTCTTCAATGCTGTGCAATGGCTACTAAGTATTTTATGGGTAGTCTTGTTTAAGACAAAGGGGAATAATAAATGTAAAATAAATTCTGGGTGCTTCCTATGTGAAACAAAGGTACAAAAAATAACTAAGATTATTTTAAAGAAAAACATTTTATAAAATGTGGTTAGGAGCCTTAGAAATACACACACAATGCAAATATATAAAAAGCATATTTATTGTTAAACATTAAGGATTTTAATCTCTCTATATATTAAATTAACCTGTATCATAAAATGAGTACCTCAAAAGACTAAACAGCACATTTGAACAACTAGGTTCAGTTACTAAATTCTTATTCCAAGAGTAAATGGTCAGTTTGTAAGAAGGATGAATACGGTTGCTATAATTGGGAGGAAATTATTTTCAAAAAGAGAATAAAATTAGAGAAAAATACCTAAGAAAATCACTACGACCTCAGTTTCAAAAAGGAAGAATGATCTATTAAATAGAATAGCTTTACCAAATCTGTGGAGTTTACCTTATTTTTATCTTGCTTAGTAAAAAGGTTATCTATAGCAGCCCAAATTTCTGAGGCTACAATTTTGGAGAGATACATTATATTGTGTATGTCAGCGAAAAAGTGTGCTAAAATCAGATATAGGTTGAGTATCTCTTACTCAAAATGCTTGGGAGCAGAAGTGTTTTGGATTTCACGTATTTCCAGATTTTGGAATACTCCAAATTTTGGATATATATAATGGGCTATCTTGGGGGTGGGACCCAAGTCTAAACATAAAATTAATTTATGTTTCACATACACCTCAGACACATACCTAAAGGTAATTTTATACAATATTTTCACACATACTCATTATAGGTCAGAACATTTTAGGTCTGTCACTAAACCTCCATCTGTTTCTCCATTTTCAAAAAATTTTGGATTTTGGAACATTTCAGAATTTGGCCTTTGGATTAGGGATGTGCAACCTGTGTTACTAAATGTCATTAAAACCACAACATTTTAAAAGAGCAAATCTCTTACCAATTGAAATTCTCGACGCCGGTCGTAGGCATTCTGTATGCCGCTGTCTGCCCACAGTGCTCTTATAGCAGGAAGATATTGTAAAAAAACCCGAGTTTCCACCAATCCCTGGGCTGCCATGGGGGCTCGGGTGTCAAATGCCATCATTTTGTCTCCATTGAGTTGGTTTGAGTTATCTCCCCAAGGAATATGAAGCTTCTCTCGAGCATCTACCAGCACCCTCATACCTTTATTTAAAAAGAAAAAATGTGGAGAGGAGTCATTAGATAGTACCTATGTTTTCACTCTAGTATTATTTCCTTAAACTTCTGAATTACTCCAGGCCCACATCATCCAGAAATGGAGACCAACATCAAAACAAACACCCACAACTTCTCAGAGGTTAAAAAAGCTAACAGTTGCTCACTGTCTTAAAATTAGAGCCTTGAAAAGCAAATACTATTAACTCAATTGCTCTTTCTGAAGGATTTTAACATACTCCAATTTATAAAATAATTTCTGGGATAGAAGGTGGTCAAAAGAGAACCAAACAGGGAAAGGAAAAAGAAATCATACTGCACAGCCCAATGTCCAGGCTCTGCAGAAAACGACTACAACCAAGATTTTATGAGCTTGTCTAAAAGACATTTATTTATGAAACACTAAGAACCAAACATTATAGCTCCACATTCTGCTTGTTCCCTCAGCACTCTAGTACCAACATTAAGTCTTCTAGGAACACAATGAAGATTCAAAAACTTCTTCCAGCCCAAGCTTCAAATCAGTGTAAGTCACAGGATGGCTTTAGATTTCCCTAAAAGGAAGACCAACTGCAAAATGATATAAAAACAGACTCCAACTCACAGAGGTTAGTTCAAACTCAATTATTTCTGTCACTAACTAAACTATGACCCTCAGTCAATCTTAACAGCCCTATGGCTATTAGGAAGTCATTCGGATACTTGAAAAAATGTTTTGCTGGCAATTTTCCGATCATACCAACTCAAAAAAACTAGATGTCTAGTGACTTACTTCATCTCATAATCAATGCTCAAAGTAGGTCACACTTAGGACCCACTATACAGTAAGATCTAGGTGTTTACCTGGCTCACAGTTAGCATGTTGACTCTATTCATTAACATAATTCCTTAAGTTCAGCTGCATCAGGATATAAAGGTACCTTCAATTAAGGACTAACAAGGCAGGGTCTGTGGCCTTGAAAGAAACCTTAATTAGTCTTGCGCTAACTGGTAAGGCAGGATAAATACAACTGTTCTTTACAGTTTAACTGCAGAGGTGCTCGGGCTGAGAGCTATCTGTGGCCTGTCAGCTCCTGGCCTAGCATTCTTCTCCAGTCATTACCCCACAATGGCTCCTCCTCCAGGCAGGCAGTTTTTCTCTACCAAAACTCCGGGAGGAAAAAAAGCAACATGAATGAATTACTTACGTACCTCTTGAACAAAAATCCCACTTAAAAAAACACCACTTGAAAAGACCTGCAATCCGTAGCAAACTCCTAGATAAACTGCTCCCGAGATAAAATAAAATCCTGATGCACCTGAAGTACCAGGGGATGTACCTCAATTTTGCCAAGAGGCCTTTTGTGTAAAACATTAGCACTAGGAAAAATGAGTGCTAATTACCTTTCAAATGACAAAATAAAAACTTCTTGATTTCTTTGAATGCCCAGATATAAAGACCTTGTGTATTTTTCACTTTAAGAACAAAGTTTAATTTTGAAAATACAAGAGCAGAGCCTATTATCCAACCCAACACTGATTCATTGACTCCACCCGTACAGGAACCGCATGACTTTGAGGCCAAAGAGTCTTCATATCACTACACAATTTCATCTAAATAGAAGCGAGCAGTGGTACCCCCCTCCTTCCCGCCCCCAATCACTTAGCAAAAAGGAGAGTGGAACGTGTTGTACGATGATTACAGAGAAACATGTTACCTGACCGTGACACTGGGGCGAAAAACCACTGATGCTATTTTTTTAGAGTAACTGTATGGGTCTGCTCTTTCCTGATGCCAGTGCAGTAAACCTGACGCCCTCAAGTTTCATATCCTTGCCCAAAAGGGCCCCAGAGGCTGTCACCCTACGCCCTTGACAAGAGTCTTCAGGCAAAAAGTTTCCTTACTGCGACGGTTCCAGAACTCCCTTGCTCAGGAGGCGGCCAAAGAAGCAGAGAGTTGGGAGCACATTGACCCCATGTGACTCGGGTCACCCACCCCGGACAGCGAGGTTCGACATACAGCGCCCTGGCGGGGGATGGGGGCGTAGGGTCTGGGGCTGCTCTAGGGTCTTCCTGCCTCACCTGCAGGGAGGAGGACAGGGGAGGTCACCTTGCACCAGAGGCACCGGGCTCGCCTCACTTCCCTCTCGGAGGGGGCGACACCGGGGTGGGGTGGGGGCTGGGGGAATGCCTGTGACGCCCACTGGGGCGGCAAGAGGGAAAGCGGGGCGCCCCGGGGCATCCTTTCACCTGCGGGGCGAGGGCACCCGGGCAGGCAGGACCGGTGCCCGGGGCGCGCCCCCTTCCCGCCCGCCGCCCGGCCCGGTCCTCCGCCAGCGACAGAGCGGACGAGGGCGGTGCCCAGCCCCACACCCGCCGCCGCCGCCCCCGGTCCTCGGTGCCCCAGGCCCGGCCCGGCACCTTTGATCACGTTGCTGTAGATGGTGGGGCGGAACTCCTCGCGCGCGCGCTGGTCGAAGTCCTGCCCGTGGATGATCCGCATCTGCTTCAGGAAGGTGGACTTGCCGCTCTCGCCCGCGCCCAGCAGCAGGATCTTCACGAGCCGCTTCACGTAGGTCTTCTCCCGCGACAGGCATTTGTCGATCTCCTTGGACTTGCGCTGCTGCTCGGCCTCGCCGCTCGTCAGCAGGCAGCCGGGGAAGCACACGGACAGCACGGACCGCGACGGCAGGAAGTCCGCCATCTTGCCGCCGCCGCCGCCGCCTCGGCGGGCCGCTCCGGCTCCCTCCGCCTCCTCCTCGGGCGGCGGGCGGCTCCGGCTCCGCGGCTCGAGGGCGGGGAACGCTGCGGCGGCCCGAGCGCGCCCGGGGAGGGAGGGAACCAGCGAACTGACTCGCAGGGCGGGCCGTGCAGGGCGGGCCGGGCCAGCCGGGGAGGGAGGGAAGGAGGGCGGGCCCGAGAGGGGCGGTGGCCCCGGGCCGTGCGCGCCCCCGCTGCCTCCCGGGAGCGCGCGCGCACGCCGCGGGCTCTGTGGCTCTCGGTCTCTCTCTCTTCCCCGCCTCCCGCGCTGGGCTGGCGAGTCACGCGCTCGCTCTCTGGCTCGCGTGCCCGTAGCCACGGCCGGCCGCGCGCGAGGAGGACCCGGCAGGGGTGGGGAGCCGCGGTCACGTGGGCCCGGCCGGCGCACGCCTGCAATTAGCTGCGCCCACTTCTGGGCCGAAGGGCCCCTTCCCCGAGCCCTGGAGGCCGGAGACCAGGCCCCCCACCCTGCTCTTTGGGCTCCCGCCGCCCTTTCTCCTGGGTTGCGCGCCCCGGGCCAGCTGTCACGGTCCGCGCGACTAACTTTGGGCCACTGGCTCGAAAGTTATTCGCACAGCCGGCGCGAGCCTGGCAGGTTCTTGGTGCATTTTCTTAAGGTGACTCCCTTCACGAGAACGATAACCCAGAACGATAACCAAACGTCGTCAATGCCCCCTTCTTCCTGCACTTTTTGGCATTTTCAGACCCCTGCAAGGGCCCTCCTTGGTGGAAAAAAGAACTGGAGTTGATGTTCAATTTTTTTTTTTTTGATGCATGGCTTTTCTTAACTGCTTGTGGAGTTGATGTTCATCTGAGATGTGCTAGAAGGGTTGTTAATATCTCACTAATGTGGATTGCCACCCGAGCTGCGCTGTGACTTCGGTAACGCTGATCAGTGAATGGTAGCAGCAGGAGGGTGAGGTCATGGTGAAAATCCCCCAACCGGACACTGTGATGCAGTCTCTTCCCAACAAGGAAGCAGATAAGCAAACAGAACGAGGACGGGAGCAGGCAAATTTTAGGTTTCCTGCCAGATTACAGAGGATATGACCAGCCAAGGGACTTTTTTCTGTCCTAATGGCAGATTCAGGCCAGGACACCTGAAAGGGCTGCCAGGAGACAAGCGACAAGTGACAGCTGGGTTGGCAGAGAGACAGCACAGCCACGTCCCCGGAAGCTGACTTCTTCATTCTTAGTATTTAGTTTCAAGTGGAAAAAGCCATTTTAGTATGCCTCTGTCTTTGGCAATGCGATGTAATGCTTCTTGCTTTGGGGGTCTGTAGCTGAGAATCAACTTCTTATGTGTTAGGGAGTTGGGGTAAGAGGTCAACAGTCTGAGAGGCTCGTGAATGCGTTTGAATTTAAAAATCAGTGCTAATCAGTTACTGTCTAGTGCTAAGTTAATGACTGAGAAGCCTCATGACTCAGTAAATTGGCTGCAGTAAACAAATGCCTGTCATAGGATTATCTCCTGTTGCTCTGGCCAGGCCCATAGGGTGAATAGTCTACAATATGCAAAGCAGGGTAGGCTCACCTCCAGTATGTGTGGATCAATAGGGTCAGAATCATTGGGCAGTCCCATCAGGCAAAATGTTTGGTAAAAGTTTACCCTTGATGGAGGCTTTCTCTATAGTCTCAGCTAGTGTTAGGAAGGCCCTGTTTTCTAACCATGAAAGGACTAGCCTCTGCCCAAGACCGTGGAGTAGCACCAGCCCCCACGCACTGTTTCTACATTGATCACGGGTGCTAATCTGAACTCCAGCAAAGACAGACGAGGGAAGCCTGTAAATTAGGTAGTTAACATCTTTTTTCTTTTTTCCAAAAGTGTGTGCAACATAATGGAAAACCAAGAATGCCTAAGAGGCAGGAAGGTATTCCTGCCCAGCCAGTTCATGTTATGACACGTAGAGTAGCAGTGAAAGCTGTTCAAAGCTCTGCATGTAACCTTGCCTTGGAACAAGTTGGACTCAGATGGAGCTCGGCTGCTCTACTCAGTGTTTCAGAAAAAGAGACCTCCTTAGGTCCAGCCTGGGGTTTCACTGCAGCTGTCCAACTTTTAAGCGGGGATCAAGACACTTTGTAAACTGTAAGCATAAAAATGAGTTAGAGGTTTGGTGGTTCCTCAAAAACTTAAAATAGGATGAGTAAATTCACATCTAACGGGTACAATGCACACTCTCTGGTAATGGGCACACTTATAACTTTGACTCAAACTATACAAAAGCTATTTATGTAACCAAAACGTGTGCACCCTTGTAATACCCTGAAATAAAAAAAAACCTTAGATATAAAATTGCTATATGACCCAGCAATTCCACTCCTGGGTATACCCAAAAGAATACCCAAAAGATTGAAAACAGGTGTTCAAACCAAAACTTGTATACCCATGTTCATGGCAGCACTACCCGGAATAGCCAAAAGGTGAAACCAATCCCAATGTCCACCAATGAATGAATGGATAAACAAAATCTGATATATCCTTGCAGGGGAATTATACAGCCATAAAAAGGAATGAAGTACTGATACCTGCTCCAGCATGGATGAACTTTGAAAATACTACACTAAGTGAAACAAAAGGCTACATATTATAAAATTTCACTTATATAAAATGTCCAGAATAGGCAAACCCATAGAAACAGAAAGCAGATTAGTAGTTGCCAGGAGCTGAGGGAGGAGGGAAGAATGGGGAATGACTGCTTAATGTGTACAGGGTTTCTTTTTGAGGTGATGAAAATGTTTTAGAACTAGGTAGTGATGATGGTTGCAGAGCATTGTAAATGTACTAAATAAATAACACTGAATTGTATACTTTAACATGGTCACATGATGAATTTTATGTTAATTTTACCACAATAAAAACTGATTTAGGGAAAAATATTTTCCGTAAAAAGTCATCGGCATCATTTAACATTAAGTGCCCACAGTGTATAACATTCAATGATTGAAATTGCCATTGTATTTATTTTAAAATAATACTAACAATGTAAATTATTTGCACCAGAAGCAAATCTAACAATTGCTTCAGATTACATTGTGATGATATTAGTGATTTTTAAATTTTCAGATAGATTGTTTCATAACTGAGAAAAAAAAATCTAAACTTTTTAAGGGAGTATAGAGTCTATTGGTTAGAATATTGCTGGATGCTATATTTCCTTCAGGCCCAGATGTTAACTCATTGGAAACATCTGTATTGTTGTGAGACAGTTAATCCGTATGGAAATGAAGGATTCAGATGCCCTGTGGAGCTGTGATAAAATGATTGGAACAGTTGATTAGTTGCAATGCCCTTTTCTTTCTGGAAACTCAAAGTCTAATGGCAAGCAGTCTTGTAAGATAAATAATGACAAGTGTGACTAAAAATACATTTCCAAATGGCTTTTCTCTTCTTGCCACCTTAGAAACAAACCCTTTCCAACAACACTGCCATACTTGAAATCTATCTGTAACTCTTCTGTTGGAACTGAAAGATAGATTTTTTATCTTATAATCACAGTTTAGTTTCAATTTAAAAATGATATTACTTAGCTTTTTTACCAATCGTGCCAAATAACTTTGGGCTGTTTACAAAAATCAGAATTATCCACAAAGGACAAAAATGTATCACCCTTAGACATATTCAAAAAAAATGTGCCAGAGGCTCTAGGAACAATTCCAAAAGAGGAGTTAAAAAATTTCTTTTTGATAGGAAATATGATTTAAATAAGTGTTTCCCCTGCCAAAGTGACTACTCACTACTCAGGATGGGACAACGCCCATTTAGATATGTTTATTTAAAAATCAGTCTCATTACTTGATGGTTAAACCTTGTGTTAATTTTCTAATAAGGATGATGACACATGCAAGGTTCTTATTACACAACTCTCTTCTGCCTCATCAGGATATAAAATGAATGGATTCTAATACTTTCTTACAGATAAAACAGGCATGGGCTTTTCTTACCTTCCTTTCCCCACAGGAAAGGAAGGGAATTCCCAAGCCCGCCCAAAATACAAATCCCTTACATTATTGTAATGTTTTAAATGTGTCAAAGTACTTTGACCTACTTTATCTCATGCTCTGCTCACAATAGCCTGACTAGGAAAACCCAGAATTAACCTCACTCCCATTGGGCAAGAAAGGTTGTTTTTTATTTTGTTGATCAGTTGATTGGTTGATGGATTGACAGGGTCTTGCTGTCACCCAGGCTGGAGTACAGTGGCTAGATCATAGCTCACTGCAGCCTTGAACTCCTAGGCTCAAGCAATCCTCGTGCCTCAGCCTCCCTAGTAGCTGGACCACAGGCGTGCACCACCACGCCAGACTAATTTTTCTTTCTCTCATTTTTTTTTTTTTGTAGAGGAAGGGTCTCCCTATGCTGCCCAAGCTAGTCTTGAACTCCTGTCCTCAAAGAATCCTCCCACCTTGGCCTCCTGAAGTTGTGGAACTACAGGCATGAACCACCATGCACAACCAAGAAAAGTTTAAGTGACTTCCAGTTGCAGAGCTGGGACTGGAAGCTCCCTATTTTGACTCTTAGTCCAGTGCTCATTCTGATATGCCAAAATTGTCGTAGTGCCTAGAATGCCCCGGTGTATGAAGTTTAAACTGGAAGCAAGTAGCTTACTGTACTTAACCTCTAGGCACCATAGAGTTCAGTACTTTTGTGTGTTTGTTAGTCTGTTTTTCCAGCTCCTTTCAGGCTGGCTGCCATCTTGAAGTTCCCCAGCTCTCGGGCTGATTCTGGTAAGAAAGAGCTTCTGTCCTTCGAGCTCAGGCTTTGGTGTAAAACGTTCCAGGTGGCTGATGGAGAAATAGAAGGAATCAAGTTTATTTATTTGTTTGTTTGTTTGTTGTTTATATGGTGTGTAAGCCCCACACATTCTTCACTTCACAAGAGTTATATTTGAAAAGGCAACTTTTTTGGTAATGAAATTTGATGTGACCCTTACAGAATAAGCCTCTCATGTGGAAAGTTTCCTATGAAACTAGACATGTGGAACTGAATTGATGGTGGTTTTGTTTGTTGTTGTTAATAATGGAAAACATGACTTTAATTATTGGTTGTATTTTTCTCAGCGTCCCAAAAAGATCCGTGAGCTGCTGTGGACCAGCTGAGCCCTCAGCTCCTGAGAAGTCTGAAGCTGGCACTGCCTTAAAGACACGCACTGTTACTCATGCAGCTTTTCCACCTTGCTGACCACATCAGACCCATTTAAGGGCACTCTGTTTATATAACGCTAAGCACAAGGCTTTTCCTGTAAATCTGAGATGCTTTCTGAGAAACTCAAAACATCCTGCTCACTCCCTCCCCGTTTATTTTCCCCCATGGCTTTTGAAGATGAGGGGTACTTTTTATATTTCAATGCCTGTAAATGGGGTGCCCCTTGCCCAAAATAGGTAAGGATGCTTTAGAACGTAAGTTCTGTTTCTCCAGGGATGTTCAAGCTGGCAGTCTCAATGTATTCCTGTGTCTGAAAATCCAGTGCTCTCATCCTGGCAGCAGGCAGCAGTTTTCTTTCTCTTGGAACACTGGATAAGCAAGCTTGGACCTGTCCCTTCCAGCAACCACACTCCTGGATAGCTGGCTCCGAGTGCAGGTAGCGTCACATGTCACAGCCTGTAGACCTGGCCTTTGCCTCAGTGCAAAATGCCGGGGAGTGTCAGCTGGTTGAATTTCCCACTGAACAATAAGGGGCTGATCAAGGAGAAATGGCCCACACTGGCTCAGAGCAAATGGTATCATCAGCTTTCTCCAAACTCCTGCTGAGGAGTCAGCCACTGAGGAAAAGAAAGCTTTGCTCATGGTAGGATTCAGGTAAAGGCAGCAGCTGCTGAGTCAGAACGACAAAATGAGAGGGCTTAGAAGATAAGTCATGGAGCTGAGGTCCCTCTTTACTGCCCGGCTTTCTCCAGGGAAGCTTATGCCAGGCCCAAACAGGAGAAGACAAGAGGAGAAAATAAAAGCGAAGGGAAGGTGCTGGGTGTGTGTCAAGCAATCTTGCACTTGTGGTGCTTTCCCCTTTCTTTGCTAATAACCAGAACTGTAAGAGGAAAAGCTCCCCTAAGTAGTAAGATCATCCACTTTTCAGTACGAATCTTTTCAGATTGTTTGCTATTCATTTTGCTTTCCAGAGAAGGAATATAGTACAGTGGGGAGAAGGTGGGTGAGAACTCAGTTAAGAGACCTGAGCCTTGCCTTTCTTATCTGTAAATTAGGAGTGGTGATACATAAAGATTTATCGTGAGGATTAAATTATAGCACAAGTGTGCTCAGTGTCTGTCCATCAATGGGAGTTTGAGTTTTAGATTATTAGGAAGGAGCAACTCAACTTCTTTAAAAGCCCTTTGAAGGTTTAGCAACATGGTCATTGTCAGAACGCTCTCCCTGTCCCCTTCCTAAGCTCTTCCTTCTATGGTAATGAATATATATCTTCTCTTTCCTATGCTCAGGGTCACTTGCGGCCTCTGATGTGCCCCCAGCAGGTTCTGTTTCTGGTCTAAAGGACCTGATACAACAGTGAGAAAAGGATGTGCCTGTTAGGGGTTAACCCCAAAATCTCAACTCTGAAGAGGGGCAGGATTTATTAGTTCCCACCAGGAGCCTATGGAATCACCTCTTCAGCCAGAGAGTAGAAGTTCAAGTGGGGATGCTGGCATGGTACATTAAGAGCATGGGTTTTGTTTTCTAATCTATAAACTGGGTATATAATAGTCTTGGAATGTTTATAGGGGTTGTATAAGATGACAGAGCCAGCTCTCACTCACCGTTACCATGTCTTCTCCTGTCTAAGTGCTTACTTGTCCAATCGATGAACTTGTGTCTATGTCATCAAGGTCATGAGTAATGAGGGGAGTGCCTCAGGGTGTGCATGTGGATACTTCAGCCCACACCCCCATGTTCTGTGCACCTGTCCCCCCGCAAACAGCCACCACTGGACAGTCCTCAGGCCTAGGGGTGGACACATCAGTGGTGCAATCCTCCCTCAGGACAGACCTACACCCAAGGCTTGGCCTGCTTGAATAGGAACTCTGAGGTCCTTGGTACCTAGAGTTTGGTCTGGGAGAAGCACAGGCTCCCATGAGTCCCTTGGCCTTGCTCCATGTGTAGGGCAGCACCAGGGGAGGGCCAGAGAGAGACCCTCTGCAGCCCAGGCAGGCTGGGGCCTCTCATGCCTGGAGCTAAGTGTGGTGCTGGCTGGGAGGATACAAGGAGCTGACATTGCCCTGTGTCACAGGGGGTGAACCAGACCTCAAAAACTTCCAAGTTCCTAGGCTGTTCAAATGGATCCCGATGACAACACTTCTGAATGCTCAGCTGGAACACTGCATTGAAGTCATTGGTTAGCCAGTCCTTGGCTGAAGACTATGGCCCTCCTATAGGAGCCTGGTTGTCACTGCCCTTCCCAAGGCTTCCCCTGGCAGGAAACCAAAGAGCAGTTTTCTAGAGAAGCAGATATAAAATGTGTTTTGGACTAACCCTCAGTTATTCTATCGCCCTGGATTTCTGCTAAGGGAAGAAATAGTTATCCTCAAGGAGTTAAACACTTCAAGAGGAGATGGGAGTTCTGCCCTGAGGCAGGATGTGAAGCCCCTAAGTCTCCTCCTCCATGATATATGAGCTGTGTGTACCTGGATTTCAGAATGGTGGAAGGTGCAAGGTGCTCAGATTTAAAAAGATCAACACCTACTGCCTTAGGCAATTTTCCAAGAATTGAGCAGATCACAGAGACTCTCAGCTAATTTGTTACCACAGTTAGGGAATTGGGATTGGTGGGCCACTATTTTATTCCTCCTGGGACAAACACATTTGACCCAATAAACTCACCAGGGAAAGCAAAATGTGTTCCAATGGAAAAGCCTAACAAACTCCATACTTACAATTTATGTCTTGTTTCCCGAAAGATTTCCTCCATGTCCCTATTCTTAATTATTTAACCATTTTCTTAAATGGGGGAACAAATTATAATAGTGATCACTGTATCAATAGCCAGAAACTATGAAGTATTTCTGAAAAGCCTTCCCCCCATCCCCTAGGATAGTCTCCTCTTAGAATAACAGCTTTTTCTTAGGCAGATGTTTCTTTTGAAATTGCTGTCTTGGTTAATTTTATGCCCATCCCAACAGGACCAGCCGTTTGTCTAGTCTGGCTGGCAGTGGTAGAAAACACCCAAAGTTCTCCCTGTTTGGGTTTTGAGTCCATGATTCCCTATGACCCCGCCCTTCCTTCCCGGGTCTGGTCTCTCCAGGCTGGTCAAGGTACCCGGCTTCTGAGGTCCTCTCCTTGCTTCTCTCCATCCCAGCACTTGTCACCCTAGATTGTCATTGTCCCCTGCCTTGCCTACCATGCCAGAATGTGGGCTCTTTGAGGGAGGGGACACAGCTAACTTACTCTGTATCTTCAGCATCTAGCATGGCATATAATAAAGGCTCGATAAATGAGTATGCATCATCTACCTACAGCTGACCCTTTTCCCTGCATTTCTGAGGTTGAGAGCTGGATGTTCCGTCCACCAGGACTGCAGGGACCCATGCAATGACTGGAGAGGAGACTTTGGCTTGGCTCCGCTGGTCAGAACTGGGGCCCTGCGTCTTGCTACACACTGTGCTAGCTAGGAATGGCTAGATAATACCACATTGTGGGTTATTAAGTGGATCTAATTAAGGGTGTGTGGGGGTTGGGGTGGGGAAGGGAGATTGGACACAACAGCATGCAAAGGACATCAGTGGAGTAGCCTGCCCCGAGAGGGACAAGCCAGACAGCGCAGTGTCCCTGTGTGGGCCAGGGCAAACTAGAATTTGAGCCGCCCTTACCAGCAGCAGATGCCTTGCAGATGCCCACTCCTATCAGGCACGACCTGGGGTCACAAAGAGCACCCATGAGAGGAGGCAGGCAGTTTTTCACCCTAGTTCTGCCACCTCATGGTTCTGTTGGTATCCTGTCATAAACTGCCTAAATTCTCTGAGCTTCATTTTCCTCATCTGAATAATGGAGCTAATAATGCCCACACCCCACTGGGTTGCTGAGAAGATTAAGTGTGGTAACATATGTAAAGTGGCTGGGTGTGGTGGCTCACGCCTGTCATCCCAGCGCTTTGAGAGGCCAAGGCGGGAGAATCACTTGAGGCCAGGAGTTTGAGAGGCCAGCCAGGACAGCATAGTGAGACTCTGTCTCTACAAAAAGTAGCAAAAAATTAGCCAGGCATGGCGGTACACGCCTGTAGTCCCAGCTACTCGGGAGTCTGAGGTGAGAGGAGTCCTTGAGCCGGGGAGTTCCGGGTTACAGTGAACTGTGATCATGCCGCTGCACTCCAGCCTGGGTGACGGAGCCAGACCCTGACTCTACAGAAACAAAAACAAACACAAACAAACCAAAAAACATGTGTAAAGCACCTAGCAAAGTGCCTGGCCCACAATATGTGTCAAGAAATAGTAGTAGCTTGTGCTGCTAAGCACTGCGGACTAAAAGTGGTTAAAAGGATTTTGTTATATATTTGCAAACATTTTTAAAAAAACAATAACAAAGTTGAATATACTAAATTTTTCTTTTCTCGGTGACACTAGCCATATTTCTAGTGTTCAGTAGTTAATGGGAGCTAGTGGTTATTTCCTGGGCCAATCCATGGAAAACGGACAGGGGGCTTGAATGATCGGATACGAGAAAAGGGGTAAGGAAAGGCATTCCAGGAAGGTGGAACAGCCTGAAAGCTGGCATGCATCTGGCATGAGCCTGGGACAATGTGGAAGCTGGTTTGATCAGAACCGGGAAGTTGAGGCTGAAGAGGTAGGGTGGAGTCAGATTGGGAAGGGTTTGGATCCCGGGCTTCAATGTTGGGATTTTATTCTGTCACTGAACAGGAACCACTGGAATATTCTTGAGCAAGAAGGTGGGCAGCATGTGCACTGGTTGAGCTTGATTCGTCGGGTACCAGTCCCCATGAGGGGATGTACTGGGGAAAGACACCAGCCAGGGAGAGCTGCGGTGACAGCATCTGGCCAGCATGAGAGCCAATAGAAACATCTGGAGACTTTACAAAGCCAGACTCTGCAGGATCAGAAACCAACCAGGCTCTTCAGAGAGAGGACAGAGAAAGAGGCAAGAAGCAGGAGGCCTGGGGTCTGCGTGCCTCGGGGACTGGCTTGACACTGGAGAGTTTAGGGAGCCAGGGTAGGATGTGACTCCCTAAGACAGCTGAACCCAGGCCCTGGAGTCTGTATTTTTTATAGATTAAAAAAAAAAGCAAACAACAACTGTATAATTTGTAATCCTCACCCCACCCTCTGAATCACACAGCAACCCTGAGTTGGACTTTGCCATGAGTCTCTGAGATTGTGGAGACACTCCTTAGTTCTAGAGAATGAAGTGCCGGGTCCAGAATGGAGATGAATTAAATCGAATTCGTTCTTAAAGTCAGGGGAAAGTGCCAGGTGACAACTTCTCTCCTCCCTGGCTGGCTTTTTTTATACCCCTGACTTCTTCCCTGGGAAAAGCATTACTTCAGTGTGGATTCAGGTTTTGCTGTGCAGGGGGATGAAGGCTCTGCTGGGAAGCCGCCCATTCCCTCCCCCTCGGCTCATCTGCGCCTCAGGCCTGAGTCCCTATAATCTCCAGTCTCCACGTGCAGACGGCCCGGGTCCCAACCAAGCCTCTGGGGCTGCTGGATGTGGACAGAGCTTTCTGTTAGGAGAAATAAGCCCAACACCGTGACGTGAGGATGGGTGGGCAGTGCCTGGCCCGGGTCGGCATCACACTAGGTGTTGGGAGTACAAAGCGGGAGGGAGTGTGCGAGGAGTTTACAGTAAACCTAGGTGAGGTTGACGGGTCACCCAGCCACTGCTGTGCTGAGTGCCCTGTGCCATCATGGGGACAGGGACAGCTGCCCAGGGCTGTGGGAGTAAGAACATCACCAGCCTGGGCGCTCCGCACGAGTGTCAAATGACAAGGAGTGGGAAGGGGTGCATTCTGGGCTGGGGAGCAAAACTGGGGTGAAGACAATGAGGAATGGAGAATAATGGAAGAATAATGAGATGATAATGGTGGTCGTTGTCTACTGGGCTCTCACTCCGTGCCAGGCACTGTCCAAAAGGCCCCTCATCTGTTCGCCTTCTCCCCCTGGAGCTCCCAGCGGAGAAATGCACTTGTCCACGGCCACACTGCAGGGACGGTGCTCATTCAGACCCATAGTGCCTGAGTCACGCCACTCTTTAAGCAGCACGGTTCTGCGAACAACTGAGCATCCTATTGGGAGCACTGGCGGAAGCCACGATGATCTACAAAATGCTAGGTTTTATTATGTTTTGATGACTGAACCAAAGTCGTGTTAGGGGGTGTCATGAGGCACTCCCTGTTGCTAATTGGAAATAAACTGGAAGCATCAAACAGGTAGTTCCATGCAGGACGTGAAGGGGATACTTAAGCAGGTGTCCCAGCAGCCCGCAGTGCAGGGTCAGCAGCGTCCCCGTCCCCGCAGCGAGCTGCCCCCTGGCTGGGCGGGTCTGGCAGGCGCTTCCTCCGGCGCTGGCTGGCTGGCTGGCTGGGCACCGGGCCCAGACTCGGGCTTTTCTAGGTCAGGCGGTTCTATCTCCAGCCTGGCCCGGGGACACAGTGTGTGCGAACTGCAGACATCGCGGGCACGCTGTGTAAACACAGACTATCTCCCACTCCAGGTTTCCTCTGGGGATACTGGATTCCAGCTCCTTATCGACTCGAGCTTCCTACTCTGATATAAGGAAGCTATTAAAGTCCGTTTCCTGGTACTGCCTTGACCCCACCAGGACATGCTCGCGTGGAAGCAAATGTCCCTTAGGGGAGAATTTTTTCACACTCCCCGAATCTATGATCCAGCCTCAAATCTCCCACATCAAACAAGCCTGCAGGGATTTGGAACATGTTTTCAGTCAAAGCCTAAGGCCCTAACATTTACTTTCCACTCCAGTTTGTTCAAACGTGTTTACTTGGCTTTTCTGGATGGGCCCTGCTGCCTCTTGCACCTTGTTATTTCTAAGCTCTTTTCCTTCCCGATGCCAGTCTCCCTTCACTGTCCTTCCAGGGGGTCCTGGTCACCTCTTCTGTGCTTTTCCTCAGACTTTTCTGCTTCCTGCTTGCCCTTCTGACTGGGAAAGTCTTCTCCTCTCTTTCCAAGTCCGACTGAAGGAAGGAATATGAGGAAAAAAAAAAATGGTGACAACATCCCTCAAGATCTAGCTGAAAATAACATGAACATTCCCTGGGCACTTTCATCTTCATTTTCGTCCCTCTCATCTGAGCTCCTGTGGAGCTCAAGTCTTTGTCACGGAAGTTAGTGCTTGAGGTAGCTGCCTCTAAGATGGCCCCTGATTAAATCTCTACCCCTGGTATTCACGCCTTTGTGCAGCCCCTCCCAGAACAGACAGGACTGTCCTGTGTAAACAATAGGTTATTGTGGCACAGACGGTGACTGCTGAGGGTAGGTCACGAGAGACATTGTGTGGCTCCCCCCTTGCTCTCCTGTCTGACTGGCCGGGTGGGGAGCCGGCGGCCATGATGGGAGGACACTCAAGCAGCCCTGGGCAAGGAGCTGCGTGGGAAGAATCCAGACCTCCTGCCAACAGCCAGTGCCAACCCGCAGCCGTGTGAGCGAGCCACCTCGGAGGCAGATCCCACGCAAGCCCGAGTCAGGCCCCAGGCAACAGTTTTGTCTGCAGCCACGTGAGCTAGAACCGCAAAACTATAACGTTGCTCCCAAGTTCCTGACCCATAGGAGCTATGTGAGATAACAAATGTTTATGGTTGCATCAAACTGCCAAGTTTTGGGGTAATTTGTTATGCAGCAAGAGATGCCTAATTCAGAACTTAAACAATACAAATGATAATAATAATAATAGAAGTGAATATCAAGTACTTGATAAATGCCAGGCACTGCTTAGCACTGTATATGTAATATCTCATTGAACAATGTAGTCAAAGAAAAATAACCAACAACTAACGCTGATAATGTGGCAGAAACTGTTCCAAGCGCTTCACACAGATTCTTCAGTGCAGGCCCTGTGACGGCCCTGTGAAGTGGGTCCTGTGACTGTCACCATTCCCACTTTACACATAAGGAAACTGAGACAGAGGGAAGTTGAGTAACGTGTCCAGGGCGCATGGCGTGCAGGTAGCAGAGCTGGGGTTGGAGCCCTGATGGGCGCTAAAGCCTGTGCCGCTGACCACTCGTCCCTGTGTTATTCGTGGTGTTTTGTGGGGGGTCTGGGCTCTCAGCACACCAGACTCTCTTTTTCTGGTGACCGTGTCTTTTGTCTTTGCTTCCCCACCATGATGTGCACATAATAAGCGTCTGATGAATGCCTGCTGCTCTGCTGCGTCCTGTAGCTCAGTGCTGTCATTCGACCGGTTGAACGGTAGTGCCACCGTGGCACTTTTCACATGTAGGGACTGAACTAGCAAAACTGCTGCCACACAAAGAGACCAAGGAAATGGCAGAAATGTATGTTTTAAGCTGCGCTCATGAGGAATCTCATCTGACTGGTTTATCCAAACAGCTGTTACCTAATGTGGGGCCGAGGTTATGCCTCGGGATTTGACCTGTGGCCACTCGTGACACATCCTGCACGCCCTTGTCCCGCCCACCCCAGGGTGCTTAGCTTTCACCGTGGACCCTGGGGACATTAAAAGTACCTTCCCTTTGTTAATCAGACACTCAGGGGAACCTCTGGCATCTATTTCACTGAAAAGCCCAAACCCTCAAGTTCCACATAAACATCACCTAGCGTCAGCTCCTGTCTCCTGGTCTGGGAGTCGGAGCTTTGAGAGCCCAGGAGAAGAGAGGACGTGGGGTCTGCAAAAATTGTGGAGTCTCCGTTTAAGAGGATCACCAGCTGGGTGGTGATGGCAGGAGCCTGGCAGGATGGGTAGCCAGCAAACCTCCAGCCAAGTCGCTTCCTTTGTGTCATTTTGCTGCAACATTGACCCAAAAACTCAACAACTGCTTCAAAAACTCATTCCACCCAACATTTGCGGCGTTCCTACAAGAAGCAGAGTCCCAGACCATAGGGTTAATATGGCAAGGCCCCTGCCTTCCAAATTGCTGACATCTATGGAGGAGGGCAGGGGAAAATGCAATATACTATTCAGATCATTCTGAGGGCCTGGACTGGGGGGAGGCGCTGAGCAAGTGCGTATGGAAGCTGCTGGACTCCAGGTTTCAAATTGGAACATCGTGGTCACAGCCACTTAAAAGTGATCGTGGTGGCCTGCTTAGCCTCGTGCATCTGGAAGCAGGATGTCAGGCTGGATGGAAACTGCTGCTTTTACATCCTGTTCCAGGGGCTTCCTGGAAAGACAAAAGAAAGAAAAAGAAAGCACAGGCCCTTGGGTCTCAGCCTGCTTCTCCTCGCGGAGCCGTGACTCACCCTTGGGAAGTAGTTAGCAGAACCCACCAGAGCATCCTGAAACTTTACTTGGTTGTTTTGACCATGGCATGAGACTGGAATATATCCCAGGGGCTGGGCTGGGTGAATGTGCACAAAAGTTACGCCCGGCTCATGGATACCCCTCGAAACTCCAGACTCTCTGCAGACTCCTGGTGGCTTAGCTGACCAGAGTTCACTGACTCCATACCTAGCACTGGGTGTTAGACCCTGTGCTAGGAGCTAGGGATTTGTTTTATTTGTTTGTTTGTTTTTTATTTTTATTTTTTAATAAGAGTCAAGGTCTTGCTCTGTTGCACAGTGGTGTGATCAGAGCTACCTGCAACCTCAGACTCCTGGGCTCAAATGATCCTCCTGCCTCACATTCCCAAGCAGCTAGTACTACAGGCATGTGCCAACACCCCTGGCTAATTTTTAAAATTTTTGTAGAGATGGGGTCTTGCTATGTTGCCCAGGCTGGTCTTGAATGCCTGGCCTCAAGTGATCCTCCTGCCTCAGCCTCCCAAAGTGCTGGGATTACAGGTATGAGCCACTGCACCCAGCTGAGGTGGGGATTTGAACATGCTTAGAATATATCCTTATGTTTGCAAAATGCTGCATGTCACAGATATCTTTGGTCATGAGAGCCAGTTGGAAGCACAATTTTAAATCGATGACTGCCAGGATCTACTCAGTACTTCCAGTAGAGCCCCGGGGAGACTCCACATCCAGTTAGTGCTCTAAGATCCCCAGCCTCCCGGCGAGGAGGGATTTAAGCCATTCTCAGGGTCAGCCTCCCCAGCTGCATCAGTCTCCTAGGGCTGCTTCAAAGTTCCAAAAGCTGGGTGGCTTAAAACAACAGAAATTTATCGTCTCACAGTTCTGGAGACCAGAAGTCCAAAACCAAGGCATCCACAGGGCCACGCTCTCTGACTGCACGAGGTGAGAGAATCCTTCCTCGCCTCTCCCAGCTTCTGTGCAGAATTTTTGGCACCACACCACTCACATGGCCATCTTTTCCCTGTGTCTTCAGGCCATCTGCCGCCTGTATCTCTGTGTCCAAATTTCCCCCATTTGTAAGGACACTGATCATATTGGATCAGGACCTACCTGACCTCATTTTAACTTGATTACCTCTGTAAAGACCCTATTTCCAAATCAGACCCATTCTTGTGTACAGGGTGTCAGGACTCTAACGTAATCTTTTTTCAGTGGGGCAGGGAGGTGAGGCATCACAATCGACCCCATAACACCACCCTTATAAGACTACTCTTGGCAAGATCCACAGCAACATAAATTGTGGCCAAAAGCACGAACCATGGAGCTAGAAAGACTTGGTTTGACGCTAAGTCCAAACCTCTCACCAGTTCTCTGAACCTAACATATCACTGTAACCTGAAACCGCTGAGTGTCCTCTAAAACAGGGACACTTTCTCACAGTGTGTGTAGAAAGGAGTCACTGCTGATATATCTAGCACCTAGAATATGCCTGGATCAGTGCATATTTTGTTCAATTAAAAAAATATATATATAGTCCCTACCTTGAGAGACAGTCTATGGGCAGCAAAGATGAGATGGACCTAAACAAGTGATTACAATATATTGTGACACCAGAAATAATGGAAATAGGTACAAAGTATAGTAGAAGTAGGGAGGAAGGCCTGGGAGGCTTCATGGAGGAGGTGACACCTGGAGAAGGGTTTTAAAGGTTAAGAAGAGTTTGGCAGGCATTGGCATGGAGGTGTGAAACAATGGGGCCCATTCAGGGCACCACAGGCAACCTGGCATTGTAGGACTGTAAGGTGCAAGGGAAGGAGAGGTGGGAGGTGAGGTGGAAAGAGTAGGCAGATCATGACGGCTTCCTGTGTTCTCCAAAGAAGCACTGGCTTTATTCATCTCCTGTGGGTGGCAGGGAGATATTTCAAGGCTTGGGGGTATCAAGCCCCGGAGGACAGAGGTAACACACTTAAAATGGGTGACCCAGGAGAGTTTAATAAATGGGCTGTGTAAAAAGGACTGGGAAGGGCTTAGGGAAGCAACGAGGGCGGTGCAGCACCCCAGCCGTAGCAACAGCAGGGAACTGTTAGCACATCCAGGCTGGAAACAGCGAGCGGAGAGAGTGAGAACGGAATCTCAGCTGGAGGAGCGGCCGCCTGCTGGGGACGTGGGCTTTGGTGGAGGAAAGCAGCCACTGACAACCTGGGAGCTCAGTGGTTAAATACCCCGGCCTCTCCCCACCCTCCAGTCTCCTGACCCCAGTGCGAGACTGAAGGCAAGGAAGCCCAGGTGGCAGAGTCTGGGGCACGTGGTGGAGCGGGTGGAGATGGAGAGAGGATCGGAGGGGCGCAGGAAAGCCGTCCAGACCGGGGCTCAGTTGAGGGCTGGAAGGAAACTGGGTGCAGGGACTTGGTAATACTCTGGCCAGAGATGCTCTGATCCTGAACTAAAGCTTCAGAGAAGGTTTGGGAAGGTAAAGGCAGAGCTGAAAGAAACTTAGGAGGGTAGAACTGACCATGTTTGGTAACCACATAAGTATAGAAGATAACGGAGAAGGAAGAGTCTAGAAGTTTAGGCTTTGGGTGAATGCATGACTGTTGGTGTTGTTGATTCCGGAAGAGAAATGAAGAGGAAGAGAAGGTTTCCATTTTGCTTGAGGGCCTGCGGGTGGGGATGGGGGAGTGTGGCGCTAATCAGCTCAGTTTGGGACTTGAGGAGGAGTCAGAGGGGCGTCCTAGTCGAGCTGTCCACAGCAGTTGGAGCTGGCATTTGGCAGGTCACTTGTGGAGCCAAGGCTGCCAGCTGCTTAGCCAAGCAAATGCCACGTCGCCTGGCAAGAACGGAGGTTTGGTCAGGGGCTTGAGGAGGGAGCAGTTTGGGGACCCCAGTCAGATAGTGAGTCCTGGGAGTGTCCTGATGTGACTTCACAGTTGTGTTTTGTGAAACAAATGGCCCACGCCTGGGTGATCTGAGAGCGAGCGGTCAGAACCACCAGGAAGGGGGGACCCTGACGGCAAAGGAGATGCAATTCGAAACTCCCTGTCTATATCAAGAAAGTGGAACTGTGGATGTTAAACAAAATCCTTGCAGGTGCTCCTGCTTTCGTTTCCTTTGTGTATCCTGGACCCGTCATCTTCCTGTACCCCTCCAGATGTCACTGCCATTTCCAGGAAAATCAGGGGCAGAAAGCAGCAAGGGTGGGACTTTGGAAAGTCCCTCGCTTCAGAAAGTCTTGGGTGGACACACTGGCTGCTGCTCTCCCATCCGCTGCTGGAGGACGGTGGCACCTGCTGGGTGCAGGAGGCGCTGGGGGCTGAGCCTGAGCCTGTGGCAGGAATGCCAGGGACATCGAGACCCCAGGGGAGGTGTTGGTGGCCAGGGTCCCTGAGGGCCTTCAGCTGGTGTGGTATTGGCCAAAGAAGCCCCAGCGGGGGGCAGGGGCTAGGAGTGTGGACTCCGGAACCAGCCTGCCTCTGGCCCAACCCCCAGTCTGCCCCGAACCATTCAAGGACCTGGGCAAGGGAGTTCAAGCCTCTGTGGCTCAGTTTCCCCATCTGGAAAATGTGAATCATAATTGTAGCTTCCTCCCAGGGATGTTTCTGGGAGAATTAAATGAGTGGAAAGGTAACACCGGTACAGGTAGGGTATTATACTTCAGCATCATCCTTCGGTATTGTCTGCACTGGCCCACGCAGACAGCACACAGCAGGCGGCCCCTGAGGACTCTCTCCCACCTGGTCACAGCCACACTGGCCCAGGGCAGAGCTTCTCTGGGTGGAATAACGCAGAACAGATGCTGCCTGCAGGAAGCTCGATGCCTAAGAGGAAAGGGGGTGGTAGTTCTTTCCAAATTTGCTAATGCAATGCGTCATTCCTCCTCCTGTAGGGCCGAGCCAGCAAAGGGGCAGAGCCTGGGGGTTTTACCGCTGGGGGGGCCAGACTCAAGGAAGGAAACAGAGGGGAGAGCCAGCCTGCCCCTAGCACTCAGCTGCTCTTATGTTTTCACTCCACAAACACTTACACAACACCTAGAGCAGGGAGTTGCAATGCAGCATGGTGGTTAAGTCATGGATTTTTCAAGCTGAACTGCCCAGGTTCAGTTCTGACCTCTGCTATTTTCCAGTTGTGTGCCAGGTTCCCACCTGGCCTCTGCATTCTCACCTCAACAGTGGGGATGATGCCATTGTACTCCTGTTGGGGGCTGGTCGTGGAGAGTGAGTGTTTTAAAGGTTGACTGTATCAGTGTTTGTTGATACTTTCGCTATTAGCTGAAAGCCTCAAGGGGGTTTTTGAAGCGAGAGGAGCCCAAGTTCCAGAACTCCAGGAAGAGAAAGGCCCTCATGCCACCTTAAGTAGAGGAATGTTAATTACATGTCCAGTGCTTCTGTGGACAGGCAGCAGAGACGGGGACAGCTGAGCTTCTCTGGGGCTGGAGCAGAGCTGGCGGAACCGGAGGCTCCTGCGGCCCTGTGGTCCCCGTCTCTGCTGTCTGACTCTTTCTCAATCTCCTCCTCCCGTGTATTGACGAGGGACTGCTCTGCTCCAGGCATGCAGCCAAGTGCTGAGATGAGTGTGTGAGTAAGAGAAGTCAGTCTCTGCCCTCAAGCATGTATATATAACACGTTTTGTTTATCTAGTCATCCATCGAGGGACACTTGGGTTGCTTCCACTTCTGGGCTGTTGTGAATGACGCCGCTATGAAGTTGGGTGTACAAATTTAAACTTTTCCTTTTACATGCGAAAAAAATTACAATTCAGGAAAGTGGACCCACAAAAGGCGTAATGGAAGGACCTAACCCAGTAGGGGGAGGGAGCCAGGAAAGGTTCTCCCTGGAGGAATTGATATTTTGGCTGGAATCCAAAGGATGAGAAGTTAGTTAGCAGGGTGAAAAGTAAATAAAGAATAGTTTTGGCCACACTTCAGCCCCAAATCAGAAAGAGGCTTGGGTTGTTCCAGAAATGGAAAGGGAGCCAGTGTGATGGAGCAGAGAGTTTCAGAGAGGGGGGCAGAGGGTGGGCCCAGATTGAGCGCTTTGTAGGACCCATTACAAATGGACTCTTTCCTAAGAGTGGGGGTAGGCAAGTGAAGTCCTTTAAGCAGGAAAGTGAAATGCTCAAATATAGAGAGTTTTCTAAAAGAAATCCAGCCACAGTGGGAGGAATGAATTGGAAGTTGGAAGGGGCTGGGGCAGCAGTGACCGCAGCAAGACCAACTGGGTACCACCGTAGTGGCCCAGGCAAGTGGTGCTGGTAGGCTGGGTTTAGCTGGTGACAGTGAAGACAACAGAAATAGATGTATTAAAAAAATACTAAGGAGACAGAGTCAACATAATTGAATGCTTGATTGGCTGTCAGGAGTAAGGGAGAAAGAGGTATCTGGCGGCCCCCCACGTTTGTGGGCAGAGCAATGAGTGGGTGTTGGTGGTGTTTGCTGCAACAGGAAACAGTGAAGCACCTCCATGGGTTGGAGGTGCATGAAAATTATTTATTTGTGTTTTATTTATTTTATTTTTATTTTTTGTAGAGACAGGTCTATGTTGCCTAGGCTGGTCTTAAACTCCTGGCCTAAAGCGATCCTCCTGCCTCAGTCTCCCAAAGTGCTGGGATTACAGGCGTGAGCCACCACGGAATTAGTCACTCATAGCTTTGGACATCACAAAGTTGAGGTCCCAAAAGACATGTGAGCTCGTGGTGGTGTTGAGTGACAATCTTGGACACGTGGAGAGGAGAGGTCTTATGCGACATGAGATAGGGCTGCAAAGGCAGGCTGGGCCGTGTTTAAGATAATGATGGTAGCCAATATCCACCAAATTATCACTATATGAGAAATATGGTCATTATTCCTTCATAGGTGGGGCCACTGAAACATGGAGAGGCTGTGACACATATCCACGGTCAAACAGCTCATAAATGTCAGTGCTGGAATGTAAACCCAGGCAGTCGGGCTGCAGAGTCTCCTGTTGAACATTCTGTGCTCCTGGAATGCCAGAAGAACGGGTGTGCCAGCCCAACCTTTGCCTTTTACAAGTGAAAAAAAAATCATCTAGTGTAAGTGACTTGCCCAAGGTCATCCCAGGTAGGTGTGGCAGAGATGGGACCATAATCCAAGTTTCCTAACTCTCAGTACGTCCCTTTCTATCATACATTCAACTTCAAGTCTTTCAGACGTCTTTTCCCAGATTTGATAGTATTAAATTTTTTAAAAAAATTATTGTTCTCTATTTTCTAAATTTTCAGTAGAGAACATGTATAATATTTATAATGGAAAAAAGAAACGTGAGAGACATCAATATCATTAAGCAGAATCCACCTGACGTAGGTTTAAGGGAGGCACATGGGGTATCTGAAGGGGAGAAAGGACAGACGATGAGACAGAATTGCCATCGCTGCCTGGAAAACAATGGCGGTGCAGGGAGGAGAGCAGAGGTCCAGGCTTGCAGGAACAAGACATCCTTTTACCGTCAAGCACAGCCAACCGATTCAGAGGGACAGAGGTGCTCTAAGCAATTGTCTCATAAGAATAGCAAGATGAGGCAGTTTATCAAACCCAAATGCATTTCACCAGACTGTTCTCCCTCTAGCAGGTATTTTGGACCGAAATAAAACAATGTAGTTTCAAAAAATCAGTTTGATAAACATAGTTATTCATCTTGGACTGTTGAGATTGCTCATTTATTTTCCTTTCTTCCCCCACGTTGTCTAATTCATCAAGCCATGTGCCACTCATCATTCAAATAAAATTTATATATTTATATCCCAAGTCATTCCAAAAAAAGGAGTTGTTGTAGCTTATGGAAAGAGAAAAGCCCAGACAATGAAGCCAATGGTATATGAATCAAAAAAGAAAACAGTGGAGAAAAAATTAGAAATCAAATGTTCATTCTAGGCCAGGAGCTGTGGCTCACGCCTGTAATCCCAGCATTTTGGGAGGCCGAGGTGGGAGGATCACTTGAAGTCAGGAGTTCAAGACCAGTCTGAGCAACCTATCGAGACCTCTTCTCTACATCTCTACAAAAAAAAAAAAAAAAAATCAAAATTAGCCAGGTGTGGTGGCTGGGACCTGTAGTCCCAGCTACTCGGGAGGCTGAGGCAGAAGGATCTTTTGAGCCCAGGAGTTTCAGGTTGCTGTGAGCTATGACAACACCACTGCACTCTAGCTCAGGTGACAAAGCGAGAACCTGTCTCAAAAAAACAAAAACAAAAAACCCCTCAAAACTAGAAAAAAACCCAAATGTTCATTCCAGTTGCTGTAAGGGAGCCTAATGCCAGATTTGAAGCATTGTGATGGTCAAGATGAAAAAGGAAACATGATACACATAATCTCTTGATCAGAGATATGTGATCACTTCCTTTTCTCTGATCAATAGAATTTCCAGGGAAAACTGTTTTCTTTGGTACTAAACTTTGAAAGAAATGTCTACTATGCCACATTCCAGAAAGATAGAGGCCATAATACTTTGCCAACAGTTTTGGATCAAATCAAAATTTTTTCAAAGAGAAATTCACATGACGAGTTCTTATAATGACTTTTGATAACAGTGGGAAACCCTAACACTGAAGTTTAGCCCAGAGATGCTGATTCATGTGGACATCTGATCCGTTCTTGAAAGCACACTGGATTAAGCTTAGATTGGCAAGCACTTCTGGATGCAGATCCTATTTTCTTATGTATTAGTCATTCTTTTGCATCTTTGAAAATGGAAACACTGTATCATCAATGTTGTCATAGAAATTATTATGATTTTTAACAGGATGCAGTTTTGAGTGAATCTTGTGACATGTCACTGGAGACCTATCTCAATGCCTGCAATGATGATTAACAAGGAGGAATTGGGGAAATCATCAGTTAAATGGACACGAATCCATTTAACTCAGTTCTCATCTGATCTATTTATTTATTCATACTGTGTCTCTTTTCACAATTGAGTCATGAGGCATACCGCAGATGCATAAAATAAAATGGTGAGGCATAAATTAAAAATTAGAACAAGGCAAACAAATTCAATATGGAATCAAGACCAGGGCAGATATAGGGTGCAGTTGGGGGGAATGGGGATACGAAGGCGATCAGGTGCTACTGTTGCTACCAATTGGCTGCACATCAGCTTTGGGCTTCCCGGAGGGGAGGGGTCAAAGTTCACTTTTTTGCCTCTGATCCACAAATGTCCTGATGAAACACTATTCTATTCTTCTAGTGTCCCCCTAATCTACAGTCCAATACCACCGTGAAACACCGAAGATGATATAATTTGCTCTTTTTGGCCTAACAACAGTCCCCGGTGACCTTCACTTCCATTTCTCAGTGCCCTCAGGGTACCTCGGCACCTCTCTGTCTTCTGCTCCACTCTGGTTTCCGCTGCATGCTGAGAATTTGTCTCCCTTATAACTTTGGCTTGCACGTGGCTTTGCCTTATCACAACCCTGATTCCACCTTGGAGTCTTTTCAAATTTGTCCACCTCTGCTAACTGGCTCAAGTGACTATTCCCAATAGTGATAATCTGGTTGGTCCAGTACATCTCTTTACACCTGGCCATGGAGCAGGGTGACAGCCAGTCTGCTGGTCAGGGCACATGGTCCTAATTATGAGCTAACTGGGCAGTGGGGATGCAAAGGGAGCTGTGGGTGAAACCAGTTTCCTTGAAATGAGGTTTAACACATTAACTGCCATGAGAGTTGTATTTAACTCACTCTAGTTTTGACTCAGGCGCTGCGTGAAGCCCATATAAAATCTCACTTGTTGCAACAAATATTGACAATTCTAAAAATGTGGACTAAATGAATAGAAGTCAATAAATTTCGTTTTTCTATTTATGTTTATCTTTAAATTACACTCAAAGTTTTTATACTATTTTCATAATAAAACACTGTGGCCCCCAAGGAAAAGTTTCTGATTTTTTTTGTGTAGCAGTCAATGTGTTAAACATGGTGAGACAGCATCCATTCATCTGGGAGAGGGACTCAGCACAAGGGTGGGGAAACTAGCTGCCCTCTTGCCTCTGTTGCACTGGTTTTTAAAATAAAGATGGAACGAAGACCTTTGTCTTTCTTTTTTAGAGATAGAGTCTCGCTCTGTCACCCAGGCTGGTGTGCAGTGGCATGATCATAGCTCACTGCAGCCTCGAACTCCTGGGCTCAAGCCATCCTCCTGCCTCAGCCCCCTGGGTAGCCGGGACTACAGGCTGCAGCACCACACCCAGCCCTTTGCCTTTCTGGAAAAGTTTTCTTCTGAGTTGCTCAAGACATTCTGTTTGGAAGTATGTTAGAGGCGTTGGGGAATACTGCAGCAAATAATCTCTTTGAAACGTGGTCAACACAAAGACTTCTGAATATGTTTGACTATAACCCTCCCCTCCACCTCACTGCTGTGTAGATCTTTGTTATTCAGATCGAGGTCAGCCCTGAGCATCACCTGGTGAGCCCCACCCAAGACCTACTGAATTTGAATCTGCATTTTAAGAAGATCCCCAGGAGACTAATACTTGCATTAAAGTTTGAGAAGTGTTGATTGTGGAGCTAACTTTGGGAAACATTGAACAACTCTGACCAGTGAGGCTTTGAGAAGTGATGAGCTTGGTCTGAAGTCCCCTCATTGGTCAGTAGCAGATTTGGGATTAGAATCTAAGTGTCATGAGTACAGTCATATGCACTTGCCACCACCCCATGCTGTCTTCCTCATCTAGGAAACAACTAGACTTGGTTAGATCACTGTTAGAGAAGGAAATTAACACGCATTTAGGGTGACCATATGATTTATCATCCCAACATAGTCACTTTTGAGAGTACAAGAGGGTACCATTACCTACTTCAGGACAACAGGTGCAACCTGACACAGATGGTCACTCTGTAGACCTAAAGTTTTTTCTAGTTCACAGAGGCCTCTCACACTTGTTAACTAATTTAAACAGCATAAATATCCAATGACTGGGTAATCTTAAAGTTCTAACTTTTAAATAAAACCTGGTTCTCAAGCAAAAAAATATATACAACAACCCATTATAATAGATTAATCACTATCTAACCTAAACAAAACAAAAGAGCCAGCCCAAATTAGCAAAATAAGAGAATGGGGGAAGTAATCAAAGATACACATTTAAAATGATTTTGAAATGACTTTGCTTAACCCATTCAATAACCTAAATAAATTTGAAAACCTGGATGAAATGAGTGGTTTCCCAGCTGTCATATACCACGGCAGTGCCAAGCTGGGGCTGGAAGCTACATCTCGTGGATTTCTGCCAAGTCATTTCCCAATGAGTCAACCAGACTTCAAAGTCTGGTTTCTGAAACGGTTATTCCAGCGCCTTAATTCAGAGCTAAGATGTCTGGACAGTTTAGTGGGAACTTGGCTCTTCCACAGGGATGGGAATCAGATGATCAGAAGAGGTATCTGCTGAGCGCACCTCTTAGGACAAACATCCACATGGCCTCTTCGGACATCAGCTTTATCTGCCACGCTCAGGCCACTTAGTTCTAAAAATAAAAAATGAGTATGTCCCTGATCCTCAACATCCTAGTGTTAGACCTGGGAGATCTCTTCCTATTAAAAATTTAGCTGGGATTCCAAATTTCTACTGTCTGCAATGATTTTAATATTACACTATCCTTAATAATTTTAATATTATTAATAATAGTAATAACCTATATTTATTGATTCTTTACTCCTTCATCGCCCCTTAACAACCCTGTGAGGTAGTCACTGTCATTGCACCACCCCCATTTTACAGAAACTAAAGCACAGAGGGGTTAAGTAACTTGCCCAAAGTCACACAGATGGTAAGTAGCAGAGTTGAGATTTGACCCCAAGTAATCTGAATCTAGAGCCTATACTCTTACCTCCAGTTACTACTGCAACAGTTCCCATGATATTCTGAAAATAATATATAGATAAGACTATATATGTGTATATATATATATATGACTATGTATATATTATATATATCAGACTATGTGTATATAATATATATACATCACACTATGTGTATATATTATATATATCAGACAATGTGTATATATACATCAGACTATGTGTATAATGGAACCACTAGGCATGGTAATTTTTAAAAAAGAGTTCCAAGAGACATAGAGAAACTTTTGCTTATTGAACATTCACTATGTCTAGATCACAGTTCTAAGTGCTTGCATATGCATCAGCTCAGTTATCTTAAAACCAAAACTAGCGGAGAAGATGAGGGATAAAAACCTACCGATTGGGCACAGTGTACACTATTCTGGTGATGTGCACATTAGAAACCATGACTTCGGCATTACACAATTCACCCATGTAACAAGAACCCTTGTAACCCCTAATATTTTGAAATAAAAACTATTTAAAAAAAAAGTTTTTCTGAACATTTAGTCTTCTGTATTCCCAGAAAATATACCCCTGGTGTATTTGTTTTTGATTAGGAAAATGCAAGTTTGTAAAGATGTCAGTTTACTTTGTATTTGTGCATTAAAAAAACCACAACCAAACCAAACCTGAACCAAACAAAACCTCCTTCACCAGGAGGTGCGATTATTCTCATTGACAGGATGAGAGAAATGAAACCCAGAGAGATTCCGTAACTTGCTTAGATCCTACAGCTAAGTGGCAAACTCAGGTTCCCCAGGTGGCCGGTGAGCAGCATTTTTCACCATCAACCACACTCACTGCCAGTCTTAACTCAGTCATTCACTCAGTAGTCACAGCACCTGGCAGGGTGTCGTTTCCTACCCATTCACTTGCTTGTCCCAGGTTAGATGAGGAAACTGACGCTTAGGAAGTTCAAGTAACTTGCTAACGGCCATTCAGTGGCTTGGGGGCGGGCTAGCCGGGGACTCAATGCCCGTTCATACCGTTTTCTTTTTCCCAGCCTTTAGTGGTGCGGTCCAAGGTTTGGCCTCTGCGACAGGTCCGCCCCCTCGCGCCCCCACCTGCGCTCTCACCTGAGGCTCCGCGGGGCGCGGGCGGAGCGGGACACCGCCCCCTGGTGGCGGGTGGGCGCACGCGCAGCGCATGCTAATAAGCCCGCGGCGCCGCGCTCCCATTGGCTGGCGCGGGTTCCAGCTGCCGCCCGAGTCCGCGGGCGCCCGGGGAGCGTCGAGGGGCCGCCGGCGGCAGCCCGCGCCCTGCCCCGCCCGCCCCGCCGCCTCCCTGCCGACGCCCGGCCCGCCCAGGAGCGCGGGCACTTGCACTCGGGGGCGCTTGCTCTCCCCTCGCAGCAGTGCTCTGGTTGTGAATTCATCCGGGGTCCAGGATGACAATCCGACACCAAGGCCAGCAGTACAGGCCGAGGATGGCATTTCTGCAGAAGGTACCCCTGGTCCCCACCTGGGCCCTGGCGGTGGACGGGGAGCCCGGTGTGGGAAGTGCAGAGGAAACGCTGGGCAGGGGTGGAGGGCGTCGCTGTGGTCGGTTTGTGCTGCTTGATCTTATTAAATGGCATGAGTTGTGATAAAGACAGTCTGCTCAGGTTTCCAAGCCTCCTCTTGGTCCTAAAGGCTTGGCGCTGCGTGGGCACAGGGTGACAGGGCGAAGAGCCTGTCTCCAGTAGCAGAAGGGCACGGACTGCAGTTCACCTGGGCCCGCCCCAGCTCTGAGTCACATAAGGTAAGGAGACGCCCACGTACTAATGTCATAGCTCCTACACGTTGCCATTTCTGGATCTGAACTGTGATATTTGAAGGTTAAAATGTCTTGCACACATAGACCACAACATACACGCAGCTCCGAAGGTCGTGCTCACCGTCTTCCATTGCTTGGGGCCCCTTGGTTGGGCTTGAGTCTAAATGTCAGGGTTTCCTTGTGCCACAACCTCATTCTGCACCATTTCCTCTCAGCATATGCTGAGCACTGTTCTATTAATAGTATCAGGGACACAGTGATGGGCAGATCAGTCATGCCCCCACCCTCAAAAACCCCACTGGCGGCTTAATGGTGCCCAGGCATGGGGGATGTGGGCTGACTGAGGTTTGGGCCCACCCCAAGCGACCTTAGGGGGGGACCTAGTCAAATACACCTACTTTCTAGATGAGCCAAGTTCACTCAGCCTGCCAGTGGCAGAGCAGGAGGTAGACGGTGTCAGATGCTGTCAGCATCCTACCCAGAGCAGGGACTTCTACTGCAAGTGCCAGAGCCTGTGTGTTCAGAGGTTTTTCTCTGGCCATGGGAACATGATTGGCACATGTGTGGCCAGAGTGCCAGGGAACGGATGTCCCTAGGGTCAGCCTGCAGCTGACGATCAAAGGGAGATGCTTAATATTACTAAATACCAAGCTTCCTCCCCTCTGGGATGGGGCCCTTCTGGGGATGTTCTGTACTGTTTCTCCCAGAGGCTCCCAGGATGGAACTCCAGTCGCCCACAGGGGTCACCTACTCATGAATGTATCCTATCTTGCCCTCCTTACTTTCCCTGTTCCCACTTCCCCAAACACCTGCTGCCACTTCCCGGGATCAATCTTTCCAACAAGCTAACAGATACGTTTGATTATTATCCCTATTTTACAGGTAAAGAAACCGAGGCTAGTAAGGGCCAACGCTGGCAGAACGGTTGGCGCGATACAGTAACGCTGGTCTCCCAGCAGTGGTAGAAACACGCAGTTAAGCCTGCAGTGAGAAGGAGCTTCCGAGTCTGTGTGAGGCGCAGGGGAGGCACCATGGAGGAGACAGCCCCGGAGCTCGAAGGATGCCGCCTGTGGCTTCAGCCGGGCAGAGGAAGGCAGACCCAGGCGGCAGGAGCAGCGTGTGCACAGAGGTGCGTGAACGGCTGGCGTGTTTGAGGGCAAGTTGCTTGCTGTCGCTGAGCTTGTACAAGGGGAGCGTGAGGTCGGACAGGCAGGCAGAGGTGGGTCATATGGTTTCCTATGACTCCTTACAAAGGTGGTCCCATTTTTCCCAAAGAGTAGGTGAACAATGTGGTCAGATCCGAGTTCCAAATATGACTCTGATGTGAGGAATGGGTGGGATGTCTTCTTTTCCCTGAGCTAAGAGAGTTCACTCAGGGTCCTCCTGTGCCCCCTGCAACTCCCGTCTCCTAGGATATGAATGACAGCTTCTCATGGGGCCAGGGCGAGTGGTGATGGTGAGGAGGAATCCTTCTCCTGGGATTCCTGAGGCTTTCACACCTATGCCTCCATCTTGGGGTCGATGCAGCCCTGGGCAGGGGTGCCCTCCAGCTAAGCTGCTGCCCACCTCTAATCCCTGGGCTTAAGATGTGGTAGAAGGAGCCAAAGAGGTGCCCTGTCCAGGGGCAGTGCCTGGGGGAGGTAGAGATGCCACGCAGTGAACCGAACAGCAGGGCCAGGCAGCCTGTTGTGGCCTCTGGCACCTGCGGGTCTCTTGTCCAGCTTATCACCCTCTGTGTTCCAGCAGCCCTGACTATTTGGGGGTGAGGTGGAAAAAAATCCCTCTGGCCCTCTAAAATGCTGTCCTATTTGACTTAAGGAAACAGTTGGGCTTGGGTGAGGACTACAAGGATGAAGGACCTTCATGAGGCTTGGGTGGAATTTAGAGTTGCTTGTGTCATTTATATATTCACCATTTAACAGACATTTACTGAGCACCTACTATGTGTAAGATATTATTAGATGCCAGGATAACAGACTTTGAGACGCAGTCCCTGTCCTCAGGTGAGTTATAGTCTAGGAGTGGGAGACGGTCACATGCACACCAACTCAAAGGCGTGCCACAGAGGGTAAAGGAAGTGCCTAAGTGTGGCCATTTACTTTATCCTGGATGGAGTGTCAGGAAGGGATCTGTGAAGATTTGGTGGTGGTTTGGCTGGGTCTTAGGGGATGTGAGGGTGCTCTTGAGGCAGATGCCATGCCGGGGAGAGGGTTGGGACAGAGGAGGGGGAACGTGAATTTAGCTCTGGATCTAGTGCTTGTCAGTTGTAGTCAGAGCCAGATGGTGATGTCCAGCAGGCAGTCCTGCTTTTGGAGGGAGTTTCTGGAAGATTTGAGAGACGCAGCGCACTGGTCTTTGAGAATATGACAGAAACGGGGGACATTTTTGAGGCTGGGCACAGCTGGGGCACGTTGGACTTGGGCATTTGAACTATGGATGGCAGCACTGTAGCTGGGATGTCAGTCGCCTACTCAGAGAGTGCAGTGGCTTGGGTCACTATTTACAACTATGCACAGCAAAGTACACAACTATGATAGTCCCCCAGGGAGCCATCTCTGGTTTATAGGAAAATTCCAGTCCTTGAGCTCTTATGGAGAGTGACAGCCACTTACTATGAGAAGAAACTGTGAGCACGGGGTGATGGGATGTTGAATCCATCACTATCTGATACTTTTAGTGACTGTCTGGGTTGTCTGAAATGTTCACTGTCATACCTTAGTCTGCTGAAATCTGAGCAGGGAAATGCTAGGCCGAGGCAGGGCCACCTAGGGGCCAAGGATGACCCTGTGCTTGCAGCATTTGCTTGAGGCCTCAGGAAATATGGAGAAGCCAGGATTCTGGGAGAACCGGGAAGCTGCGGTCTGGTCAGCAGGGGTGGGGTGGGGTGGGGAGGTGACAGTGTGGGAAAGGGCTGGGGGTCTTCCCTGTGATGAAAGGAGATGCCTCGGGAGAGAGGCACACAGGATGCAGAGATAAGGGGGCCTGGAGAGGGGCCGCAGCAGCACCTTTCCCGGGGAGCTTGAGAATCAAGGTGGATTTTCTCCTGTCATAGGTGGGCAGGTTTCTGCTTGCGACAAGGAGATGGCCAAGACCACCTCTCTGACACCATTCCAGACCCAAGGAGTCAGTCATACATTTTTTGTACTTTCTCTTTTTTCCTTTAATTTTTTTTTACTTTTTTTTATTCCTAAGAGACAATGTCTTGCTGTGTTGTCCAGGTTGGAGAGCTGCAGTTGTGATCGTAGCTCACTGCAGCCTCCAACTTCTGGGCTCAGAGTGATCCTCCTGCCTCAGCCTTCCGAGTAGCTAGGACTAATGTACTTTAGACTTATAATTTTTAAAGGGAACCCTTCAGTGAATTTACGCAGAGAAAGGTCAGAGGAAAACTATTTTGTACCCTAATGGGAAGACCTCTAAACACGTCCATGGCCCGGGTTCCCCTCTTCCCAGCAAATCCCTCCTTTGTGCAGAGTGAGACTTCCCATCCGGAAAGCAGCCGGCCCCCTTTATGGTGCTTTTACTAATAGCTCTTGTTAATCCCTTTGAAGGTTAGTTTCAAATTCTTCATAGATTGATATTTTAAAACACAAAGGGAAAGGAGTGAAGCAGCTGATATTTTTATCAGAGAAGTTTAAATTCCTAACTGGCAAAGCAGGCACAATCCTCAGCTCCCTCTGCCTCCCAACTAAGAATATGGTGGTTTCACCCCATG
Source organism: Lemur catta (assembly GCF_020740605.2). NCBI lineage: Eukaryota > Metazoa > Chordata > Mammalia > Primates > Lemuridae > Lemur > Lemur catta. Next base: position 47,014,827 of record NC_059142.1, on the reverse strand, counting down.
AAGTACAGTACATACAACCTGAAAAGTTGTGCCTGCCAGGACGAAGGGGCTTTAAGCCCTGTCATCAGAAACTAGCATAACAGTGTGTGTGTGTTGGGAAGGAGGGGACAGCTGGCTGCTGCTGGAAGGAGTGACTCCCACAGCCTGTGGCTCCTAGGTCCCCTGGCCATCGCTAGGAGCAGTGGGGCCGCCTCCCAGTCCCACCCAGCACCCTCCTCTGGTTGTCTCTTTGCTCCCCTCTCTGCTGCTGGCCCCATGGCTTGACCCAGTGACCTGAGGCGTTGCCAGGCCCTGACACTGCAGAAGGCCAAGGTCTGTGGCTCCAAATAGAGCTGAAATGAATAGTTTCTTTTCCAAAACAATTCTGTGAGCCAAGAATGTCTATGCAGATAAAGCGTGCAGTCAGTCTTGCAAGAGGAGCCCCAGTCGTGTCTTGCACGCTGTCTGAGCGCCTGGCGCTGTGCCTGGAGTGCTGAGTGGTGAGGCTGTCCTCACAGCCTTCACTGTGCACCTGATCTTGGCCCCTTTCTTGAGATTGTGGTTCCGCTGCAAATGCTGGTTTGTCAACAAAGATTGAAATAGGAAATCTCACCCCTCAGTGTTGGCTTAAGCATTGTCCCACGCTCTTCTCCTCCTTGGGAAGGTGGGAGCCTTCCAGCCTCAGGAGCAGGCTGGCTGAGGGGGAGATGGTGGGTAGAGTTTTTCTGACTCAGTTCTCTCTGCGTGATTATTCCCCTTCAGTGCAGCTAGGTCAGTCTACACCGCCTTCTTCTTCACCTGGCCTCATAATGCCATGGGTTCCTGTCAAAGTCCACATCCTCCAGGAAGCATTCCTTGACCATCTGTCTTCGTTCATTTTCTGTTGCTATAACGGAATCCCTGAGACTAGGTAATTTACAAGGAAAAGTTGTTTATTTTGCTCACAGTTCTGGAGCCTGGTAAAGTCTAAGAGCACGGTGGCAGCTTCTGGCCCTTGCTTTTGTACTGTGTCGTAACATGGCAGAAAGTCAGAAGGGCACGTGAACATGTGCAAAAGAGACCTCAGGGCACCAACTCACTCCCTGAAGAACTAACTTATTCCTGAAAGGCATTAATCCATTTATGAGGACTCCACCCTCATGACCTAATTGCCTCTTAAAAGGCCCTACCTCTTCATACTGTTCAATTAAATTCCCAACGCATGGACCTTTGGGGACACATTCAAACCACAGCACTATCCTGGCATTGTCGGCTCTTTTGAGCTCCAGTGAGAAGGATGTGCGTGGCTCGCAGGGAGCGCACTTTACTCCGTGCTGTGTGTTAGTCGTCTCTTCTCTGTCTGTATACTTTACCAGCCCAGCTCCTAGAAGACAAAGATTATGGCCGGGCGCGGTGGCTCACGCCTGTAATCCTAGCACTCTGGGAGGCCAAAGCGGGAGGATCATTTGAGCTCAGGAGTTAAAGACCAGCCTGAGCAAGAGCGAGACCCCCGTCTCCACTAAAAATAGAAAGAAATGATTTGGACAGCTAAAAATATATATAGAAAAAAAATTAGCCGGGCATGGTGGCGCATACCTGTAGTCCCAACTACTGGGAAGGCTGAGGCAGGAGGATCGCTTGAGCCCAGGAGTTTGAGGTTGCTGTGAGCTAGGCTGACGCCACGGCACTCTAGCCCGGGCAACAGAGTGAGACTCTGTCTCAAAAAAAAAAAAAAAAAAAAAAAAGATTATGTTGTTTATTTGTAGCAATCATAGAATTGGATCCATAAGAAGCATTCAATTAAATATCTCTCATTGCATTAAGTTGTCCAGCTGAGTTTTTCTTATATAGCTTTACTGGCTGGTCTCTAAAGGGCATATTGTGATAATAGTAACCTGTATCACTACCACTCCCACCCCAACTGTCATCATTCCTGCATTGCCTTCGAGATTATATAACTGTTTCACATTCATTATTTCCACTTGATCTTCCTATCCATCCTTTTAAATAGATGGAGCACGTATTAAATTTCTTTCCCTAGTGGATGAAAACATGGAGGTTCAGAGAGGTCAAATGACTGGTCCAGGGTCACACAGCTGACACTTTCTATTTCTCAGCTTTGCTGAATTCAGACCACAGGTACATGCATGCGTGTTAAACAGACATTGTGAATGGAAGGCTCATACAATGTTACAAAGAATTATGATGAATTGCAGAAAAATAGCTGCTGCAAGATTGAAACAGTTAAACCAGGAGGGAGTAACCCATCTGGATGGTTTGGTTTGATAGGAGCCAGAGAGTTGGTTGCACTTGAAGGGCCCTCTGGGTGCAGTTGCATAGCAGGCAGCAGGAAGTGGCTCTGAGGAGGGTGGCAAGGACAGAGTTAATGGCCTAGGAAAGACCTTTGTTCTTCCTGTAGTTCTCTTCATACACCCTGATATTTCTGGCCTCCATCCCCTCGCTTATGCTGTGCCCTCATCCAGGGATGCCCTTCCTCACTCACCGGAGCTTGAGGCTGTATTTCCATTTGTCTCCTAGACATTTCTCTGCATACGTTCCAGCAGCGTGGCACAAACTGAAGTTTTCCTCTTCCAAAGCAGGCTGCTGCTTCTGCGTTTCTATGTTGGATACTGATACCACTATTTGCTTGGCAGAGGGGCAGGAAACCTTGGAATCATGTTCCCTTGTCCTCACCGAATCGTATGCAATCTCCCAGTACGAGGGAGTCCACAGCTATAGTGCTTCTCGCGACCGTACTCTCTTACCTCCTCACCGCTTCTGCCTGGGCTGTTGCCATGACCAGCTCACTGGTCTCTCATCTCAGCATGCCTTCCTTTGCGCTACCATCTATGGTCTTGTACAACAAGGCAGACGATGATGCTCCTCCCTGAGGGCTCCCAGTTGCCTCGGGAATGACACTGAAGGCCTGCTGTGTCCTGGCCTTCTTGTTCCTCCCCGTGCATACCAGGCATTTTTATCCACGCATGCCTTTGCACAGGCTCGTTCCTCAGTCTGCACTGCTCCTTTTCTCTGAAGCAGAGGCAATAAATTCTCACCAAATATTCCCTGTGCTCTAAATCAGAACTAATGGGCCGCGAGCAGCAGGGACGTGTGGGCTTGCAGACCGAAGCCTTGAAAGGCAGGTATGAGTTCTACCTGTTTTTCTCTCTTCCCCTGCACGGGGATCGTGAACGCATGGGATGGAGGGAGGAACCCCAGATGGCAGAAGCCTGGACTGCTGAGTCAAGACACCAAGGGGGCATCCTGGACACTGCCCAACTTGAATTAGCATTTTCATAAGAGAAATTAACCTTTGTTGTGCTAAACCTTTGTCACCGGCAGCGTAACCTAATTTATCCTCACTAATGTACTCTCATTTTCTGCCAGTTAAAGTCTTCATCTTTTAAGTCTCAGCTTAAATGCTCTCTCTTTCTTTAAAAGGCTTCCAGAACCAACCCACCTTCCGTCAGAATTAATGTCTTTCCTTTGTGATTTCATGGCCTGTGTAACTTACGTCTGTTTGACACATAATACTTAGTATTATGGTTGGTTATGGACACATAGAGTTAGTGACACAGAATGGTTAAGAGTATGAATTCTGGAGCCAGACTGGGTGCACAGCAGCTCTGCCACTTGTCAGCAGTGGGACTTGCAATGAGTTACTTTACCTTCAAGGACCCCTGGTCATATTTGTCCCCCAGTACCTAGCAGAGCACCTGATACCATAATTAACTGTTAAATAGTACCTGTTTGCTGGGCTCCTGTTTTGTTTTGTTTTGTTTTAAGAGATGGGGTCTCAGGGTCTCCCTCTGTTGCCCAGGCTGGAGTATCAGGAACTGGGGACAAAGACCAAATATTTATTTTTTTTATTATACCACAGAAAAAGAGACTGGTCTCTGTCCCCATGCCTGCAATCCTAGCACTCTGGGAGGCCAAGGCCTGAGGATCGCTTGAGCTCAGGAGTTCGAGACCAGTCTGAGCAAGAGCAAGACCCCGTCTTTACTAAAAATAGACAAATTAGCCAGGCATTATGGCACACGCCTGTAGTCCCAGCTACTTGGGAGGCTGAGGCAAGAGGATTATGTGAGCCCAGGAGTTTAAGGTTGTAGTGAGCTACAATGACGTTACTGCACTCTACCCAGGGCGATGAGTGAGACTGTCTCAAAAAAAAAAAAAGATAGAAGAATAAATCATTGATTTTCAGCCTTTCCATTTTGTTAAATATATACATTTTTAAGTTTATAAATTTCTCTGTATGCCCTATATTAGCTGCATCTGATAAGTTTTAATAACTTATGTCTTTTTTTGGTCACATTCAGTTCAAAATATTTTGTAATATCTGTTTGGATTTCTTCTTTAATCTTTGGATTATTTAGAAATGTAATTTCTAAATAAGTGGAAATTATCTTTTTATTATTGATTTCTGACTTAACTCCATTCTGGTCAAACAATATTCTCTGAATTATTTCAATGTTTCGAAATTTTTTTAAAACAAATTTTCTTTATTGCCCTCTACATGATCAATTTTGTTACGTTTCATGTACACTTAAAAAGTAAATTCTATCATTGAGGGTACAGATTTTGATATATAACATATATAACCAAGTCAAGTTTGTTAATTGTATTATTTAGAGCTATATCCTTACTGCTCTTTTATCTTCTCGTTTATAAGCTATTGAAAAGTCTTCCACTGTGATTATGGATTTGTCTCTTTCTTGAGTTAGTTTTTGCTTTGTGTATTATGAAGTTATATATTGAGTATATACAGATTTGTGATTTGATATCTGTCTGTTTGACTGACCCACTATGATATGTACCTTTTTATTTCTAGTAATGCTTTTTGCCTTAAAGTCTTATTTGGTACTGATACAGATATAGCTGCTTTCTTTTTGTTAGGTTTTTTTTTTTTTGAGATAATGTCTCACTCTGTTGCCCAGGCTGGAGTGCAGTGGCATGACTGTAGCTCACTGCACCCTCAAACTCCTGGGCTTAAGTAATCCTGTCTCAGCCTCTCGAGTAGCTAGGACTACAGCTACAGGTGCCCACTACCATGTGTGGCTAATTTTTCTTATTTTTTTCTTTAGAGATGGGGTCTCACTATGTTGCCCAGGCTGGTCTTGAACTCCTGGCCTCAAATGATCCTCCCATCTTGGCCTCCCAAAGTGCTGGGATTACAGGTGTGAGCCACTATGATTGGCTGTTAGAATTTTATCATCTATATTTCCCCATCCTTTACTTTAATCATCTGTTTCCACATAAAATGTCTCTCTTAGAAGGGTTACATATGATTAGATTTTGTTTTTTTACCCAGTATGACAAATTTAGTCTTGCATTTGGATTATTTAGTCCATTTAAATATAAATCATTACTGATAAAGTTGGGTTTATTCTTACTATTTGTTTTCTACTTGACCCATCTGTTTATATTCTGTTTTTCTTCTTTCTTGTCTTCGTTTGGATGAATAAAATATTTTCTATTATTCTATTTTCTACCTCAAACTTGTTAGTCATACATTCTTTTCCTTTAGCTGTTATCCTAGAGATTAAGCAACATGCAATCTTGACTTATTTCTGTCTAATACAAATTATTATAATACTTTTACCAGTTGCCCAAAACTTCTAAAATATTAGGAAACTTTAGTTTCCTTTTATTCCCTTCCTCATTTTGTATTGTTGTCATATATTCTTGTTATATCTACACATATATTTATAATAAATTCCATAAGACATTATAACTGTTGGGTTGACACTTAATATTCATTAATAATTACCCATATATTCATCCTTTTTGATATTCTTCATTCCTCCCTGCATTTCCGTGTTTCTGACTAGGATTATTCATTTTCATTCTGCAGACTTACTATGAGTTCCTCTGGCCTGTTTTAAAATTTTTTGCTTGTTGTTTTATGCTATTAGTAGAAATATTATATTTGGTCTTTGTCTTATCCTCCTTCCTTATTCAAATCATTCGCAAACATAAAATTGGGGAACACTAGAATATCTCTTATGCGGGGAGGGCAAAGAGCCTAGAAAACATTAATTGAGAATACTGTGTGAAGGTGAGGAAGACCAAAGTAAAATAGCATTATGATTACTATGCCCTATGTGTGTATATATTTTCTAATTGAAATGTGGTTTTCACTCAGAAAACATGCAGATCAATACATTTTCACAAACACAATGTAGTACATATCTTTTAAAACATTAATTTCTCTTTAAAGAAGCAGAACTGTGCATCTCATGAACACATTACTTACTATTCAAGCAGATGGTTTCCCGAGCAAGTGTGTGTGACTTTGCACCATGTGGCCGTCTTCATCAGACCTCCCCGACTGCTCCATCTGTGACTTGATTGCTCTCTTCTTGTCAAGGTGCTCGCTTGGATTCAATTCGTCTCTGTGTTAGGCAAATGAGCCAAGGTCATCAGCCTTCTGGCTTCCTTCGCCCTGAGGGAGGGAGCCATGCTTCTTGGCCCTTGCTCTGTCTGTCGTTCCCGAGCTCATCTGGAGCCTTGATGTCATTCATGGCTGCTCCAAGAAGTGGCTTGGTCGTGGCAGTGCGGCCTCCATCTGACTACACCATTTGTTGGCTGTGGTTTAGCCTCCTGGGGACTAAAAAGGCTTGTGACAGTGATGACTGGTCCAGCAACAGGAGCTTGAGCTGTTTGGGAGGAAAGACTGAACATTAACATTTGAGCAGTCACCATTCATTAAGCACCTACTGTTGTTAGGTTCTCTGCCAGAAACTTCTATACAGTGTCTCGTGAATCCTCACAAGAATTCTCTGATTATTACCATCCCACTTAAAATAAGGAAATGGAAGCTCAGAGAAGTAACTTGGCTGAGGTCACACAGCGAGTGAGTGCAGAGGGTTTGGATCATCTAACTCATGCTCTTTGCTGTAGGTCCAACGTCTTCTCGAGTCTCAGCTGCTGACATGCTGTGACTCAGCCGTTACCATTTTCCCTGGAAGCCCTGGAAAGGCCGCCCAGGCCAGCTCTCTCCCTGGTTTATGTTGAATCGATGGGGAGACTGCGACTTGGATCAGGTCAGTGGTTGTCATCCACACCCACGTGCCAGTCATCCCAGACCACCCACACTTCTCCAATGGTATCGGGGTGTCCCCACCTCTCTGCCTTTGCTAACAAGTTTCCCTCTGCTGGAAGCCCCCTTTCTCCTCTTTTCAAGCTGTTAATGATCTCTTCAGCGTTCAGGGTTCACCCCAAATATCATTTTCCTCTAAAGCCTTTCTGAGCTTCTGCAGCCCAGAGTTCACCATTTCTGCTGTGCAGAGGAGAGTTACCACAGCAGGCCTGAGACTGTTATCCTTAGAAAGGCCTGCTTCCCAGGTTGGCCCTCGGCTGGCATTTAGGAACTTGGATTTCAGGAGGGTCCCCATGATTTCCTGATAAGGGTAGCTCACTGTGCCCAGACTCTTTGTGCAAACAATGTGGTTTATGTTGAACTCCTTCTGGAGTCTGGAATCTTGGTACATGCCAGGCAGAGACTGCCTATATGACCAGCCCCCAGCAAAACCTTTGGGCACTGCATCTCTAATAAGCTTCCCTGGTTCACAACATTTCATACTTGTCATTAGGCACTGCTCGAGGAATTAAATGTGTCTGGTGTGATCCCACTGGGGGAAGACTTGGAAGCTTGCTTGCACCTCGTGGCTTCCAGACTTTGCCCCATGTGACTTTTCCTGTTTGTAATTTGGCTTTGTGTCTTTACACTGTAATAAATCATAGCCATGAGGATGACTCTATGCTGAGTCCTGTGAGTCCTCCAAGCAAATCACTGAACCTGGGAGTCTTGGGTGGTCTTGGGGATCCCCAACACACCTGCCATATGTCCTGCCATATGCCCGAATATAGATTTCTGGCATTAACACCTCGAACGTGTCAGTGCTCTGGTTTATGTGTCACTCCTGCTGTCACAAAGGCAGGGTCTGTATCTTCTTTGTCATTCCTGAGTTGGCATGAAATTCAGTTCCATGGCCCACCACAGGGTTTTCCCAGGTGGGTCACCTAAACATTTAGGTTCACAAGACCCCCATAAGCCACACTTATCACCCAATTCCTCAGAAAGATATAGGACAGGAAGTGCAGATGCGCAGCGCGCCAGACTCAAGGGTTCTTTTTCTAGGGGAGTCCTTGCAGCAGTCCAAGATACTATCTTTTCTCCAGGTGACTGCTCAGATACAGGAGACGAGATCTAAATCAGGTGGATGTGAAAACCAGCCTGGCTGAAAGGCCTTGTTCCCCACAGGAGCCACTGTTTCTTGTGACAACTGTATGGGCCTGGCTTCTGGAGCCCCTGCAGTTGTGAGTCACCACTGTCAGGAAAGCCCAAGGCTGTGGCTTCCTGTCGGGGATTATAGTTCTCCCAAACAGATGCAGTGGACCAATCAGGGGTCACTTTTACCTTAAGTATGATAGTATGTCTAGCAACAAAATTGACATACCACCTTAATAGGTTACCAAGGGAACAGAGAAAGAGAGTTATGGCAGCCAGCCTCCAAGACCATCCCCCAGTGATCCCTGCAACCTGTGTTCATGCTGTCTCACGTTACAACCTGTGCAATCACATTGGGGAAATGATGGTGTATAACTTCTGAGGTGAGGTCATAAAAGATATTATGGCTTCTCCCTTACTCTCTTGAATCGTTTGTTCCAGGGGAAGTCAGCTGCCGTGCTGTGAGGACGCTCAAGCAATCCTATGCTGAGGCCAGTGGTGAGGAACTGAGGCCTCCTGCCACCAGCCACGTGAATGCACCACACTGGAAGTGGATCCTCCAACTCCATCCAAGCCTTCAGATGAAGAAGCCCTGACCAACATCTCAACTGCAATCTCATGAGAGACGCTGAGCCAGAACCACCCAGCTAAGATGCTACCAAATTCAAGACCTGTAGAAACAGTGAGATGATAAGTGTTTGTTGCATTAAGCCACTAAGTTTTGTGGAAATTTGTTACTCAGCAATAGACAACTTTATTTATTTAATTTAATTTATTTATTTTGAGATAGAGTCTCACTCTTTTTGCCCTGGCTAGAGTGCCGTGACGTCAGCCTAGCTCACAGCAACCTCAAACTCCTGGGCTCAAGCGATCTTACTGCCTCAGCCTCCCAAGTAGCTGGGACTACAGGCATGCGCCACTATGCCCGGCTAATTTTTTCTCTCTATATATATTTTTAGCTGTCCAAATCATTTCTTTCTATTTTTAGTAGAGACGGGGGTCTCGCTCTTGCTCAGGCTGGTCTCGAACTCCTTACCTCGAGCGATCCTCCCACCTCGGCCTCCCAGAGTGCTCCCTGTTCTGATTCTATACTATGTGTTTCAGTATAATACAGTATAAAAATCTCGTCTCCCATGTAGATCTTCCCACAGGAAAGGAATACACTGTTGGTAAATACAATTATCCAGTGTAACTGATAATTATATATATATATTTTTTGAGACAGAGTCTCACTTTGTTGCCCAGGCTAGAGTGAGTGCTGTGGCGTCAGCCCAGCTCACAGCAACCTCAAACTCCTGGGCTCAAGTGATCCTACTGCCTCAGCCTCCCGAGTAGCTGGGACTACAGGCATGCGCCACATGCCTGGCTAATTTTTTCTATACATATTTTTAGTTGTCCAGATAATTTTTATTTCTATTTTTAGTAGAGACGGGGTCTCGCTCAGGCTGGTCTCGAACTCCTGACTTCGAGCAATCCACCTGCCTTGGCCTCCCAGAGGGCTAGGATTACAGGTGTGAGCCACCGTGCCCGGCCTGATAATTATATTTTTCACTAGAATGGAATTAACTCACACTCTGGATTTATACATCAACCTCTTTTGAATTTGGTTAGCATTATGTGTTGTCTGGAGCCTGTTAACCTCTATGTGAACTAATGAAACTAGCTTTTTGGCCCCACAGAGTGAGGACCAGACACTGGAACAAGGACACCGCTAGGGTCGTTACCCAGTCATTCTCAGGCAGGTCTTATTTGAAACTGCGACAGTTCTGTAACATACTAATTAAGTCATTTCACAGCTCTGCTTGAAGGAGGTTTGTGCCAAACATGTGAAACTACCTTATTAAGGGTTTCTATTGGTACTTCAGTAACTAAGCTGTCTTGACTAATGTTCAAGACAAGCATTGTTCTAAACTTTATAATGTTAGAGCAAGATTCCAGTAAATGTCACTTAATGCATACATACAACACATTTAAATGGTTTTTAGCTGCATTTTATTTATACAGTGAGAAAATATTAATCTTGTGTTACTACAGTAGGTCCATCTAGGAGTCCATGAACAAATTTCCTAGATTTGTCATCAAGAATCCCTGAATGTACTGAATTGTAGAATTTCCACCTGGCACAATCCACATTTTTCCAAATAATTATTTCCATTGTTTTATAAGTAATTATATATTAATGTTTGCTCAATAATATTGAGATGTTACTTGCTGTTCATGATGTATGTAGGAGAAAAGGCAAGGAGGCTAGACTTTGTTCCTTTCCTTTTCCAACTGTTGTATGTCTTGTGGTACTTCATTGATTAAGGACCATTTTCTGGAATGCACATAAAACTGAAACTATCCTTACTGGAATCCAGTCAGATGATTTCTCAAAAGTATATCTGAAATGCCTTTTAAGCAGATCTGCGTTTATCAGGTGAATGATTTCTTTATGTTGGCCTTTCCCAAAATGTGTTCTGGGGAAAACCACAAATATTAATAGGGCGTTTTTCAAAAGTTTCTGTGGTCAAAATGCTTGAGAAACACCAGACTAAACACAACTGAGTCCCGTTACTGTATGCCTTCTACAATTTAATATTCTATCATTAACTGTGTTAACAGACTATAGTTCAAATCCCAAATTTATTTGTCCCTCTCTTATTTTCTTCTCAGGAACACGTGGTATCCAGATTCACAAAAAGTTGTGGGAAAAAAAAAGAAACACATTATGGTAAAAGCTTCTTTATATGAAATACTCCCAACACAATCTCATATAGTGCCAGAGAAGGTATATCAGTTTCACAAACGAACATATACCACTGCACAAATACGTACAGAGTGACAGGATGGCAGACATTATGCTCATTTTAAAATTGAGGACATTAGAGTTCAAAAAGTTTAGGCAGCCAGCTCCTACGGTCAGTGGCTGCCCTGGCAGAGAAAGAACCCAGGCTATTATTCTGCAAGCAGTACTCTAAAATCACGAGTCCCCCTTGGCCTTGGTAAGCGCTCCTGATTTTGAGTGTTCACCCTCCTTTCCCACAGGGAGGACATTACGCCCCCTTCCACCCCTGCACCTGCCGTCCTCCTTCCAGCCGCACGTCTGCATAGTTTTTCTCCCCACTCTTCTTCCGGGCTCACGATTCCTCACCGCTGATCTAACTCTTCTCTCTCATATTTGGCCACAATTTAAAGTACATTTTTGTTGTTGTTGTTTTAGTTACTTGAGTTTTTTTAAATGGTCAGTCGTTCTCTCAGATGCACGAACGGGCCCTAAACCACACACTTAAATTGGACTGTCATCATTATTTTTTTCGAGCCAGTTGGCCTCGAGGGGTTATAAAAAGGAATGAAGCTCACAGCTTGGAGTGTTCGAGAGGCCGATCGCGAGGAGGTAGCACTTCGGGGCAAGGGACCCCGGAGCCACGGGCTTCAGGGTGGCCCCCCGTGAAGCCTTCCGCCCTGGCCCCCAATTCCGCGGCGCACAAGGCCGGTGGAGGAGGCCCCGTGCCCTCCCGGCAAGGCCTCCAGAGAACCTGAGCAGGGGTCCCGGAGGACGACAACCAAGCCTCCCGCGGACAGCCCCAAACTCAACACCCAACGCCGCCGGGCCGGGGCCGGAAGTGGGCTGCCGGCGGAAGCCCGCCCCCCGGAGCCTGCCTTTCCCCTCTAGGCGTCTGGAGGTTTCCACACCTCTATGGTCTGGGGTCTCCCCGGGTCCTAGAGCAGGAAGAAAAAGGGGCGCCCCGGCTAGGCAGGAAGTAGCCGTGGTCACTCTCTTCTGGACCCCTTTCCCACCCTGTCTTACGCGTGCGCACCTGGCAGTGCCTCCGGCTTGGGCTCGGAGACTGTTCCCATCGCGATTTAAGAAAATGACGATGCAGGGACGCAACAGGTAACCCCAGAACTCCTCAACCGTTTTCGAGCTTTGTTCCCGTAGTGTACGTGCACATGCATTTTAAAATCCAGATGATATCTAATTTTCATACAATAAAACAGCTGAGATGGCCCTAAATAAATAATTTTTTTAAAACGGGGTTTACATTGGAAATGCCTTTTGAACTTGAACCTCAGGCTGGGGCTGGACGTGCTGCTCTCGCGTCTCCCGCAGGCATGAGGGGGCCCAGCTGGCTCATCTGTTGATTGGGAGAGAAAGGGAAAACTATGCAGAATCTGGTAACATTAAAATTGTCTAGGTTTAAAAAACGTATAGCATCCAACACAACAATGGGTGTGGTGAAATTAGTTCCTTCCGAGCAAACAGAAGGCAAATGTATGCGATACTGTTGAAAAACTACTAATGCATTTTATATCGACACATTCTGACTCAGGGGATCCCATCTGTGAAAATTTATCCGAAGCAAATAATGCAATTGAAAAGGAAAGCTGCATTTCTTAAGTAATTCTACAATAGACAACTGTTGATTTTGTTCAGTTTCTCTTTTTCTGATTTTAAAAACGATGAATTTTTTGTTTGTTTGTTTTTGTTTTTGTGAGAAACCTGCTCTCTCTATCCACTTCCCAGGCGGGCACATGACCCAGGCCTGGCCAACCAGAACATCCCTCCATGCCAAGGCAGTAAGGCATGAAGTCTGGGCCAGGCTGAATGGGTCCCCATCCTGGCTCTGCTGCATAATTGGTGCATGGGCGTCAGCTTGTTATGTAGCCTCTCTGGGTCTCAGTGTACTAGTTTGTTGGATGATCCCATCAGTAATGGACACCTGTCTCATGGGTTTGGAGTAAGGACTGAATGAATGAAGTAGGTGTAATAATACCTGTTTGTACTGCCATTGTCATTTCCTACCCCCATGCCTCTGATCAATATTTTCTGTGCCTAGCAGACTCTTTCCAGCTTTCCTTTCTTTTTGCTTTCCTCATATTCCGATATCCTCTACTGAATTATCCCAGCAATCATGTTTTATATCTTTCTTCCTTACTGGAAACACCCGAAGGCAGGACTGTGTCTTATTCCCCTTATTTGTACCTTGGGTGCTTAACGCAGTTCTCACCCCAGAAATGGTGCTCAGTAAAGGTTTGTCCAGAAGACACCTTCGTCCTAAAGAAAACTGAATATTAGCCAGCATAGGGCAGAGAAAGTTGGAACAATTAATAAAAATGTAATAAATCCTAGACGATAAACAAAAGGGAAATAGAATCACATGAAGCTAGAACAATTTTCTTACAAAAAGGGGCTTAATACCTGGGAATTGCAGACTCCATTTCTTCCTAGCCCTGGACTTGCTCCCATTTGAGGGGTTCCAGGAGCAGACTGCTACCTGAGCAGTCTGTTCTGAATTACTGCTTCCTTTTTCTACCTTGGAGCCCAACTTCTTCCTTGGGGATTGGCAGGAGAAATGACCATTCTCTTCAGAGAGATCAAATCTACCCTCAGGATATCAGGTACCACCCTGCAAGGCCAATATTCATGTGCAAAAGCTCATAGATACAATGCAAAGTGTAGAGGGGGCTTTTGGTGACCTTTAGCAGGCTTGGGTGCTTTAGCCTGACCCTAACAGTACAAAAGGACCTCTTGATTTAGCTAACTTCTTCCACCACCAGATTGTGCAATTTATCAAACATTTTCACATATCACGTTAATGATCATTTTATAATTATAATTCGATTCCCCATAGCGAGCAAAGGCATCATTAGGAAGTGGAGGCTTTGCCCAGGGATACATTTGCTAGTAAACAGCCAAACCAAGACCCAGTCATGGGTCTTTTTGTTCCAAATCCTATGCTGTTTCCATGATCACAGTGCTCTGCCTCCCTGAACTGCTTGGTAATAGTGACGTAAATTCAGTGAAATAAATTCTGGCTGAGTCTACCTGGGTATAGGATTGATCTGTGACTGGGGAATGTTAGGACAAGACTGTCAGAGAGAGAGTGTGATGGGACTGAAGGGCTCTCAAGAAGTCAGTGCATGAGGCAGATCCAAGCTGAGCAAGGAGGGAGGTGAGGGACATCCCCCGTGAGGGTTAGGACATGTGGGCAAATAGAGGGTTCTGGGGCCTGGAGTTTCCCAAGACGATGACGAACAGGTATGTAGATTCTGAACAGGACTGGATGCTGGACTTAGAGGGCGAGATATAGGAGTTCAGGCTTTCCAGATGGCTCAGTTTGGGGTAAGAACTGGGATATGGCCATGGAAGTGGGTGGCTGTGGAAGTGGATGGCTGAAGGGAAGATGCAAAGATCACTGGAGGAAAGAGGTCAAGGGTCTGTGAGACTCCGGAGTTTGGCAGGTCATCCACAGAGACCCCAAAATCATGCAGAATGAGAATAAGAGGAGGATGTGGGTGAGGTGCCCAAGTTCCCAAGGAAATCTGGAGGAAGACAAGAGCAAAAGGAAGACTGAGGGTGGCGGAGATGGGCATGTGAGCCTCAGAGGAGGAAGGGTTTAGCATACAAGTAGAAGAGTTATGGCCTAGGAGTGGCAATGAGAAGCTTCGGGAACTCCCAATGCCAGCCTGGAAATAGGGGTGATGACAGGGGAGTGAAGCAACGTCCCCTGCAATCCTGAGGGACAAGCCCAGTTACACTTACAATGAAGATCTGGTAGAATATTCTACGGGGACAAAGAGGACTATATTTATGAAGATGCCCTTGAGGTTACAGTGGAAGGGGCAAGGACAGCAGCAGAGGATAGACTGGTGGGGAGGTGGGTGGAGTAGGGTAGAGATGAGAGGCTGTGAGAGAGTTTAGGAGCACTGGTGTGCTGGAGTCAGCTTGCACATGTGCACGGCAGCTGACGGTGTGCATTTCTTCCTGACTCCAGTCTGTGATTCTGTGGTCAGCGAGGTCACATTGGTAGGACTATTTACACCACAGAAATTGGCAACGACACTAATCAGATCTACCCGCTGCCAAAAACAAAATGAAAAACAAGACCTGGAAACAACTGCTTACAAGCCACCAACTGCCCTTACCCTTAGTGAAACTCATTGATTAAGAGGGATGTAAGATATGTATTAATTATCTACAACTCAACATTGTGAGTGGAAAATGCCACATGTGTGGCACAAACCCAATGCCAAAGGTGTGAAAAGGGAGGCATCTCCTCAGATGGTACAACTTGGTTTGAGTTTTGAGGCAGAGGCAGCACAGATAGGATTTCATATGTCAAAAATATGGAAGAGGGGGGTTTTCAGCAGAACACTGGCAAGAGAAGACCCAAAAGTGGGACAATCCACCATATGCCAGGAAAAAAAGCAAGTTTCAGGTCTGGCTAGAAAAGAGAGTTCACGTTAAGGAGCAGTGAAACTACAGCTGGAAAATCAGATTGGACCCAACTGTGAGAGAATGAACTTTATTAGGGAAGCAAGTAAAAGCAAGGGAGGGACATTATAGTAGCAATACCTGGGAAGAATTAATCTCTGTGTTTGTACTTTTTTACTGAGATACAATTCATATACCATAAAATTCATCCTTTTAAAGTACACAATTCAATGGTCTTGGAACATTCACAGGGTTGAATCATTATGTGCTATCTATAATAATTCCAGAGCATTTTCGAGAATAAACCCATACTTGTTAGCAGTCACTTCCCATTCCCTCCTCCCCTAGGCATTTGTACTTTTTATGAAACACCAAATTTGGTGTCTGCAGGGTTGTCTATCAAAGATAAAGGAAAAAGGAGAAAGAGCACAATTAGCTCTTCCAAGGTTCAGCTGATATAAGGAGAGGTTCAGCTGGGGATGGATAGACAGGTAGGTAGATAAAGCAGTATTAGATCTGCACCTGGAAGCAAAGAGAAGTGAGCACGGGGAAGTGGATCTTCAAATGCAACATCTGAATAAAGTGGAAGTCGTGGATTTAAAAAAAAATTCTTACAGGGGTTAATGTTTTTACTTTCTTTGCATCTCCTGTATCAATCATCTTCCTGTACCCTTCTAGACATTTCTATTCCTGGGGAAACCAAGGGTAAGAAAGCAGAAGGGCCAGGAACTTTGGAAAATCCCTTGCTTTGAAAAGCCATAAGAAAGACACTTGCTCCCCCTGCCCTCTCAGCTCCTTGCAAAGGGCGGCAGTGGCTGCTGGAAGCAGGAGGAGTGGCTGGGATCCCTCAGCTCCCCCCCGCCCCCGCCCCGCCACTCGCTGTGGTACCTGAGCCATCCCATAACTGTCTGGGCATGGGGTGCATCTGCTATTGTCGGAAACACCCAGGAAGCCACAAGCCTCCAGGTAGATCTTGGGGACCAGTGTCAGTGGAGGCCCCTCGGCTGCTGTGCATTGTGTTAAACTTCCTTTGCAGGAGGGGTGTGTTTGACAAAAGAAAGGGGCTTCAGTAAGATGAATACAAATGAAGCCCACCAAGCAGTACATTTTCCTGGGGTCTCTTTTGCTAAAATGGGTCCCTCTTGCCCCACTGCCCCATCTCCATCCCTTTCTGATCACTTGTGGCAGGAATGGTTGGGGTATGTTGATGGTAGCACTCAGCTCTTTTGAGTGTCTGCCACATGGAATCCCATTTTGGGGTGGCTGATCTAAGTCCCCAGGGGCTTTGCTTTATAAGGAGCACTAATCCCACTCTGCCACTCTTCGGGGCTGATTGAGCTTTTGATTCTACTTAGAATACTGATGTCATAGGATTTTTAAATTGGATGGGACTTTTGAATTCATCAAGTTTGATTCTTTCTTATGACTAGTAAGAAACTAGAGAATTGAGAGTTTAGATAACTTGCTCAAAGTCACTCATCTAACCAATCCTAGTGACTGAAAAGAAATCAGTGGCTTTGTGGGGACAGCAGAGGGGAGGGACCAGAAAGGGGGACAAGGAGAATTTTGGGGGTGATGGATATGTTCCCTATCTTGAGTGTGTGGATGGTTTCATGGGTGCATACATAGATCAAAACTTATCAAATTGTGCACTTCAAATATGTGCAGTTTATCATATGCCAATTATACCTCGATAAAGCTGTTAGCCAAAGCCACCCATCCGGTCAGAGGCAGAGAAGGGACCAGAACACACATCTGGTGCCTTGAAGGCTTCACACTTCCCCAACCCCAGCACTGTCTTTAAACCAAAGCTTATTTCAAGTCGTAGAAGTGACTTTTCCCATAGTGTCATTTTTAAAAACTCCATATTTCCAAAGTGTTTATAATAAAAAATAATAACACGCTTACCAAAAACATAGCAAATGCTGTCCGACAGCTCCCTTCTGACCTGGTCCACAGACAGAAGTGTACCCCACGGAATTGGGAGGAGGGTAGAAGCAGAGCAAGGTACGATTTTGTTCTTTTTTCCTATGTTCATCTCCAGCAAGGCTTGTGAAAAAGTATCTTCTCTAAATGCATCCAGTGAATTTAATTTAGCAGAAAAAAGGTAAGAGCAATGGGGTTTCTGTCACGGGGCTGTATGTTGTGGTGGTAGCTGGTGGTCCGCACAGGTCAAAGTAGTTTCTGAACAACCCCTGGGGGAGGAAGAGGCAGGAAACCTTGCAGGAAGTTCCAACTCCTCTTTTTCTCCTTTTCTCCCCCCTGATCAAACACCCAGGGCCATCAGGCGTGGCTAGCTTCTGGCGGTCCAAAATAGCTTCTTTGTGGAGAAGGGGAAAGGACAGGGAGAAGGGCAGGTGCGTTCAGCCCTCACTTGCCTTTGTTGCTGAACCGCCCAGTGGCCCAGTGCGCGCACTGCGTGGAGAATAGTGCCCTCTGGGTGCCCCTCCACAGCATGTTTTCGTGACCTATTGGCTCTCTAAACAGGAGCTGGGAAGAAACACTCATGCATCTAAGGGATTTTTTTTCTTTATGATTTTTTAAAAATTGCAAATGTGACATACACTTGTAACAATTTCAAACAAGACAGAATGACATGAAATGTAACAGGGGCAGAGGATGGGCAGTGGCCCAGAGAGTCAGATGAATCTGATATCGTTCTGGCCAAGTCACGGAGATGTCTGCTCATGCAGGGGTGGAAAGGGCTGTCACAGAGTTGTCCAAACTGCTTGGGGACAGAGGATGAACTCTGAGACTTCTCTGGGCATTCACACTATCACAGACATTTAACCCATTGTGCTGCTTCTGGGCAGTGGGCCTCCCTGGTGTCTCTCCCACCCCCCAAATCTTTTGTGCTTCTTTGTCTGACTCTACGTTCGCTCCAGGAGGCTGACCCTAAAAGATGGTGTCATCCAGCCTCCGTTGCCCTCTGGATTTGGGTCAGGACTGAACGATGGGAGTCACCGACAGGAGACTGAGGCAGGAGGAGAGAGAGCCGGGGCATTTATTCCCCCATTTATTCCTCTCTGGCAGTGGCTGTTGTCCTAGAGGGACGGCTCCAGCTCTCCATCCCTTTGTGCCTAGACAATGGGCAAGGGCTTCCCACAGTGGCTATTCTCCGGGGGCTTCAACATCCCTTAGAGGCTCCACCTCTAAGAAGCCCCTTTATGGAAGTCTCTGCCTGGAAGGGGTCCGATATAGCCATCGTACTGAAATGAACCATTTAGGGTTCTGTCTCCCCTCCCAGCCTGCGAGAGGGCACAAATGTAGGAAGTGTGTCTTTTTAAGCTTTGTAGCCTCAGCGTTCAGCACAGTGGACTGAACTAAATTGTTGAGTTGACCAGGGTTGTTGGGGCACTTGATTGAGATGATCTTAGACCTGGGTTTTAAAGGGCACTGCTATTTGTATGTGCTGTTTAGATGACATCATTGTACCTGGGTGAGGTTTTGTCCTACAGGGGACAAAGTCCAGGACTATGTAGATCACATTGTATAATATCCAGGACAGCATGACCCCAGCTTAGGGCCTGAATCACAGCCTTTTGTTGTTGATGATGATGATGAAAGGATGTCCCTTTACCTGGCTGAGTCACAGGAGGATTTCAGTGCAGTACTGTGTCCCTCTCCCATATTGCAATGTAATATTTGCTTTTTTTGGTCAATCTTTTTACTGAGGTACAGTTTACACACAACGACATGCTGTAATTATAAGAATAGAGTTGGATGAGTTTTGATGAACTTATTCATTTGTATAACCACTACTCTCATCAAGATACAGAACATTTTTATCACTCCAGTAAGTTCTTATGCCCCTTTTCATTCAGTCCCTTAACCAGACTTCCAAACCCCACTACCTTCTTGACCTTGTGTCCAAAAAACCCATTGTTGCCACCCTCGAATCACGCCGATCCTTGCCTCTGCACATTTCCTTGTGCTGGTCTTTGTGAGAAACAGTCGTTTGCCCCTTCGCCTGGTTGACTTCCTGTCATCCTTTAAGACTGCTCCTCCAGGAAGTCTCCCCAGTCTTCTCTTCCACTCAGGTTGGATAAAGTTCTCTTCCAGAAAGTTCTGTATTGCATTGACTGGATCTCCATTACATGTAGATTTTGTTTTATCACACTTTGTTTAGGTATTCTTCTCCCCCTTTAAACTGTGAGCTCCTTGAGACAGGGACGAGGCCTTTCTTCTTCACTTCCTTTCTTTTCTTTTTAAGCCTACACCTTACCAATTCTTCCATTTGGTCAATAAATCATCACTTCTGATTTTTTTTCCTAAACATTTATTGAGGGGCAAGCACTGTGTTACCCATTTCCCCATTCAATGATAAAGCAACCCTTCTGTGGGCTATTATGATCCCATTTTTAAATTTTTACTTGTCAGATGAGGAAATTGATTTTTAGAGATTTTAAGGAACTTGCCCAAGATTGCCAGCTTAACTAGTGGCTGCTGGCATGGGAAAGCCCGCGTTTTCCGCCGCGCTTTGTTAGGGAGGACTCCGTCTCACTTCTGCACAGAACTCCGCCCGGGGCTAAAAGGCTCGCTCCGTGCAACGGGTCCGCCCCCTCGCGCCCCCACCTGCACTCTCACCTGAGGCTCCGCGGGGCGCGGGCGGAGCGGGACACCGCCCCCTGGTGGCGGGTGGGCGCACGCGCAGCGCATGCTAATAAGCCCGCGGCGCCGCGCTCCCATTGGCTGGCGCGGGTTCCAGCTGCCGCCCGAGTCCGCGGGCGCCCGGGGAGCGTCGAGGGGCCGCCGGCGGCAGCCCGCGCCCTGCCCCGCCCGCCCCGCCGCCTCCCTGCCGACGCCCGGCCCGCCCAGGAGCGCGGGCACTTGCACTCGGGGGCGCTTGCTCTCCCCTCGCAGCAGTGCTCTGGTTGTGAATTCATCCGGGGTCCAGGATGACAATCCGACACCAAGGCCAGCAGTACAGGCCGAGGATGGCATTTCTGCAGAAGGTACCCCTGGTCCCCACCTGGGCCCTGGCGGTGGACGGGGAGCCCGGTGTGGGAAGTGCGGAGGAAACGCTGGGCAGGGGTGGAGGGCGTCGCTGTGGTCGGTTTGTGCTGCTTGATCTTATTAATTGACTAATTTGCTGTGTGTGTCGCTTTTTGAAGACTACTAATTAGGTTTCCATGTCACCTGTTTATAGCGGGGACTCGGAGGCCAGCGCTGATGGTCTGCTGCAGGGTGAAAACAACCTGTTACTCGGAGCGGAGGGTGCCAGAAGGCAGTTCAGCCGAGGCTGTGTCAGATTAGAGACAGCCTGCTGATATTGTTAGAAGACACCCAGATGTTTCATTAACATTTTTTGCCATTTATTCGGACCCCAAACTGCACTATTTAAAAATGTGTGTGCGTGTGTACACCTGTACCATGAAAAGGTGTGTTTTTGCAGGATAAAGGGCCACCCGGTTTACGATGCCCTGAGACCCCTCTTTTGAGCGTGTGTATCTGTGCGTCTCCCTCTGTCTGTGCTGGCGGCAGGGGTCGGAACCTGTTCCCGTCTGTTGCAAATGCTTTCTCAGACCCAGTGACCAGGCACAGGGTGTCCGTCCTGGATGGGCATGTGGGAGGTGCAATGCACTCGTCTGGCTATGTGTCTGGGGACAAAGTGGTTCATTTTGTTCTGAGCTTCTGAGATAACCAGTGTCAGAAGAGATTTATGGAGGATTAGGTCCCAGGTCGCTTGTTTGCCCTTCCTCCCATCCACGGCCACTTTCCACAGCGCAGTGTCCATCCTCTTAGGCTTATCTCATTGAGGAGAATTAGCTGAGTGTTTGTGACAAGCTGGGCCCTCCCCTGAGCCCATGGAGCTCAGTAAATTGGTGACCAACTGTCCTGATCTGCCCAGGACTTTCAAGCTAAAACCTGGACAGTCCTGGGCACACTGGGACCACGGTTGGTCACACTCAGTCCAGCTACTCCGAGAAGCTTGAGTGCTTATTCCAGGTGGTGGAAGTGTGAGGATCATTTGTAAAATAGAGAGGCTGAATGTTGTCTAACTCAGAAAAAGCGCTAAGAGCCTATATGGCAGAGTCTAGTTCCTAAAAGGGGAAGAAACCACTCAAGTCTGGTATTTGAAAGCCTTAAATCATCTTCCAGGATTGATCCCAGGATTGCTTTCTTCTCCCAGGCAGGACGGCTCTGGCTCGGAGGCTGGGAGTGTGATTGTCTGGAGATGTGGAGTTTATTGATTGAATCTCTTGCATTCTTTGCCACCATGACTGTAATCTAGCAAATTCTCCTCTCTTTACCTTGGCCTTCTGCCTGATGCTGTGGTCTCCAGCCTCCCACCTCCTCTACTCCGACCCCCTCCTCCACCCCAACCTTGTCTCCTCCACCCCAGCCCCCCTCCTCCACCCCAATCTTCTCTCCTCCACCCCAACCTTGTCTCCTCCACCCCAACTTTGTCTCCTCCACCCCAGCCTTCCCTCCTCCACCCCAGCCCCCCTCCTCCACCCCAACCTTCCCTCCTCCACCCCAACCTTTCCTCCTCCACTCCAGCCCCCCTCCTCCACCCCAACCTTCCCTCCTCCACCCCAGCCCCCCCTCCTCCACCCCAACCTTCTCTCCTCCACCCCAACCTTCTCTCCTCCACCCCAACCTTGTCTCTTCCACCCCAGCCTTCCCTCCTCCACCCCAGCCCCCCTCCTCCACCCCAACCTTCCCTCCTCCACCCCAACCTTCTCTCCTCCACCCCAGCCTTCCCTCCTCCACCCCAGCTCCCCTCCTCCACCCCAGCCTTCTCTCCTCCACCCCAGCCCCCCTCCTCTACCCCAGCCTTCCCTCCTCCACCCCAGCCCCCCTCCTCCACCCCAACCTTCCCTCCTCCACCCCAACCTTCTCTCCTCCACCCCAACCTTCCCTCCTCCACCCCAGCCCCCCTCCTCCACCCCAACCTTCCCTCCTCCACCCCAGCCCCCCTCCTCCACCCCAACCTTCCCTCCTCCACCCCAACCTTCTCTCCTCCACCCCAGCCTTCCCTCCTCCACCCCAGCCCCCCTCCTCCACCCCAACTTTCCCTCCTCCACCCCAGCCCCCGTCCTCCACCCCAACCATCCCTCCTCCACCCCAGTCCCCTCCTCCACCCCAACCTTCCCTCCTCCACCCCAGCCCCCTCCTCCACCCCAACCTTCCCTCTTCTACCCCAGCCCCCCTCCTCCACCCCAACCTTCCCTCTTCTACCCCAGTGCCCCTCCTCTGCCCCAGCCTCCCCTCCCCGCCCCCCCACCCCCGAGTTCCATAACATCTTTCATACACTGGTTTTCTTTGTCAAACTAACGGTGACCTCCTCGATCTGAAGCCCTCCACTGTCTTCCCACATTCACAGGATAAAGTCCACTCCTCAGCCTGGCCACTCAGGGTCCTGCTGCGGCCCATCTCTCTGGCTTTCCCTTCTACCCCGCCTTCCACACCCGCCCTGCAGGAAACAGAACAAAGCAGCCACAGGCACTCAGGGACTCCCTTGCCTTCCTCGGAACCCCACCCCCTTCCATGCCTCAGGTTCCCTCTTGGGAAAGTCCTTTTTCCCCTTCTCCCCTGCCAGTCACCCACGCCCAGCTCAACCGCTCCTCCTCGGTGAAGCCCGGTTCTCCTGCCCCCTGAGCTGAGCGACTTCCTCCTTGTGCCCAGCAGACTCTGTCCTGACCTCTAGCATCACTCTGTGCCTTTGCCTCGTGCTGGCAAGGGCCCTGTCCATGCATCCCTAGGTCCTTGGTCATGTCACAGAGCTCCTTAGAGCTGGGGATAAAATAAAGGTCAGCAGAGCAGGTCTCAAGAGCTGATGCCAAGGATCCTTAACGAGGACCCAGGGGCATGAGGTATCCAGCCCTCTGGAGAAGGCCCCAGACCAAAGGAATGTGGCCCCGGGTGCCTCCGTCATTCAGTGCTGGCTCAGTGCGCAGGGGGCTTCGGTGCATTATCTCATCTGCTCCAGAAGCCAGCAGTTATGATCACCATTTACAGAGAATGAAACTGAGACTCAGAGAGGTTAAGTGACTTGCCGGTCACACAGCCACTAAGTGGTGAAACCAGGAAAAAATACAAGAGTGGCCGTCTTCTGTTACCAAATGCAATACAAGGCTATGAACTTCCCCACGACGTGGGGCAGAGCATGGGGGCTGTGGAAGGCCTGGCTACATGGGCTTGGGGACACAGAGCTGAGGACTGAAGGGTACACAGGGGGGTCCAGGCAGGGAGGAAGGGAAAGGTGTTCCAGGCAGAGGAACAGTATGTGCTGAGGCACAGAGGCGTGGGAAACCTGGTGGGTTTGAGGACATGTTGTTCTGCAGTGGATGGGGTTTGAAGTACAAGGGAGAGGGAGGCTGGAAAGGTAGGCCGAGATAGAGGAGATCGTCAGGCACCTTTGGAACCTTTTGAAGGTGGCTTTTGTAGGGAGCCAGGACAGAAATTGGAATAGGCCAGTGATAGGGCAGATTTGCAAATTAACAAGACCACTGGTGTGAGCAAGAGGAATGGATGGGATGTTTTCATTTCCCTGAACTAAGACAGTTCACTCAGGGTCCTGTGCCCCCTGCTACTCCAGCCACTTGGGAAACAGCAGTTTCTCACGGGGCCAGGGAGAGCGGTGCTGGTTAGAAGGGCTCTTCCTTCTCCTGGAGTGGCTTTCGTGCCCATGCCTCCGTCTCAGGCTTGCTGCAGCCCGGGCGAGCGTGTCCACCAGCCAAGCTGCCACCCACCTCTGGGCTTGTTCCAGATGTGGCGGGAGGAGGTGGAGGGCCCGCCTGTCCACGGCTTTGCTAGGGCATTAGCTGATGACACGCAATGGACAAGTGAGCACAGGTGGGTGGCCCCGTGTGGCTCCAGCACCCATGGGCTCTTGTTCTGATGCTGGTCCCATCCCGGCCATACCCGTTACCGCTGCCCTTGGCATTCACATGGGATTGACTTTCTTGGTGCCACCTGGAGAAGCCTTCTGTTAGACAGCTTTGTTTTCCCCTGTGGCTTCTGGCATCTTTTTGCTTGGAAAGGAAGTGCAGAAGCAGAAATGTTGAGGACACTCAGGCAGAGCGTGGTATCTCGTGCTTGTGTCGTTCCTTCATTCAGCACACACATATAAGCGAGCACTTATGTGCTAGGCACTGCGCCAGGTGCTGGGGACACTAAGAGCTTAGAGTCTAGTGGAGAAAGGCAAATGTATAAATAAGGCGAGAAAAGGTGTTACGTAGGTTTGGCAGACATGGTTAGAGGATATGTACAACACTAAGTGGGGGGTGGTCGATTCCTACCTGGGGTGCAGGGACTTGGGAATCAGGACAAATTTCACAAAGGGGCTTGCAACTGAGTCGAGTGATAAAAAGTTAGTAGTTTTTGGCCAGGAGGATGGGAAGATAAATGATATTTTAGGCAAATACAAAACAGAGATGCGTGAAATAGCATGGCGGTTTGGAGACTCCGCGGGGGCCGCGATGGCTGGCCCCGAGTGGGCAGCAGGCGGGTTTGGAGGTGACGGACGGGCAGGCTGGTAGGTAAGCCCAGAACTGGAGGGCTTCATGTGGCAGGCTGAGGAGTCTGGTGCTTTCTGTGTGTAACGAGAAGCTGTTTTAAAATCAGGGATGAATAAGATGCATTGGTTTACATGCTAGAAAGATGATTCCGGTGGGAGAGTGTGTGAGTACTTCTCCACTCTGGTTGTGCTTTTAAAAATGTTGATATCAAGTCATGGTAGTTAGAGGCTCTGATTTACTTGGTCTGGGGGTGGGGCCCAACATTGGTCTGGGATATGCAGCCAGGATGGAGGCCCCTGGGGACATTTAGCAATGTCTGGATACATTTTGGGACATCACAACTGGGGTTGCTCCTGGCACCAGGGATGCTGCTAAATGTCTTGCAATGCACAAGAGAGCCCCCCCGCCTCCCCCAAATAACGATCCCACTCCAAATGTCGACGGGGCAGCAGTTGGGACCCCTGGGCTGGAGGGCACACTGGAGGCTGGAGGCAGATGCCAGTTAAAAGGCAGAAACTGGTAGTCCAGGAGGGAGGTTAGAAGACCGTCCACTGAGGCAGGATTTAGTGGGCAGATGAGAAGTGTTGCAAACAAAAGCAGAATCAGCAGAAGTTGGCCACGTCTTGGCTGGGGTCATCTGGAATGCTTCCTGGGCTTTTGACCAGGGTGGGAAGAGCAGGTTTTGGGGAACGAACACCGAGCACTGGTTAAGGCCTAGTGCTCTCAGTGTCTGAGCGCCTGGGGGACGGCGGGGCGAGACCGCGGGAGGTTGACTGGACCCTGTGTGGCCAGGCTTATTAGCAGTTGCACAGTCTCCTCTGTCAGAAAAGCAGCCCTGTGGTTCTGGGTCACTTTCCCTGTCTTTGTACAGAAAAGTACTGATTATTACTGTCCCCCTGGGAGCCTTCCCCAGAGCTTAAAGGAAAATTCCAGCCCGCAGATTTTCCGCAGTGAGTGACAGCTCCTTAATGCTCCGAGCAGCGTGGGCGTGGTGTGTGGGGTGTCAAAGCCATCAAAGCCATCGTTTCTGATCCCTGGGATGTGGGGCCCCTGGCACACCCACAGTCACGCCTCGGCACAATGGCATCTGAGGGAGGAAGGGTGGGGCTGACACCCTGACCCTATTGTCCCCAACACGGAGGAACAGGGTCCAGTGGTGGCCGGCTCTGTGGCATGGATGTGTTGCCTGGGAACGAGGTGGGGCTGACGCTTCGTCTTGGGAGGAGCTGGGAATCTGGGGCGTTGGTGTCAGGGTGGGGATGGCCGGGGCTCTCCCTCGTCTCCAGGAGGGACACCCATGGGGCACGAGGAGGGTGCGAGAGCCTGCAGCAGTTTGGAGCAGAAAGGCAAGGACTTCTCGCTCTCTGGGGAACTTGGGAAACCAGATTCTCTCCCCTCTGGGTTGGGGAAGGGTCTGTCTGATGGAGGACAGAGCGCAGGGTCTGTGCTGGTTTGCTGGGGCTGCCAGCGCGAAACGGCACAGGCCGAGTGGCTTGACCAACAGAGATTTCTTTTCTCACAATTCTGGGGGCTAGAAGTCTGGGATCAAGGTGTGGCAGGGGGGGGTTTCTTCTGAGGCCTCTCTCCTGGGCTTGTAGGTGACCATCTTCTCTCTGTGTCCTCATGTCACCGTCCCTCTGTACCCATCCATGTCCTAATTGCTTCTCATAAAGACACCAGTCATATGGGACTACAGTCCACCCATGTGACCTCATTTTACCCCACTTACCCCTTTAAAGACCTTGTCTCTAAAAACAGTCACATTCCGAGGTGTGGGAGTTAGGACTTCAATGTATGGATTTGTGGGGAGTGGGCACAGTTCAGCCCGTAGAGCTGGAGTCCTGTTGTTGCCTTGTTGGGTGACAGAGGAGAAGCCTCAGAGGACTTTAAAGGGGAAAGGCCTGAGGAGAATTGATCAGAATCCCAATTGGCTGAACTTCCTCAAAGTGTTCCCAGGGCAGGGCGTGGTGGCGGTCGCACATGCCTGTAGTCCCAGCGACATAGGAGGTTGAGGCAGGAGGATCGCTTGAGTCCAGGAGTTTGAGGCTACAATGAGCTATGATTGTGCCACTGCACTCCAGCCTGGGTGACAGAGCGAGACCCTGTCTCTAAAAGAAAAGTTCCCGAGGTCCATGTGACGTGATATTCTGTCCTCCCACCCAGCCCTTCCTTTCTGTGAAGGGTGACACACCTGCTAGAAAGAAATCTGACTCCCCTCATTGTGTTTTTAAAATAACTCTCATTATCCTCCTCTGAAGGTTATTTTCAAACCCTTTATAGCTAGATTTTTTTTTAACACAAAGACAGGGAATCAAATCTGCCAACTTTCTATCCAAGAACCTCAGGTTTCTAACTTTTAAATTAGGATTATATTTCTTCTCCAATATGTGGGCCCCCCGTTTCCATGAAATGCTATTGTTTCATCTAATAAAAAATTTTGAAGGAGGCTGGGTGTGGTGGCTCATGCCTGTAATCCTAGCACTTTGGGAGACCAAGGCGGGAGGATTGCTTGAGGCCAGGAGTTCCAGACCAGCCTGGGCAATATAGCGAGACCCTGTCTGTACAAAAATACAAACATTAGCCGGGCATGGTGATATGTGCTTGTAGTTCCAGCTACTCGGGAGGCTGAGGCAGGAGAATTGCTCTAGCTCAGGAGTTGGAGGTTGCTGTGAGCTATGAGGGTGCCACTGCACTCCAGCCTGGGCAACACAGTGAGACCCTGTCTCAAAAAAAAATTTTTTTTTGGAATGAATGCAGCCTTTCATCTGGCAGCTAATGTGGGAAAGGGGAGTCTTGGGCCCTAACATCAGAAAATCAGGCACTTCTTGGGGTACCATATACGTCAAAGGCTCATGATTCATTGACAACTCTGGAAAGAGCTTGTCCATGGCTCCTAGGTCCCCTGGCCATCCGCAAGAGTAGTGGGGCCACCTCCCAGCCCCCTGCCTCAACACTTTCCTGGGGTTGTCTCTTTGCTCTCCTCTCTGCTGCTGGCCCCATGGCTGACCCAGTGACCTGAGATGCTGCCAGGTCCTGCTGCTGCAGAAGGCCAAGGACTGCAGGTCCGAATGGAGCCTCCATGAATGGTTTCTGTTCCAAAGCTATTCTGTGAGCCGAGAAAGCATCCATGCTGAGGAAGCTCACAGTCAGTCTTGCACAGTGAGTACCTGGTGCCGCCTGGGTCTCGCAGGCTGGCTGGGCCGCTGGCACTGTGCCCGGAGCAGCCTCGACCGTGCACCTGATCTCAGCCTGTTTCTCGAGATGTGGTCCAGCTATAAATGCTGGTTTAGCAGCAAAGATTGAAAGAGGGAATCCCACCCCTCAGTGTTGAATCAGGACATTGTTCCACATTCCTTGGGAAGGTGGGATCCTTCCAGCTTCTGGAGCAGGCTGCGTGGGTGGGAGGTGGTGGGTTGAATTTTTCCAGTTCAGGGCTCCCTTGAATGATCCTTAACCTCCAATGAAACTGAGTCAGTCTCTGTCTTTTTTTTAAAAAAAATATTTTATTGTGGTAAGAACATTCAACATGAGATCTACCCTTTGAACAAAACTTTAAGTGCACAATACAGTATCGTTAACTTTAGGCACAATATTGTACAGCAGATCTCTAGAACACATTCATGCTGCTTAACTGAAACTTTATACCCATGGATTAGCAACTCCCCATTGCCCCTTCCCCGCCAAACCCTGGCAACCACCATTCTGCTGTTTGATTCTATGAATTTGCCTATTTTAGATATTTCATGTGTGTGAAATGTGGCTTATTTCACTCAGCATATCCCCCAGGTTCATCCACGTTGTTGCATATGGCAGAATTTCCTCTTTTTAAGGGCCAAAGAATATTCCATTTTATGCATACACCACATTTTCTTAATCTATGCTTTTATGGACAGACATCTAGGTTGTTTCCACATCTTGGCTAACGTGAATAGTGCTGCAATCAACATGGGGGTGCGTGGATCTCTTCCAGATCCTGATTTTGACTCTTCTGGATATATACCCAGAGGTGGGATTGTTGGATCATACGGTAGTTCTATTTTTAATTTTTTTGTTGAACATCCACACTGTTTTCTGTAGTGCTGCACCATCTTGCATTTCTGCCAACAGTGCACAAGGGTTCCAGTTTCAATCTCTTTACTTTCCTGTACCGAGAAGCTTGGGTCCTTCTCACACCACCCCTCCCTTGGAGTTGGAGTGCAGCCTGGTCCCCACCACCTGGGGAAATCCTGCTCACCCTTTGTGCACCCTCTTGGGATCATCTCAGCCAGTCTGCAGCTGCTAGTTCGTAAACACTTTGTGCACAGCACAGTGCTAAGTGCTTTATCTCCTTAATCTTGTTTAGTCTCCGCAACATCCCTGCGATGATGTAGATATTATTTTGATCTCTATTTTACAGAGAATGAGTCTTAGTGAAATTTAGCAATACACCTAAGGTCTTTAGCTTCTAAATTGGAGAAGGGATTTGAATTGGGCTTTCTCTGCACCCAGATCCCTAGCTTTTATATTAACGAACTTTTTATTTGCACATAATTGTCTCTCCAACTCTCCAAGGATTGGGAAGATGTCTTTTACCTTGTTGAATCCTTGCAGTGCTGGGCATTTGATGCGTGCTCAATAAATATCTGTATTTGTTCGATTCATCGAGCTGGGTTTCTATTCCTAGGCATCTAAACACAGCCCTGCATGCAAAATTACAAAAATGCATTAATGTATGAATGCTAATCATTAATATAATGATTCTAACCCTAACAACTAATGTGTCTCTCCTTATAAAGCATATATCTTTATGTTTATAAATCTTTGTGCATATATAACCTATATCTCTCCTTGTAGAACATTTTGACACAATCACTTAATTAGATTCTAAGAGATTACAAAACCATATCAATTAGTAGGGCACACACTATCAGGGTCCCCATTTTATGGTGGCAGAAGGAGACTCAAAGGGGTTAAGTGAGTGGCTCAAGATCCTATAGTTAGTAGAGAATGGAAATCTCGTGGAGGCTGTGAATACTCTGGGTTCTTTTTCTTTGGACCACAAGCACCTTCAAATTGTAAAAGGACTTTGTAAATTGCAACGGGCCATACAGTATTGGGGGGTGTTGTTTTATTAAATGACAGGAGAATAATGATGGCATAGCCAAGGTAGTTACGCGGAGGAGAGGCAGGAACAGCAGTGAGCCGTTTTACCCTGGGTAATGGCCGGAACGTGGACAGGCTGGATTGGAGGTGCAGCCCTCCCTGCTGTGTGTCCAGCTGCACACGGCAGCCTGGGCTTCTGGAGAGAGCTCTGGGCCAGTGAAGGCAGGAAAGGGCTTTGCTCTACTTGCTGGTTCATGTTCTGGGCTTCTGCTCCTGCGACTCTTCAGCCTGGAGTACCCTCACCCACCCTCCTCTGCTCTCTCCACTGCCTAATTCCCACTCAGGTTCGTAACATTCACTTCAGGAGTCCTGCCCTCCTGACAGGCACATTGTGTTCACCCGACACCGTGAAATGGCACATTGTCCTAGAATATCCTTGCACTAGGCAGTGAGCTCCTTGGGCTCAGGGACCACAGTGTTGTCTTCTCTTTGGTTTCCCAGAGTTGACCATGGCTGTAGCTGGTTGTTGAATGACTGACTGACTGTTGTTGACAAGCTCATCTGGGGCAGAAGGTGTGGATGGTCTCCCCATTAGCAGCGCCTTTCATGGGGAACGTGAGGTTTGAAACCTCTGCACGTGAGGCTTTGTCAATGTTAATGGCAAACACCAAATGACGAGAGGAACATCTGGGTTATCTTTTGAATAGTGTCAAACGTCCAGTTTGCTTTAAAATATCCTTCAGTTGTTTTTATTTCCATTTAATATTTTTCCAGGTGGAAAATTCTTTTTTTTTTAATAATACAAATGAAAACAACTGTACATAAAATCAGGGCTGTCCCGTGGCTGTTGTCCTGCAGCTCAGTCTTCCTCGGACAGTTCATTGATCCTGACTCTCTAATTCATGTTTCTGACCCGTATCTCTTCTGAACGTGGGGCAGTCATTTCCAGTCACCTGTCGGCACTGTGAAAATCTCAGCAGCCCTTTGCAGTCAACATTCCAAAGCAGAAGGCTTTGTGCAGGTGCTCCTTGTTTTGTATTTTCTGCTTTGGCAACTGGCAACTCTGTTCATAGAAGTTACAAACTTTGGCATTGTTCTGTGCCACCCTCACTGAACTACCCGGTCACTTGCAAGGTCAGTTAAATTTTGCTCTCCTAGGGCTCTGAAGGCCACGCCTTCTTACCATCTTCTTGGCCACTGCCTTTGTTTATTTATTAATTCATGCATCAGCTGTTTATTGATTTCCACCTACGGGCCAGGCTCTTTCCTAGGCCCTGGGAATACGACACCGAACCCCAGACAAAAGACCCACCCCTGAAAAGCTTACTTTGTAGGAGCAAGGGGAGATACACAATAAACTATTTAATAAATAGGGAAACTATTTTGTATGCTAGAAGGTGAGTGCAATAGAGAAAGTGAGCAGGGGTCAGGAGTGCGACGCGTGGACTTCAGGTTGCAGCTTTAAGCAGGATGGTTGGGGGGGAGGTGCTCCCGGGACTGTCAGGAGGAGGTGAGCCATGGAGATCTCTTGTGAGGATGGGTCCAGGCAGAGGGAACAGCCAGAGCAAAGGCCCTGGGGCAGGCTGGGAGCACACTTGCCACAGTTGGGGGCAGCAAGGTGGCCAGTGTGGCTGGATCAGAGGGGGCCAGTGGGGGGTGGTAGCAGAAAAATCAGAGCGGGGGGAGGCCCCAACCAAAGTAGGGTACTTTGTCAGTTACTCTGAGTGAAATGGCCAAGCAGAGGAGTGGTATGTTAATATTACAAAATAATGGAAAGCCTCCTCTGGGTGCTCTCCTGAGAAGATACGGAGGGAGAAGCCCTCTCCTTTCTTCCTGGGATGTTGCAGTAACTGTGAATGGATCACCCCACTGCTTTTCCTACCTCCAAACTCGTCTCCCAGAATAGCCACCGGAAAATCCACCCTCCGGGAATGGCTTTCACGGCCCATTGTAGTCTGGCGCCCACCTGCTGTTCCAGCTCCATCGCCCACTGTTTTCTGTCCCTCCCATGCCTGTGCTCCTGTTGTTCTCTCACTTTCTGTCTGGCACAATCCTTTCTTATTAAGCTCCATTTTCCCTTAAAAGCCTCCCCAAAATCTCCCAATGGGAAGGAATCTCTCAGAGGCCCCCTCAACACAGGAGGGTGTCCGTGTCCACGGGCACGTTCGGTTCTGGTTGCCTGGTGGTGAGTCCATGCCCCTGGGGCTCCCCCCAGGCCAGGAGCCCCTGCGCCCGCCTCCTCGTCCGTCTGGTCAGCCAGCTTTCCCGCTCTGTCTTGCAGATTGAAGCGCTCGTGAAGGACATGCAGAACCCGGACACGGGAGTCCGAATGCAGAACCAGAGGGTCCTGGTCACCAGCGTCCCTCACGCCATGACAGGTGACGTATCTCGTGGCTTAGCCTTGGCCTGGAGCAGACACCACGAAGGGGGCTGGCACACTTCGGCCCACAGCCTGTGTTTGCGGATGAAGTTTTATCGGAACACACCCACATGCACTCATTTAAGTGTCGTCTATGGCTTTTACACCATAACGGCAGAGTTACACCGTATAGCTGTGCAGAGACTGTCGTATGGCCCACAAAGCTGAAATACGCACTGTTTAGCCCTTTACAGAGTAAGTTTGCTGATTCCTGGACTACAATCTTCTCCTGATGAAGGGATCAGAAAAGGAGGAGAAAAGGACTACGGGTCACTTCTTGGAGCTATTCTTCCTAGGAGGTCACTTTAGAAATCTTCACTGTTGTTTTCTGTTTGCTTGTTTTGTTTGCTTTGCTTTAATGAAATCAGGTAGCAGAAAAAAAAATTGTTTGGCAGAAAAAGTTGGCCTTTGCTCCACCTCTCCCTACCTTCTAATTCATACCCGGGGCCTCCTTAACCACCCGAGGGGATGGCGCCACTGCCTCCTGTCCGTGCTGGGCCAGAGCGTCCGCAGAGCACGGTTTGGGGATGTTGGCAGGAGGGGCTGG
The DNA here is from genome assembly GCF_020740605.2 of Lemur catta. NCBI lineage: Eukaryota > Metazoa > Chordata > Mammalia > Primates > Lemuridae > Lemur > Lemur catta. The sequence continues at coordinate 46,981,923 of NC_059142.1, read as the reverse complement.
ACGACAAAGAGGAATGCATTTTGGTTAATGTGTTATCCTTGTTTTATGACTTGGTTTTGCAGTAAAGAGTATGCTTTGTGCCAAGGCGTATCGCCTGCAGAAGCTGACAGCTTCCAACGCACAAGCCAGGGCCCCACCGCTGCGCCGTGCTTGTTGTGAGCCTCCCTCCCTACCCCGTCCCACCCTGTTCGTTTTTCTCTCAGGGTGCCCTAGTCTTTGCAGACACAAGCTGGCCCACCTGCCCCCCCTTCCTCTTCCCCTTTCTGACTGCTTGCAAGAGAGGGAGCCCCACCAGCAACGTGCAGGTTTCCTTTCATGCAAGCAACGGAAGACTGACTCTGGTGTGTTGAAACAGAAGGGGAATTAATTGGAATTCGACAGGGCAGCTCACGGAAGAAAAGGAAACAGTGATGAGCCAGACCTGGAAAAAGCTGGGAACTAGAGTAGCTGTGGGCACCCCCAGAGCGGGACTGGTAGGTAGACTTTTCAGGGTGCCTCTGCCCCTCCCATCACTTAGGATGCAGCTGTAGCGATTCTTCCTGAAGGCATCCCTGTCCCCTGCCCCCTGCCCTCTCCTTACCTCTAGTTGTTGTTAATTCTGGCCTGAATTCTATACTGGACTGGGAGGCCCTTCAAGGGGAGGTATCTTGTCTTGCTTATCTGGGTAACCCCAATGCTTAACATACCTGTGTTCAGAGGGATGGGTAATAAAAATTTATTAAATGCACACATCAGTCCTAGTCTAGCGTAGTGCAAAGAACATTAGATTGAATTCTTTAGGTGCCTGTTTCTTTCTGCTTTTCTTTTTCCTTTCCTCTCCTTTTCTTTTCATTTCTTGACAGGATCTTACTCTGTCGCCTAAACTGGAGTACAGTGGCTCAATCACAGTTCACTGCAATCTTGAACTCCTGGGCTCAAGCGATCCTCCTGCCTCAGCTTCCCAAGTAGCTGGGATTACCAGCACACACCACCACGCCCGGCTAATTTTTCTCATTTTTTGTAGAGATGGGTTTTCGCTTTGTTGCCCAGGCTAGTCTTGAACTCCTGGCTTCAAGCCATCTTCCCATCTTGACCTCCCAAAGTGCTGGATTACAGGCGCGAGCCACTGTGCTGGGCCTCAGGTGCCTTTTTCTAGCGGTGTAGCCCTATTCTCAGTTGTCTCATTTTTAAAGCAGGAATTGCGATCTTTGTCTAAGAGAATGATTGAAGGAATTAAACGAGACCGTGCTGTGCCGGTGCCCAGCATGTAGCCACGGAGGACGGGTGGCCGTAGCTAGCACCTGCTCACGCCGGGCCTGTCAACACCCACAGTAAAATTAAGGGTCGACGTGACCATCCCATTTTTGCAGATGGGCCATGCAGAGGCAAAAAGGTGCAGCAACTTGTCCTTATGTCACTAAGCTCCTTCATGAGTGAGCTTGGATTTGAGCCCAGAGATGTGGCTCCAGAGTCCATGCTCTTACCCACCGTTAATGTATGTGAGCTGCTTTCCTTCCTTGCACACGGGGCGCGCTTGGTTCCTGGATTTCCTGGATTTCTCCTGCACGGGTGAATTCCAGCTTCTGTAGAAACAGAACACAGGAGAAGCGCTGGTTCTGCAACATCAGCACCGATAAAAGCAAATCGCCATCCAACGTCTCGGATGGCGGGTGACCCAGGACTTCCTGGGGTTAAAGGTGGCTGATGTGGCAACCTGGGCCGCCCGCCTTGCCGTCAGCACAGACCACGTGGGGCAGATGCTGGTGGCTCTGTAATCTCATTTAGTCTATTTCGGGAAGCAGTCGAGTGGACGAGAAAACCCTGGGCTCCTTGGTGGAGAGAGCTGGTCCATCTGACGTCTGCCGGGTCTGTCTCTCTGTCTGCACACCGCTGTGTATCATTTGAAGAGAGACTTGGTGTGAAAAGTCTCAGTACCCAGTCCCAGGATTTTAAGTAGGATTTTAGAGGAGGAATTCTGCCTCTGAACAGCCAACCAGGGGTGAATTATGCTAAGAGCAACAGAAGGAGAACCCACTGACAGCAATGCTGTGGGCATGCGGGTGCGGACAGAGACAGGGGCTGGACGTTTGTGCCCCTGGGTGTGGACCCGAAGGGAGGAGTTACAGGCTGTCCGCACCCAGCCATAGTGGGGGTGGGGGGGTAGGTAATTAGGCCGAGAGTGTGTGAGGGGCCCCAGAAGAAATGTCCCTACATTACCTCCAAGGAAGGAAGTATCATTTTTGACTGTCCGGCCATAAGGACAGGTCTCAAGCCCTGAGCTTGGTCAGGGTCTCAAGCCTTCCTTGGCGTGCGCTGTGGGCCGGTTCTCCTGCAGGCAGGGGCCCAGCTTGGCCTTCGGAAAGCAGGCCGAGGTTGCTAGAAAATGTGGTCACTGGCGTTTAGCAAGATGGCATCTGAGTTGGGGTGCTTGGTTCGAGGGCACCTTGTCTTTCTTCTGAGACGTGCTGCCCTTCTCCTGCAAGGCACATCTCCTGCTTATGAGGCCAGAGGGTCCGGGTTGAGGAGGGGGCTCACAGCTGCCGTGGGGTCTTGCAGCAGCTCTGGGCGTGTTGGTGGAACGTGGCTTTTCTTGGCCCTTAGATACTCTGTATCCTTGGGGGAGTTGGAGGGGGGCATGTTCTCTCCTGACCTTGGCCCTGACTGCCTTTCCTGCTTTTTTTCACACCAGGCTTCACTCTGTGTTGTTCTCAGGCCAGCCTCTGAGATTTGCAGGGCCCAGGCAAGAGTACAAATGGTACCCAGGTTCCATTGTCCAGAGTTATAAATCAACTTATAAAGTGGTGACTAAAATAGGTCCCATCCTCCTATTTAGACAGAAGTATCTTTACAATGGGATTTTCCGACTCCTCGGAGCTCTGCCTGGCGCCTGGGGGTTGGGAGAGCCAGCCCCTGCCTGCAGCCTCTCCTGCTTCTCCCAGGCCTGGCTCTGTTTTATTCCCATGTGTCCAGGCTCCAGCCAGAGCCCCACAGACAGCTGGCCTTGGGTCTGGTTTTGTTTTCAGTGTTTAGACTTAGTCTGTTTACTGTCTTGTTAATGAATGACAGTCCATGCACAAATTACTGTGACGTGAAAGATAATGAGTAGAACCAGGGAAGACAAGACTGAGTGTGCAGGGGCGGTGCAACTGCAGACCTGCCACAGGCGGAGCCTGGGCAGCCCCGAATCACAGGCTGCAAAGTTGGAACTGAACATAATGGCTGTCAGTCGGGGGTCCCTGGAGGTTTTGGGCAGAAGAGGGACAAGATCACAGCTGAGCAGGGAGGACACCAGGCAAGCAACAGCGGGAGGCCTGGGGAAGTGTCAGGAGCCATGACGATGACCAAAGACTTCTCTGTTTTGCAGGAAGTGATGTTCTGCAGTGGATCGTCCAGCGGCTTTGGATCTCCAATCTGGGTGAGAGCTCGTCCCGCGCTCAGTCACCGAGGGTGGCCGTGTGTACAGCGCCACGGGAGAAACTGAATGGATGCTTAGCCTGAGTCTCTGAGAAATTTACATTAATTGAAGTGGCACAATTTCATGCATAAAACAACCAGAATCAAAAGCAAGGGCAGGATAATCTGGGGACAAAAGAGTTATTTTATGCAAATTATAGAGGGCATGTAAATAACAGAGATAATTGGGGAGGACCTAGTTGAGAAAGACTTCTTGGATGGGTGCTGTGTACACCTGCTCTGGAAGGATGTGATCCATGCTTGTGAATTGGTGACGGGAGCTCTGAGGATCTCCCTGGCCGGAGACTCGCATGAGCAATGGTGTCGGGATGGAATGGACGGGAAATGGAAGGGCACAGAGGGGAAATCGGGAGTCATGGCTTCAACTTCCCACACGAAGAGGGAGGGCCAGGGAGGAAGTCTTCCCACGCCTTGGACGGAGGTTGAGCTCTGGGTGGGATGCGGGTTGGGTCCCTGGGAAGGGGATCCCTGCAAGACTGGAGGGACGGGATCCCCTCCAGAGGATGGAGAAATATACCTGCTTTCGTGGCTGCTTCTGAGACAGAACCAGGAAAGCTTTCCTTTAATTGAGGCAAATTCAGAAACAAGGCTGTGCTTCCAAATACATTGAGGCGGGTGGGAATTCAAGCACAGTGGGAAGGAGAGGAGGGACCTGGGCCTGGGGTGCAGGCAGAATTGAACCTGGGATAGAAGTTGACAATAAGCATGGGCCCTCCTCACTGTTTCAGTGAGAAAGTGTTGGTCCAACAGAAACATTTTCTTCCTGTTCCTGTGACCTTTCCCAGACCCACAGGACTTAGAGAAGCTTCTCTAGGGCTTCCCCAACTGTCACCCCCAAACCACCTGCGGCAGGCCACCTGTGGGACCTGTTAGCATTCAGCCTCGCTGGCTCCCGTCCAGACTTGCTGAGCCGTCGTTGCTGGGACTAGGACCAGGGAAGTCCTCCTTCTGGCACGCGCCCCGGCCGATACTTGTCCACAGCCAAGTTCAGGAGCCACTGTCCTCACTCCTCAGATGCAGTGCTGTTAGGATGGGGCAGCTCTCCCTGGGTTTGGGGTGCTGTGTGGGCACAAGGCACTGAGCTTCTGCCCTTGCCTCTGCTTTGACGTCCATGTCTGAACCGCTTCTCCCCAGAGGCACAGAACTTGGGCAACTTCATTGTCAAGTACGGCTACATTTACCCCCTGCAAGACCCCAAGAATCTCATTCTCAAGCCTGACAATAGCCTCTACCGCTTTCAGGTGAGTCTTGGCCTTGGGTGTTATTGTGGGTTGATCTCACTTGAAAAGGGGCCGGGGCAGTGGCTCACACTGGTAATCCCAGGGAGGTGGGAGGATCACTTGAGCCCCGGAGTTTGAGGCTGCAGTGAGCTATGACACTACTACACTCCAGCCTGGGTGACAGAGTGAGACCCCATCTCAAAAAAAAAAAAAGTTAATTGGTTGGCTTCATATCTTCATAGATCAGGATTTCAGAAATGGAGGAGGGAGCTAGAATAGTTTTATTTCTTTAATCATAGGGCTGGCAGGGTTGGGAGGTGGTCCATGGAGACACAACACAGTATTAAAGTGTGGTTTCTCTGGTTTCTTTTGCAGACTCCATATTTCTGGCCCACCCAGCAATGGCCGGCTGAAGATACAGATTATGGTAAATACCCGCCGCCCCACCCCACCCCCCATGCCTTGGGTAGTACTTAACACGCCACTTATTTACTTGCTGCATTTCGGTGACATTTGTCTTGCTGTCATCGTGATCTTTATGTCAGCTCACATCTGCGCTGGGTGTGTTCCTGGGGGGAAGGACTGGGGGTGCTGGGTGTTCTCTCTGAGCACAGTGGCCCCAAACACAGGGAGGCCGCAGAGCGGGTGTTGGAATGTGACAATGATGGAAAATGTCACTGCTTTCTTTTCCAGCCATCTACCTGGCCAAGCGAAATATCAAGAAGAAAGGGATTTTAGAAGAATATGAAAAGGTACAGGGGTGTTTTCAAGTAGAGGTTGTTAAAACTGAGTGGAACATAGTCTTGAGCTATTTTCCCCCCTGCCGCACCTAACTATATCATCTGCATCTTTACCGCCCACCCACCCGCTCATCCATTTGTTTATTAGAAGCAGCTCACTGCAGTAAACTCCTCCCCATGTCTAACTTCAGTTTCTCCTGCTATGATTTAAGCCCTTGCCTCAGTGGCTACTGGGGTGCACAGTGGTTACCCCCTTCCTTTTGCTGTCCCAAAATGATATGACTCAATTAATATGTATAATAATGGATGTGATTATTGGAACTTGAGCTTATGATGGGAAAACAATAGTACGATTCAGACTTTTGTTTTAGGCTGGGTAAATCAGGTTTCCCAAAGAACACACCCCAACCCTCAAAAGGCTAGCATTTCTGGGCAGAGGGCAGCAATCTTGCTGTGTTTTTATTCTTTACAGACATGTTTTTAGAAGGGCCAGCATCGCATCAGTGTTGGGCTTATCTTTGTGGATTTGTGATGCTGTTGTTGAATATTGAATTTCCACATTCTTCCTCAACCCCAACCCTCTCTTCCTGATCGGATTTGGGATACATTTATTTAAAGCAAACAAAATCAAGAAAAGTAAGACGTATTGTGAAAGCTTCTTGAGAATTCAGTGCTACTCCTTGAGTGGGGTCCGCCGTTGGGCTGGGTCTGCGGTTGCCACGCCCCCGGGCACGCCCTCCTTGACTCACGGCTTGTGCCCTGCGGCACATGGCATATGCCTTGGGGCTCACTGATCTTATGTTATTTTCCTTCTGTAGGAAAATTACAATTTCTTGAACCAAAAAATGAACTACAAGTGGGACTTCGTCATTATGCAGGCCAAGGAGCAGTACAAGTGAGTAAATGGCTATCACAGTCGTCCGCTGGTGTCCTCTTCCCTCCCTCCCTCCCGTCTTTGTTTCCTTTTATTAAAATAAACCTTTATTGGGTGTGTATGTGCCAAACACTGGGCTGGGCATAGGAAATAAAAAGGCACAGTCTCATGGGTCAGGCAGATGTGTGAATGGGCCACGACGCTGCCGTGAGATGAGGGCCGAGTGCGGGAGTGGCAGAAGGAGCTGTAGGGTCGCACTGAACCTGGCGGCTACATGGGGTGTGTCCAGGTGAGGGATGGGGATAGGGATGGATGGATGGATAGGAGGGGTGGGTGGGAGGCAGGGTGTTTTAAGCAGATAGAACCAGAACCTGGAGCCAGGAGAGTGCCCGCTGCAAGCAGTTCCTGTGGCTGCAGCAGAGAGTGCAAAGCATGGAACTGGCACAAGTTAGAGAGGTGTTAACCGGAGGTGTTAGCAAGAGCGGATCGTGAGAGGGCCTTGTGCTGAGGGCCTCAGGGAGCCACAGAAGGATTTTTAAACAGGGGAGGGATACACAGTAATCAGATTTGCACGTTAGAACCACCCACTGCTTGCGTTTGCCCATCGTCCACATCAGAACTGGAGCTGAACGTCCCCCGGAGGCCTCTGCCTTGCCAGTGAGAGCCAGATGTAAATGTGGGGGACGGCGAGTGGTGGGGAGAGTGTCTCCGTCAGGATGAGGTCAGGCCATCGTAACGAACAGCCCCCAGCTCTCAGGGGCTGGAAACCACAACGTTCATTTCTTGCTCATGTTCCGTGTCCTGACACCCTTTCCCCACTCCAGGACCCACGCAGAAAAAGCAGCACCATCGGGGCTTTGGCCACTGCTATAGCAGGGGGAGGGAGAGGCTGTGCGGGTCAAAGCAACACCTGTCACTTGTGCTCGTAATTCATAAAGCAGGCCGTATGGTTATGCCCAACTTCAGAGGCAGTGGGCGGGGACCTAACGTCCTACCAGGTGCCCAAGAAGTGGGGGAGCCAGGAGTATCTGCTGACCAGCACCAGTGATCACCAGTGATCCCACTGGCCCAGCCTCACTCTCCCTGGTGAGTCTGGATCCTGGAAGGTCTAGACTCGCGTGTGTCCGGCTGGGACAGTCCCCTCCTCCATTTCCTTCCAGGTGCCTTGGGATGAGCCGTTCCTAAGAGGTTCTCTCCTTCTGAGATGGTGGCTTTCCAAGGCTTAACTCCAAGTCTGCCTCTGATTTCAGACTTAGGCTGGCCATATAGGTCGGCCCACGAGGTGGTCATTTTGTTACACTGAGCCCCCTCTTCTGAGTTCTGGACTCAGCACCCAGCAGCCTACTCAGGGTCTCGTGTTGATGTCACACCTGCAACTTCACTTGTCCGTATGTGAACGCGTGTTTCCCTCACTCTCCAGCCTCTTTCTCCACGATTACCCGCACCAGCACAAGGAACCACCATGCACCTCCGTCCCCAGCAGTGTCCAATGTCCAGTCATCCGGTCCTGTTGCTGCCTCTGGCAAAGTCCCTTCCACTCAATATGACTCCTGTCTGCCTCCATTATTCCCCTACCCTGGTCACACCAACCCTCTGTCAGCTGGACTGTGGCAGTGTCCTCCCAACTGGCCTCTCTGCTCCCATTCTGCCCCCTGTTTGGACACAAATAGGCTCATGTTATTTGACCTTCTCTAAGCTATCAGAGAGAATGCTCACGTCCAATGTCACTTCCTCAAAGAGGCTTTTCTGATGAGCTATTACTGCATTCAGATCATCCTAAACTCAGTGGCTCAAAACAGCAACAATTATTTAATTATCTGTCACTATTTCCAGAGGTCAGGAATTCAGGAAGGACGTGGCCGGGCAGCTCTGACTCAGAATCTCTCTCCAGAGGGCTGGAGCTGGGGGCCTGGGGCAGCCGGGGGCTGCTGGCAGTCCTTGCTTTCTCCTCTTGTGGCCCCTGGGCCTCTCCCTGGGGTGTCACCCGAGCTTCCTCACAGCGTGGTGGCGTCAGGCAGTCACACTGCCTATGTGGGTGGAGGCTTCGGGAGCACGTATTCCAGTGAGGAGGGTGACAGCTGCCCCACCTTTTATGGTCCAGCCTCAGAAATCACACAGTGCCATGTCTGATATCCATGTTGGTCGAAACCATCACAAAACTCCACCTGTTCAGCGGGAGGGGACATAAGCCTTCTGTCCATGGAGGGAGTGTCCAAGAATTATAAACATACTTAAAAATCACCCCAGAGGACATCCCTGATTCTATATTATAGTACCCTGAATGTTTCCTGATAGCACATAATGCAACCTTGCAATTCCATATTGATTTTTTTTTTTTGACAATTTGCGTAACGTTTAGACTAAAATCTACTGACAGGCAGGGACTATGTCTGGTTCACCAGTAGACTCTCCGGGCTTGGAATGCAGTAGATCAATAACTGCATGGATGAATGAGCGATTACGCAAATGCTGTTGCTAAAAAAAAAATCATACTATGACAAACTAATTCCTCGTTACTGGCTCTCTTGGATTCCATTGATCATCACTGTCCTCGGATAATGTCTATGACAGAAAAGCAGAGGAACAAAGGCAGAGGGGACCTTTAGGGGCAATTAGAGGTGGACCCCACGCGAGGCTGTCTAATGTGACTCCCGTCTGCCCCAGGCGGATCGCGGCCCATCCTCCTGAGGATGTGGGCCGGTGGCAAATCCGGTTAGGCTGGCAAGGGGAAGTTCAAGCGACAGCGTTTATATTTAATTTCCAGAGGAGGTTGGCAAAACACCCCACTGGAATGGCGCTGCTCCCCCATCTGGCTCCCTGGGTGTTATTATGTTATTCACAGCACATTAACGGGCAGATAAATCCGCCAGCTCTGCCACGCAGAGGGCGTGCGCGTCATCCCACGCCACCTGGGAAAACAGGCCTTGACAAGTGTGAGCGCGGGTCGCTGTGGCCATGGGCGCGGTGGCCCGCGCGATCATTAGCGTGACCTCGCTCCAGAGGAGGAGCGCCCGGCAGCATTTCCCACCCATAAAGAGCGAGAGGGCTGGGAGATAAGAGGGAAAATAAATAACCTTTTACAGTTTCCCAGTGATAAGTTGGGCTCAGACATGGCACCAACTGCTTGGCGCAACAGAATAGAATGACAGGCGGGGAGGAAGGAGGGCGCCCAAGGCCAGCACTTCCCTGTCGCAGTCACCGCGAGGGCGGCCTGCTGGTCCAGACTTCACGGCGATGTTGGCCAAGGCAGGAAAGGTGAGCGAGCAGAGCCGGGTGGTCACGTGTCGGCCCAGACGGTCACCCGCTCGCCCCCGCGGATCTCCTGGCAGCGCAGGGCACGCTTCTGCCACTCGCGACCGAGTGGCCCTGGCAGGACGGGCGGCCCCTCTTTGTCCCTGAGCTGCGAAGTGAGAAAATGTCTCTGGGAGGATTAAATCGGGTTAGAGGAGTTGGTGTGTGTACCAGTAGTCAGAACGGTACCTGGCACTGTGTGCGATGCTGGCGTTCGCTGTTGGCTGTCACCACAGCGCACGTGAATTATTTGGGCAGATGGGGAGAGTGGCCCAGGTCATCAGGAATGGGGCCAGCCCTGATCAAAGACGCCAAGTCTTCCTGGCCTTACACGTGGCCTTTGGCTTTTTAGGGCTGGAAAGGAGCGGAACAAGGCCGACAGGTACGCCCTGGACTGCCAGGAGAAGGCGTATTGGCTGGTGCACCGATGCCCTGTGAGTATGCTCCTCCCTGGGTTCCTCCGTCTCTTCCTGCGCCTCCCGCCCCTTCCCGTGCTCGCCATCCCTGCCGCCAATGCGTCTCCCTCTGGGCCTGGAATTGGTTCGGCAGGAGGAGGCTCTGGGTGTGGGGTTAGCGTCCAGGTGCCTCTTGGCAGGAAGAGGACTTGCACTGTCCCGATGGGGTCTGCTCCCGGCTCCTCCTGTTGGTGTTAGGAAGGGAGGGACCTGAATGGATTTGTCTTTTATGAGGGCTGGGACTCTTTTTTTTTTTTAATTTTTTTTTGGCCAGGATACTATCCTTTGGGAAAGGAATATAAGCAGAAAAGCTAGAATGTAGGCTCCAAAGCAGAAAAATAGGATGCTGCGAGAACAGAAACTGCACAGCCATCTGCAAAGCTGTCCTGCGTGTGTCCTGTTCCCTCTCCTCTTCCCTCCTAGACTCAGTCACAGCAGCTGAGACGGGAGGAGAGAAGGAATAAGTGTGCGCTCAGCTTCTCCTTGCTTGCAGCACACTGTGTCTCTGGCTTTGGGACTTGCACAGTCACAGCTGATGTGACTGGTCCTCGCTTATCGCTGGGGGATGGTAGCCTCATCCCCCAACACAGAGGAGCAGGCTCTCACTGCCGCCCACTGGGGTTAACTCTGCTGCCTCAGTTTCCTCCTGTGTCAGACCTATGATGCCTTTGGCTCATGTGAGGTTGGAGATGTGAGAGAGTTTAGAAACTGAAGAGTTCAAAATAAATATTCTTCCTCCTCTTCCTTCAGTTTCCTTGCCTGCCATGTTCCAGAAATTCTGAGAACCAGGACATGAGCTGGGTGGGGCATGGTTGCAAAGTTTACAGATTTATGAACTTCAAGCCTATCGGATTTTGGCTGTTTGCTTATTTTCTTTCTGCATTCAAAGCAAATCCTTGTAAGGGGTTTCCTCTGTAGGGGCATGGGTTTGGATGCTGTGTTGCTGAGGTGAAGATCCTGGAGTTGATCCTCAAGCAGCTCATTTTGTTTTTCTTTGCTTCAGGTTTCCTCCTCTGGGGAAACCAGTTTGCAGATTCCTGACACAGGGTCATGGGGACTGGGTGACAGAGCACAGGGTCCTGGAGACAAGTACACATCTCTTCTGGTAGCTTAGGAGTGAGATCTTTGTATGACAAGGGAACTGCACATGGCTCATGCATTCTGGAAGAAGCACCTGGGTGAAGATAAGGGAATATGGCGGATATGCCACATCTGGCAAGATGCCCCCATGCCCAGTGGCAGCATGACTGAGGGGAGCCTGCTCCTGACAAGGTGGAGAATGGCTTCCCTATTCTCCCGGGTAGAGATTGCACGGTGTGGGAATGTCGCTGTGACTGCGTTCCCTGCAAAGCAACATAGGCTGGCTATGCACACGGTCCACCCAGGGTCTCTGTCCTCCCCTCTGTCCCGGCAACCAAGAGGTCTAAAGGGAAGAAGATGAAAAACAGATCATTCGGGTTCTCCCCAGTTCTCCTGGGGCAATCTCTCAGCCCCCGCCAGGCAACTGGCTGAGTGGCTCTTCACCACATGATATGGAAGTACACAAAGATGACAACGATGACAACGTGTCTCTATGGCACCCCCCACCTTGCCTACCATCCTCCCCCCCATCTCCATCACCGTGACCACCATCTCACCTCCCCCTCCGTCACCTCCCTTACCCCTCCCCTACCTCGACCACCTCTCTCACTTCCTGAACTTTCTCCGCCACCTCCACTACTTCTGCTGTCATTGTCGTTGTTGTTATGATCTCCATCATCATCACAGCAGACCTGGATTAAGAACTCACAGCTTGCTGGGCACCGTGCTAAGCATTCTGCACTCGCTGTCTTATGTAATCTTTTCAGCCGTGTGTGGAAGGCAGTGTTATTATTCCCATTTTACTGATGCGCAAGTGAAGGCTCAGGGATGTTGCTAATGTGCCCCAGTTACACAGCTAGTAGGTGCCAGAGGGTCTGAGCCCACATGCTGCTGACCGTGAACCCTCCCTCTCAGCTGCTGTGCCCTTCTCCTCTCATGAGATGTCACATGATGTCTTAGCGCAGTTTGCTCCCTTTGTAACCTCCTTGGCCATTAGAACATTGGCTGGGTCACTGCTGCTCGAAGAAATATAATGCCTGGGTCCAAATGTGCCTGGTCCCTCTTTTGCAGCCCAGGGGACCCAAGTTCAGGACGAGGCTTTGATGGACTTGGAGTAGTCCTAAAACACCTAGAACACAAAACTGTTCTTCAAATCTAATCTCTCCCTCACGCCTGCTCCCTGAGTCAAAACCAGGCCCATAGTCAAAGATCCGGCAGGAGAACACTCGTCATCTCCCATTGTCCCGGGCGGGGTAGGTGGCGCTCTGTCTGGAGAGCGTCTCAGCCTAGGAATTGAGCAACTGACTGACGGCCCAGGATGCTCGAGAGCACACAGCCTGTCAGACGGTCTCCAGGAGACTCGAACAGTCTGCCAGTCTAGTGGGAAGAGAGCCAGCCAAGGCAAACAAAGCATTTGGCTCCAGGGAGTGTCGAATGGCCGCCCTGTGGACTGACTGTAACCAACTGTTGTAGGGTGCGACACAGCCTGTTGTCACTGCACCGACTCGTTCACTTGTTCATTTGTCTGTTCACTGATCCATGAAGCCTTCACTGGCCCCTGACTCCGTGCCAGATGAGGGGTTAAGAGCTGGGCATGAAATGACAGCTGGGAGTCATTGCGCACGGCTGTGTGCCTGTATTAAGCTCTCAGCGCACCTGCCAGCAATGCTATGCAGTAGGATTATTACCGTGCCTGTTATTCACATGGGGAAACTAAGGCTCAGAGAAGTTCTGTAGCCTGCTCAGTGCTGGGAGAGGAAGCCATATCTGTCTGATGGCAAAGCCCGATTTGCTGCTGCTGTGCAAGGAGCACCCACATGTGGTCCCTCTCTCAGCTCTAGGAGCTCGGGACGCAACTTGCCATGACGCAGGTGAGCAGCTCTTCCAGGGACGAGACCCAAGTGTGGGAGGGGCTCAGTGAGGGGGCCCTGATTTAGGGGACAGGGAAGGAGTGTCTGACAGACACTGTGTCAGGGACGTCGTCATGGGCAGAGGCCAAGATCAGACGTGGGTGGTGGTCGTGGAGGGATCTGACCCGAATTCCCATCCAGAGCTCAGATGCCGCCTGTGACTCAGCATCCTGTGATGGAGGAAAGTGATTACCCAAGTGGAACGAAGTACAGATCTGAGCACGATGCAGACAACAGTTAGTTTTGTAAACGAACAAAAAGAGAAGCAGTTCCTTTAGACATCATTTTGGGGGCCTTCCCTGCACCTTTGCTCTGCCCTCTGTGACTTCATGATTCCCAAAGATATTGTCCATTGCTTAGGCCTGGTTTTGTGGACAAAGGCTGCCTTCTGGCGGTGTGTGCTCTAACTCAAGTGGTCGTTGGTCTGAATATCAAGCTAAATGGCTCTTGTTTCAGCAGACACTTGCCAGGGAAGGAGATGTCTGCCCTCCATTTCCTGTTGAGACTGGGCTAGATGTCCAAGAATGGAAAATGGCAAAATAAATTGAGGTATATCTAATGCGGTGGAACATCGTAACACTATTAAAATATTTTCAGAGCCATTCATGACCTAGGAAAATGGTCTGACATGTGACGTTGGAAGACAGGATGGAATGCTCCACATACCCTGGTCCAAATTTTTAAAAATTTAACATATATTTTGTGAATGGCCAATCTATGCCAAGCAACGGGGATATGTATATTACCTCAAGGAGCTTTCTACAGTCTGGTAGAGAGACAAAGACTGAAACTATCACACCATGAATGAGTCAGCACAGAATGCCACGGCAGCTTGTAGGTGGCAGGGCCCTGTGTCGGGTGGAGGGTCGGGGAACACGTCTCTGTAGAGGGTGACATTGAAGCCAGGATCTGCTTGGAGCAGACTTCTCGAACCCTTTCACCTAAAATCGTTTCCCCTTTTCAGGCTCATTTCTCTCTATTTCACCTGTTTTGTTTTATCAAACAGGTTAGTGTTTTTCTTATTGCTTTCTGTCTCATGTATCAAAAGGGTCTGATCCTATAGGGGCAAGAGTGAAGGTGAGAGGAGTGTATCAGAACTAGAGAAGGGACAGGAGGGACATGGTAGAGTGTCACCAAGAAATGTCTGTGGGCTCCACGCTGGCCCTGCTTGGGATGCTGATTCCTGCAATGTCACCTCAGCGGGCAGTTGTCACGAGTACAGAAGGTCCCTTCCTAACCTGAATGATGCAGCATTTCACAGATTGCCTCTTTCACTTATGCCCAAGGGATGTTGTTGGGGCGTCGTGCTCTGGTGTTTGCAGTTCCTCTGGTTGAAGAGGGGAAGCTTGCATGTCCCTGGAGGGCTTCCTGCATGCGGCACCAGGGGCAGAAAGTGCTTGCGTGCCTCTATCTGCCGGCAGCACGCCGCAGGACGTGAGGCTGCTCTCGTTTCCCGTGAGCTGACAGTCAGCTCTGGGCTGCCCTCATTCGAGCACAGAAACTGCATCAGTAGCGGCTCTGGTGACTGTCACAGTGGATCAAAGACTTTACACTACCTGGTGCATGAATGAATGAATGAATGAATGGAGCTTGGAAGTCTCCCAAACCAGCAGAGGCAGAAGGCAGCCGCCGGGGGCAGTTTTGAAGGAAGGCAGCTGGGATGGGACCCCAGCGTGATCAGGAACCACTGAGACTCCTGGAGCCTCTGCCCACAGGGGTGCCGAGATGAGGCAGCAGCCTGGGCAGTGGGCAGCGGGGGAATGTGCCTGGCTGTTCCCTAGGGCTGGTGGGGAAAGGGGAGGTCACAGGGGCCTGGAACCAGACAGGCACGCAGAGTAATAAAGCCCAGTGGGTAGCTACAGGTCTGAGAGTCTGGGCAGCCGAGGGCACCCTGGTGTCGATCTCAGTGATGCACGTGCACTGTTGAGCACCAGGGCAGCCGAATTCATGTCCCAGCACGGGGCGAGTTCAGAGGAAAGAGCTGGATAACTGATTCAAGGCTGGAGCAGACGGCCACACTGAGGCTGTGTGTGCCATGCTGAGTGCCTGTGGAAGGGCAGCAGACAGCAGTCTTGGGGGCGCTGGGGCGTGGGCTCTGTGTGTGTGTCAGTGGGTTGGGGGTGCATGTATGTGAGCATGTGTGAGTGTGTGTATGTGTGTGTGAGAGTGTGTGAAACTGTCATGGTGTGTGTGTGAATTCTGTCTTCAGCTTTGCTGAGGGGAGCCTGCTGTAGACAAAGGCACTGACCCCGCCCGGTGCTAGGTTAGATCCACTGAGGGCTGGCTTGGACCTCCGTGTTGTGGGCACCTGTAATTTAGCCGTTGTGTGGCTGATTGCTGAGTGGCTGCCTCCCCCACAAGACTGGCAGTGCCTCCATGTGCCTGCTGGGGGTGCCTCAATAGCAGTGGTCTCAGGGCATGTTTGCCATGGCTCCCCAGGGCTGAGCACAATGTCCGGCACACAGGAAGTGACTCATAAGTACTTGTTGGTTGATGGCCATGTGTGATTAGGGTAATGATGGCCTCTCCCTTTCCCTATCCTCCTCTCCACCCACTTTCTGTTGCCTTCCACTTTCTCCTCCCTGCCCAGGCCGTATGCCCAATGTTCACCTCCATGGTAGCCCACTGAGCTAGGTTGCTAGATTTAGCAAATAAAATACAGGGTGCCAGGTTCAATTTGAATTTCAGCTAAACAACAAATAGCTCTTATAAAAGATATACACTGTATTCAAATATATTTTATATATTTTAGTATGAATATAGAATAAGCAGAAGAATATTGAGACAAAAATTATTTGCTGTTTATCTGAAATTAACTGGACATCCTATATTTTATCTGGCGACCCTACCTCTGAGCTAAAAATATGTCTGCTCCTGATGGGGACAGAGCCCTGTCACTTCCCAACTCTGTGCTTCAGTGTAGTCAACCTGGTTAGCCACAGGTGCTGAGCACTAGGTGGATGCTGGCACCAAAGCTGCACAGAGGGAAGTGAAAGGCTCAAATCTCTGGCCTCATGAACTCAAGGAGTTGAAAGAGACCAAGAAAGATTTTTGGGAGGGTTGGCTGACCCGAGGGAAAAGGGAGCTGACCACAATTGCAGACCCAGCTTTGGGCCACACCTTTATGTACATGATCTTAAAATGAATGCAATCCCTTGCTCAGTAATGGCTATCCTCTGTTGGGAGCTTTACACCCTATCTTGTTAAATCTTCATAAGGACCTGCCAGGTAGGAGGCATCATCTGTTTTGCAGATGGGTCAGTGAGGGCAGAAAGAAGTGGTTTCTAAGATCTGCATAGCTGGGAAGCTGAAGAACCAGGATTGGAACCTAGAGGTGCCTGCCTCTCCCAAGCACTGCTCTGCTACATCTCTTTCCCCATCCATCCCAAGACAGAAACCACAGAGTGTGGGAAAGGAGCACTGTGAGAGCAGTCAGGAGTCCCATGTATTAGTCCCAGTCAACTCTTTTTGGGCTTGAATGTTACATATCTATCCATCCACCCACTCACTACCCCACTACACATTCCTCCATCCATTCATCCAACTATGATGCTGGGGATGCCATCCTTCTGTCTCTCTATCCACCCTACCACCTGTCCGTCCATCTATTCACCCATCCATCTACCCATCCATCCACTCATCCATTCATCTACCCATCCATCCAGTCATCCCACTATGGTGCTGGGGATGCCATCCATCTGTCCGTCCATCTACTCCATCTACCCTACCACCCATCCGTCCATCTATTCACCCATTCATCTACCCATCCATCCATTCATCCATTCATCTACCCATCCATCCATCCCACTATGATGCTGGAGATGCCATCCTTCTGTTTATCCATCCACCCTACCACCCATCAATCCATCTATTCACCCATACATCTAACCATCCATCCATTTATCCATCTTACTGTATTAGGTACTGGGGATGCTATGGGTGCAGAACAGCTCCCATGAAGCTCACCAGCTCACCTGGAGGATTTACACACTCTCATGGCTCCCTGTGGGATAGGCCACAAGACCTTCTTGGCTCAATCTCAGAATTGGTAGCTTGGCCAAGACCCAAAGTTAATCAGAAACCAGAGACTCACCCTATAGTGATCCTTATGTTTTTTTTTTTTTTCTTATTATTCCATTCAGCCAGGAATGCACAATGTGCTGGACTATGGCCTGGACCGAGTGACGGATCCGAATGAAGTTAAGGTAAACCAGGTACGTCTCTGCTGGACACTTTGCCTAGGTCAGGTTCTGAGGCTGGGAATGTGTCCACACGTCTGTTCATGTCTGTTAGGGCAATGATATCTCCCCTTTGAGATGCCAAAGAGAGGACTATAGGCTCTGTGGAATCAGGGTCGGGGGAGAGGTGAGGCCATGGCAAGCGTCCTGGGAAAGAGAGATTACAAGTGGAGAGGGACGAGAGAACACAGGGTACAGAGCAGATAGGATCAAGATCGTTGGTTTTCAAACTTTTCTGAGTCACTACCCCTTTTGAAAATCTGATGAAAGTTGTGCACCCATTCCACTCAAAGAGGCACAGACAGACATTTTGCACACATTCAGCCTCTTCCTTGACCCTGAGAAGATGACAGGGCCCGGGCTCAAAACCCTTGAATCAACTTCAGATTGAAAACTTAATCCACTGCTATTGAGACACTCACAGCAGCCGCAGGAGGTAAATAGTGGCGTTAGCATCCCTATTTCATAGCTGAGGGAGTAGTGTCACACTTTCTTTCACATCCCAGCAGGGTAGGATCTTTGCAAAGATTCTCCAACACTTTTTATTTCGAAAAGACTCTTTCTACAAATAGGCCGCCTTTCATGATGGATGGCCACTTTCCTATGACTTTTATTTTTTTTTAATTTAAAGAGATGCAGTTCATAAACTGTTGAGACTGTAGCACTATTGACATTTTGGGCCGGATAATTCTTTGGTGGTGGTGTGGTGGGTTGTCCTGTGCCTGCAGGATGTTTAAGAGCATCGCTGGCCTTTACCCACTAGATGCCAGGACCTGCAGCCCTCGCCCTGCCCACTGCCCGCCCCAGTCCTGACAATCAAAAATGTCTCCAGACATTGCCCAACACACCCTGGGAGAGTGGAAATTGCTCTGGTTGAGAGCCACTGACCCCAGTCAGCCAGCCTGAAACCCGTGCGAACTGGTCTTGGATGTTTTCATTGCTCTCTGTCCAACGCTACCTTTGGACAGCCAGGGCTCAGTCACCTCTTTAGCTTAGTGTGCTGTCCACAGGGCTTGGCAGCACCTTCCAGCGTGAGTGGGGCCCTGGAGCGACGTGCAGGGAAGTGGGAGGGGACAGAGAACAGAGCAGGAAACTGGCAGCTCTGGGACAGTGTCTGCTTTTGCCGACTAGGAAATGTGAAGAGAGACATCGAGTCCCCAGAGAGCATCCCTGGTGGGGGGACCGTTAGGTCCCCTGTCCACAAGCCAAAGAGACCCTTCCTTTGATACACACAGGCGCTGTCAGCCTCTGCTCAGCTGCTCCCGGGCAGCCTTTCCCGTGTTCCCCTTGTCAGATAACAGATCACTGCTGGGGCCCTGGAGGCTTGGTTGCCATGGGAACAGAATCCTCCAGTAAAATACTGAACCCGGGTGGAAGATTTGCTTTTGTTATGGCTGACTGGCAGCTCTGGAAACCTCTTTCCTGTGGGGGAGGGAGGGCAGGGGCAGAAAGCAGGTCACCCCCCCTGACGTGGGGGGCATGGGGATGCAGGGGCCCCCCCGTCTTCGACCCAAGCTGTGTGTATGTTGGGGGGATGGGACCTCAACTTGAGCAGTTTGGGAGGGGAGCTGAGGAGCCCCTGACTTCCAAGGAGGGTGGCCAGACGGGCCCCGTCACTGAGAAGGCCCTCATCCCCCTGCCTCAGGTCCCCTTTCCTGCGACACTGGTGGTCCCCTCAGCCCAGAGCCCGAGAGAGGGCACTGGGTGTGAGACCGAGTGTGTCCTGAGTGTGTGGGGCTGGGCCAGGGCTGGGCCCGCACTGTGCTAACCCGTCACCTCTCTCTGTCTCCGCAGCTGTCTCTCTCCTGTCTGTGCACTGCGGCCGCTGTGCCGTGTTGAGAAGAGCAAAGAACCACACTGCTCCTGCATGCGGTGTCCCCCCGGCCCTCCCCTCGGCCAGCCCCGGTGGGCCGTGTCTCACCTGCTTGCGGCATTGCCTACGGTCTGAGTGTCCCCGCTGTCCCATGTGGACCTGGCTGGGGAGGAGAGGGCCGGCGAGAATGTGAAGCGTCTCCACGAGGCCTTGCGAGTGCAGAGGTTTTGGATTTTTGTCTCAGTCCAGAGAACTCAGGGGGCCTGAGCTGGTTTGAAGAGAGAGGTCATTTCTGAGAATGAGTGAATTCCTGAAAAGATGTCTGTTTTCCGTAGAGGCAAATAGCCCATCAAGCATGAGAGAGGAGGCGGTTAGGTTGGCCGGTACCTAAGGCCCTGGTGACCCACTTCCTCAGGCTGATGGCAGCGTCAGCTAGGCTGCCCAGCCCTGGGAGGAACCGGCCCTGGGCATGTGTCCTCTCTCAGTTCCGAAACCCCCAGCCCTTCCGCCCCAGGGAGAGATGGGGCAGGGGGCTGCTCTGACGGGGTCACCACTGTCATTTAGGGACGAGGGCGGTCAGCCCCACTGTACCACTCCCTGGCCGTGTGATCTTGGGCACACTCTTGAGCCATTCGAAGTCTCAGTTTCCTCATCTATAAAATGGGAATCAGAATAGTTCCTTCTTCAGAAGATTACACGGGATCATTTATGTGACTTGTCTAGAACACTAATCAGCACGCAGACGCTCCATGGACAGCAGCTGCCGTCATTATAACTTGTCGCCACATTGCAAGAGAGAATTTATGGGGCCAGTAGACCTCAGATCCCATTTTCAGGGGCTGTGCCTTAGCCAGTTTCCTCTTCTGTTTTGACCCCATCTCACACTTGTGTCCTGGCTGGAGTTGGAGGGAGGAAGATACACACCAATTTCAGCCTCTCTGCCTAGTCCAATCAGCAGCTGCTGAGACGGCACAGTCTGCACTGGTGTGCACACAGGTCTCTGGGCAAAAGGCAGAAATATGGCCCCTCAGTATTAAATACTGTGCTCTGCAGAGCACTAGCCTGGAGCCCTCAGTGTGCAAAAGCTCCCCCCGCCCATGCTTCCACCAGTAGGGGACAAACTGCTTTCTTCTTGTGGCCCCTTGTGTGGGCGTGGCTGGCTGGGGAAGGACTGACAGCTTGCTGCACCCAAGCATGGGGGCTAAGTGCTTCACACCTAGTAATGGCTCAGTTAACACTCACAGCAGCCTTAGGAAGTAAATAGTGGCGTTGGCACCCCTGTTTTGTAGCTGAGAGAGAAGGGGTGGGGGACGGAAGGTAACTCCAAGGACGCACAGCTGGAAATGCTGAAGCTGGGATTTGAACGTCAGCCGATGGCCAGCAGGGCCCACTCTGTATCCTGCCTGACGTTTTCTGATATCCATTGTGTGACTCTAAGAAGCTTTGCTGGATTTTCTTAAATCTGTTAAGAGAGGTAATATCAGTTTCATTTTTCATGTGAAAAAACCAAAACACAGAGAGATCACCATTTGTTGGAGGTGGCTGGGCCGGGATTCAGAGTTCCTGCAGTTCTGTGGCTCATGTTCTTCCCTTTTGCCCACGTACCCCAGCCCCTACCACAGCCTCAGTCCTGCGCCCAGGGCCAGCTTCTCGGACAGGTGGCTTGTAAGTTGCCCAAGACCTCATGCTCAGACAGGCCCTTGCGTGGCTTAATGTTCTGTTGCCATCTTGAAATTCTTTGTACTTTTTTCTGGACTAGGTCCCTGCATTTTCATTTTTCACTGAGCCCTGCAAATTGTAAGCAATTCTCCCTCCTCTCCCTGAGGGGCAGGTACCTGGCGGGACAGATACTTCTGCAGAGGATGGCAACCTCGAATGCTCGTCCTCCTGGACAGCTGCCTCCCTCTCCTTCCGTGTCTGCTTTGCATTAACCGCCTCAGTTTCCGATCTCCCGGTTTCTGACCTCGGATCCCCTCTCCGCTCTCCATGGCTGTGCTGCCAGATTCTCGCTTTCCCTCGGCGGCTCGCCCAACCCTCCACCTGCGTTTCTTTGCAGACTCCTGCCAGGCTGCCCTCTCCTAAGGTCCCCGCTTGTCCCTCCCCTGGGCTCCCATGCCCCTGCCTGGCAGTGGCCCTGTGACAGTTGTCCACATCTTCCATCGAGGTTCCGGTCGACCAGCTGACCATAGAGCTGTGTAAACAAGTCTAGATTGTGTCCCTATTTGGACAACTCTGCAAGGGAAAAATAAGAAGTTGTTAGAATTCCAAGAATGCAGAGCATTCAAAGATTCCTTAGGCAGAATATTCCTCCTGTAGCGAAGTGTGTCACCAGGATGAAGAATAAAAAGAAGTGGCTTTGCTCCAGGAGGGCCCACTGCTGAGAAGGGAAGCAATTTGTGTGCGAGTTCCAGGGTGGAAAAAAAAAGTTTATTTCTTCTCATTTTAGCATGAGATGGTTTTCTTTGAATTGCTTAGAATTAGATATATCTTTTAATAGCTTCACTTAACTGTAATGTTTCTTATGGCCTTTGGCTAAGGAATCATCATATTGATAGTAGGTTTGCAAGATTTAGCAAATAAAAAATACAGAATTCTCAGTTATATTTGAATTTCAGATAAGCAATGAATAATTTCTTCTCCCTCTAAGTATGTCCCAAATATCGCCTGGGCGTCCTGTATTTTATCTCGTAATGAGGGCTCGAATCGCACCGTGCACACACTGTGCGGTGGTGTATTAATCCTACTTAGTAGCCACTGTTGCTGGAGTTTCTGCGTGTTCCTGTCGCCTCTGTCAACTTGTTTAATCCCCCTTTCTTCTACTCTCCTTTTACAAATGAGAAATCGGAGGCTCTGAGATACTAAGGGACTCATCCAAGGTCACATAGCCAGTAAGTGGTAGAACCAGGATTTTAACCATTCCCCCTGATAGAGAGCAAATTGCCTCTTCCTTTTAGAAAAGTCCAGACTCCTTTCCCCTCACTGCACCAATACACACACCTCTAGAAGGGCAGAGATACCTGTATGTCAGTCTAGAGGAAGCCAATCCCATGGACAGCTTTTTTTTCTTTTCTTTTGTTTTTTTTTGAGACAGGGTCTCACGCGGTCACCTGGGCTAGAGTGCAGTGACATCATCATAGCTCACAGCAGCCTCAAACTCCTGGGCTTAAGCTATCCTCCTGCCTCAGCCTCCCAAGTAGCTGGGACTACAGGCACATGCCACCACGCCCAGTTAATTTTTCTATTTTTTGTAGAGATAGGGGTCTTGCTCTGTTGCCCAGGCTGGTCTCAAGCAATCCTCCCATCTCAGCCTCCCAGAGTGCTAGGATTACAGGCGTGGGCCGCTGCTCCCAGCCAAGACAGCTATTTCTAAAGCTAGAAGTAAAAGCTAAAATTCTTGCAGACGCACCCGGCTAGAGGTGGGGAAGCCTCAGATTCAACCGAATCCTATTATTAGAGCGCACGCTGCAGTCTGATTCCCAGAAGATAACTGGTAATTCTGGGAATCCGAAAACAAACAGCAAACTACACCACACAGGCAGGGCCCTAAAAAGGTAATAAAATCAAATGAAGTGAATAAAAATATAAACACGGTAAAACCCCGAAGACTGAGATAATGGTCCCAGAAGCAAACACGCTAGGCTGAAGGAAGACGGAGAGAGGTGGGAGTGAGCGTGCGCGGCTGTGGCTGGCGAGGGTAGCTCCCCGCGGGGCCCAGAGAACACAGGGCAGCCAGGAGCTCGCTTCTCGCATCTGTGTCTGTTCACTCGGGAGCCTTGGGCCCCAGGTGCTGGCCACAGAACAGCGGCCGACAGGACGTTTGGTCGTGGGGCTTGCACACTTTGAAGGTGTATTTGACACTGGCTGCTGAGCAGGGGCCTAGCACAATTTCCATCTTCGCCATCATGGGTCTTCATGAGCAAGTGTTTCCTGTGTTTGGGTTTCATGTCCTGATTGGGGCTCGAGCTCTCTTTTTGTTTTAATTTTGAATTAAGTGACTGGACAGAGCCCTTCCACCCTGCAGCATTCTCCGCTTCAGGGCAAGGGAGGAATGGGCAGAGGGCAGGCGAGGTTGGAGAAAGTGAATAGGTTCAATGAGTTTCTGTTTCTCTTGGCTCACTCCTCAGCTTTGCAAAGGGCAGAGCTGGGATTGAATTTTGGTTCCACCAATTACTGACCAGATACTGAGAAAGTTACCCTCAGCCTCTCAGAGCCTTGGTTTGCTCAGCTGAAAATCAGTATAATAAAATCTCCCTCCGTTAAGCTTTGTAAAGGCTCAAAGAGGTGTATATTGCTTTGTGGTAGGTGCTAGGCAGTTATTATTATGCAAAAGTCCAGCTTCCTCTTTGAGCACAGGGCATAGACCCATAGATACTATTCTGAATAATCCACTCCAGCAAGATTCTAACAGAGGGATGTGATTATACAGTATTAGATTTGAATGCAAGTCCACTGTGGCCCCAGGGTCTTTTTCTACCTAAAATGTGTATCTTCTAAAACAGTGGCTTATGTTGGGAGAGAATGGGAACAGATACTAAGTGTGGTTGCCAAAATATTTGGATCATTTGGGTAGTGTTTTCAATTGCTTAAGTAGAAAAAAATTCTATTAAGTTTAGAAAAAGTCCCCATTTTTCTAGGCCTCCAAGCACCTGAAGTCATCATTTACTTGATATTTATTGAGCATCCACTCTGCATCAGACATTATGTTAGGGAAGACAGACATGTTCTCCCTGCTGTTAATGGTGCCTTACTGTTGATTCATACATTAAACAAGGAGTCACGCTAATAAATATATAATTAAAATTGTGATAAGTGCTACAAAGGAGAAAGTCAGGTTGTGTGAGGGTCTAAAACAGAGAGACCTACCTGGGCTTTACCTTGCTGAGATAACTCTCCCTACTCCTCCATGCAGGGAAATAAATTATATGAAAGTAATCCAGGGAAGCAAAACTGAAACCCAGCATGGATTAGAAAGGAGAGGAGTGCATATGACATTCCAGGTTGGACTCTGCTGCATTCCTTGTCAGAGGGCTCATGGGCCAGTGTTGATTTTGCTAAGTAAGTGACCTCCTTGGACTCATGACTCATTTCCAAGTGAAGACTTGGCTGGGTTAAGCAGCATGGATATTGGCAGCCAGGAATCAGGAGGCTCAGCTTGAAGTATAAGAGTTGGCACCAGCCAGCCCCTGGACACAACCAAACCTACGAAAACTGAGACTGGAATTATCACTGTGGCCAACCTTGAAGAGTTACATGGTGCAGAAATGTGGTGCCAAGGAAGCACGCCCCTCTCAGATTGTAGAAGATCTATGTATTGTAGCTGGAGACAGATCTGAATGGTTCTCAGGAGCTTCTAGGAGCCTAAACAAGGAGCCCCTTTTGGAGCCATCTTTTCTCTGCTGTAACTCAAAAAGGCCAGAGAGAACACACCTTGAAGCTCATCCCTAGTGTGAACTTGATCCAGCAGCTTCAGTGAGGGGATAGGCACAATGTGATCTTCCATACTACAGCTCAACTCTGGGACTCAGCTTGCAGAGGATGCTGGTCTCAAGCCTTTTAATTGTGTGCTTTATCTTTGGCAACATGGCTTTTTTTTTTTTCAACTTGTGTTATTGGTCAAGTTGTTATGAATACCTGAAGAGTGCATCTCATCATTCTCTCAGAGCTCTTCCCCATGAGACAAGAAACAAACACCCCAGCTCCATGCTAGTTTCTTCATCTTTTTCTCTTATTCCTTATCACAGATGGGAATCTTTATTTCTGGCTCTGCAGACCATTCTGTAGGCACCATGCTAGACTGCAACCAAGCCCAAACTTAGTCTTTAATTCATCTTGGCTTTTAGGAGAACAGTGTAAAGTTACAGTTATAAATTATACTACTTCCCTTACCAAATCTCTTAATTGATATTATTCTCCAGTGGTTACATACAATAGGGTGGAGGCAGTGGTAATAGGAAATCCTACATTTTAAGTAAGAAAAGATGGGCAGTTTTCTCCTGGGGAACGATTTTTATTTTTCAACTGGGTATTTGAATTGTAACGATTTAGTGACATCTGTTTAATGGTTTTGCTTCTTTGTTTTACAGAAACAAACAATCACTGCTGTCAAAAAAGAGGTAATTAGTCTTCCAGTTCCAATGAAGTTTGATTTTGAAATCTTCTAATAAATTATGTGTACTTTGGCTGTATGCTCTGCACTCAGTAATGAAATGAAAACCATGTGTAATGTTCAGACCATTGTTTCCAAGTTAATGGACACCACAGAATGACAAAGCATCCTCTGTAAGATCTGAGTGGGGCTGGTGGAGACTCAGGATGTGAAATATCCCTCAAAGGCACAGAGATGAGGCCATGGCCAGAGAGGACAGTGGGAAGGAATGCTGCAGCGTCTACATCCTCAACCCGGCCCCTGCTGCTGTAAATACAGGGCTTTCAGAATCTACCCAGAGTGGCAAACTGCCTATTGTGGCAAATCTTGTATCCAGGACCCAAGACAGAGCCCTGGGAGGCACTGGCCATTGAGGCAGGATGTGTCCATCAATATTTGAATAGGGAAGCAGGTGTCTGAGGAGGGGTTGGCTTGCTTCTGCTGAAGCAGGATAGGGGGATTAAGGTTGTCAGCTGTGCTGGGGACCACCCTCTGCTTCTGTTAGCCAGAGGAACATGAGGGAAAAGCCAAGCATCTGTCCTTTTGTCTCAGCTTAATGTTCTTTAGAACATTTTATTTTTTCTGCTGGTGACTTTTTGTAGACCAACACATGATGGGTTAAGGAGGCCACTAGTTTGGAGTTTTGGGTGGGCTGTCTACTGTGGGCCTGAGTCCCATTGGTCCCGAGGTAGCTGGCTTGAGGGAACGGGGTGGGGTGGTGTTATGGATACATGGCTTCTGGTTTTGGAGGCCATATGTGTTGGTGTTAGTGACACTCAAGCGTGGGGAAGTGGGACATTTTGTAACTACTGTGTCTCTTCCAGATCATGTATTACCAACAGGCCTTAATGAGGTCTACAGTGAAGTCGTCAGTGTCCCTTGGAGGGTATGTCCCTGATTTGTTGGTCTTGCTGACGTGTGAGCAATAGACAGGCTAGAGGAGAACTTCTGCATTAAGGCAAGCTTGGCAGGTCATGGGCTGACTGATTTAAGATCCCAACGAACTGAGAGAGACAAAACCAGTCTCCTGGGGGTTTAGTTCCTAGCTCTTCACTCGGAATCTCAGTCTTCAGGTCTTATCACGGGTTAGACAAAATCAAGGGTTGGTGAGGTTCCGTAAAACTATGTCATATTTTTTGGAATCCACTAATGTGTGGGTAGGGAGGGTGGGAAGGCTTGGAAGTCTGTCACCCTGTGGGAACCGCCTGTGTTCCTGTCATTACCCACTCGAATTTATTAGGGATGTGGGTTAGGTTTACTGGTTCAGTGTGCTGTTAAATGTCCACTGTTAAACCTTGATTTAAAATCCAGTCAGGAGAAATTGGAAATTTATGTTTGATTTATTGAATTTTCAGGCCACCTTGATCCAGTCCCCCATGGGACATTATCTGGGAGTCAAAAAAGGGCTTAGTGCCTCCCCAGTGCAAGCAGTTATCCTTTTGAAATGTGCAATGTGGAATTCATTTCAGGACCACATTGCTAACTCTGAGGTTTTCCTGCACACATGAAAATGAACTTGGCTTATTGCTGGGGAGGCACAATGTGACTAATCATTTATTCAGCCCTTGTAAGACTCAAGTCATCGTACTGATTGAGACTGAAGATTCGGTTTTGTGTTGTGTCTTCCTTCAAACACAGCTAGAGGTTGGACTCTTGTAAATATCTTTTTTTTTTCCCCAAGTCTGCTTGCTAGTGAGTCTTGTAAAAATCTTTTATATTTCCCCAAATCTCCAGTTTTCAAAACTGTCATCTGCCCAGAAAAAGGCGCCCTGACCCCACCTATATCTTTCAGCGACTCTCTCTGCTGCTGAGACCTCATCCCAAAGGAGGAGGGCCCCTGTGTACTCAGGGGGTGCTCACTTTTGTTTATAATGATAATCACTGTTCTGTGATGAAGATGTTCCAGAAACCCAGTTTCAGGAAACAAAACAGAAAGAAAATTGAAGAAAGGTCAAGGATACTTCTTAGACCCACTTTCCAATTTTTATTTGTCTCAGGTCCTCATTACCATAATTTTGGCACCATTAGTGTTTCAACTTATGGAGCAGTTTTTTTTTTTCCCCTCTAGCTGCTTGACTGGTAAATGTCTGATTAAAGAATAAGAGAGTCTTGGGAAAAATGAAGCCAAGGGCTTGAGTTCTGCATAAATTGCAAATGCAATAGTGCTGTAGTTTATCTCAAGGGCATGGATCTTGTTCTATCAAAATCCCAGTAACATATTACATAGTTTTAAATAGGTAGAAGGAAGATACTGAATGTTCCCAACACCGAGAAATGATCAATGTTGATGATGGATATGCTAATTACTCTGATTTGATCAGCATACATTCGTTATATGTATTGAAAAATCACAATGTGTCCCATGAATATGTATAATTATTATTTGTCAATTTAAAAATTTTAAAAATTAAAAAAATAAATTAATGGAATCACCATAAAAAAATCCCATGGGTAGACAGTAGGTACCTTATGTATCTACTGTGGGCACAATTCCCCACTGGTGGGAAGAAGGCATAGCAGGTTTTTCCACACTTCCCCGACACCAGGAATGTTTTGACTCAGAAGATCTGACTCATCTCAAGGGAATTAACTCTTTTTTTTTAATTGACACATAATAATTGTACATATTTATGGGGTACATTGTGATTTTCTTTTAAGAGATAGGATCTCATTCTGTTGCCGAGGCTGGAGTGCGATAGTACAATCATATAGCTCACTGCAGCCTTGTACTCCTGGGGGCAATTGATCCTCCTGCCTCAGTCTCCCAAGTAGCTGGGACTACAGGCACACACCACCATGCCTGGCTAATTTTTTTCATTTTTTTTTTTTTTTAGAGACAGGGTGTGTGTAGGGCTGTCACACTATGTTGCCCAGGCTGGTCTCGAATTCCTGCTCTCAACCAATTGATCCTCCTGCCTCAGCCTCCTGAGTCCCTGGGATTACAGGTGTGAGCCACTGTGCCCGGCTCACAGTGATGTTTTGATATTTACAATGTATAGTGATCAGATTAGGGTAATTAGCATATCCATCATCTCAAACATTTAACATTTCCTTGTGTTGGGAACATTCAATATTCTCTCTTCTGGCTATTTGAAAATACATAGAAAGTAAAACCAAGGATACTAGAGGTTAGGAAGGGTAAAGGGGAAGAGAGAGAGGGAGAGATTTGTTAAAGGATACACAATGACAGCTAGATAGGAGGAACAAGTTCTAGTGTTCTATACCACTGTAGGATAACTGTAGTTAACAATAAAATATATTTGCAAATAGAAGAGAGGGAATTAGCTCTTTCCCCAAACAGTTCATTTGGGGTTCATGCTTCAGTTAGACCCCAGGTTTGAATAATGGGTCTAAGTTCCCAAATCCAGGCATTATCCCGACAAAGGGTGGAACCCGACGTGGCAACCATCTCGCCAGATCGTGGCCACCTCCTGCTTCCAAGGTGGGTGCAGAGACACCTGTTTGAACAGGGCAAACTGAGTTGGCTTTGAGTCTAAAAAAACTGATAAAATGTAAGGAGGCCACATTTTAATGGAAGAGGCACAGAGAAATGGCAAAGTAACTGGATTGGGAGACGACGTTTTGTTTCCCAAGTAGAATAAGGACAGATCTTGTCAAATACCTGCCAATCCCAATGGCTAGAAAAGCATTTTTCTGAGAAGACAGGAACACGTGTGTAACTGAATCAATACAGGAAAAGGTGGACAGGCTGGTCAACCAACTGGAGTATTGATTTTGTCTCTTGGGTGTTGAGCTTCTATGAAATTGTTTTCCATTTGCTTTTCAGGATTGTCAAATACAGCGAGCAGTTCTCGTCCAACGATGCCATCATGTCGGGCTGCCTCCCCAGCAACCCGTGGATAACGGATGACACGCAGTTCTGGGATTTAAATGCCAAATTGTATGTATTGTATATATATATATATTTTTTTTAAATAGCTTTTTGAGTTATAATTCACATGCTGTGCAAATTCACCTATTTACACTGTACAATTCAGTGCTATTTATTATATTCATAGAGCAGTTCCCTCATCCCTACGATCAATTTTAAAACATTTTAATCACTCAAAAAAGAAACTCCATACTCCTCCAGCCTTAGGCAACCATGGATCTCTGTTCTGTCTCTGTGGGTTTGCCTGTCCTGGGCATTTTGTGTAAATGGAATCATACATTGAGTGGTCTTTTGTGACTCAATGTATGATTCCATTTACTTAAGTTTTTTTTCACTTAGCATACTGATTTCAAGGCTTATCAGGTAGTGGGATGTATCTGCACTTCATCCCTGTGTATGGCTGGATAATATTCATCGCGTGGATAAACCACATTTTGTTTATCCTCTGTTGATGGACATTTGGTGGTCCCTGCATTTTAGCTACCATGAAGGATGCTGCAATGAGCATTCACTTACAGGTTTTTGTTTTCATTTCTCTTGGGTGTATATCTAGGAGTGGAATTGCAGGGTCAAATGATGACTGTGTTTAACAATATGTTATTTTTAAAAATGAAAAAAATTATCTTTATGGCTTTGCATGTCTGATATCTAATTAGAGTAAACGCAAGTTCCAGGAAGGCAGGGCCCTAGACTTGCCCTGGGAGGGACTCCTTTCCCTTTGCTCTGTTTGTGAATCTCGAACACTCGTTGCAACTGTAGCGGCACAAACATGTTGCTTGGGAGACGGGGTGAGGGCAGAACTGCAGGAGGAGAGTCCGGGCTAACAGAGGGAGGAGGAAGAAAAGGGTCTGTGGGTCAACTCGGGAAGGTGGGGGCAGGAGACGGGATGGCCTGAGTGTGTGAGGGAGGCAGGGCAACAGGAGGCATTTGAGTTCTTTTGCCCTGAAGGCTAAGGGAGCAGGGCGAGTGTGAGGGTCCCCATGTGGGCACCCTCCTTCCCTCTGGGATGCCATCTCCTTGACGTGAGCCCCAGGGGACTTGTCTGAGGCTGCATCTTCGTAGCGAGTGATTACTTGGCTTGCGTGTTCATGCAGTGATGGGGGGAGGAGGAGGACTGGGCTGAGTCCTGGGCCGTGGGACTCATGGGGGTTGAGGAGCTAATGCCCTTGACCCCCACCCGGACGACCGCCTGGCACAGCCCCTGCCTCGCGTGGAATGTCGGTGCCTTCACACATCCTTGTCCTCGCAGGGTGGAAATCCCAACCAAGATGCGGGTGGAACGATGGGCCTTCAACTTCAGCGAATTGATCCGAGACCCCAAGGGTCGACAAAGCTTCCAGTACTTTCTCAAGAAAGAATTCAGTGGTGGGTCTTTAAATTTTTTTTTTTTTTTCCTTTTAGAAACACTCCTTTAATGTCTGGCCTAGGGTTTGGGGAATTTCTGGGCAGGCGTTTTCATAGCTTTGCTTATCCCCTTAAATAGGTGCTTCCTTTGACAGCTTTAAGAACGGTACTGGAGTGCAGGACCCATTCTTTCCATAGGCTCTAAGAAGCCCCATAGTCTGGGGCAAAATCGCATCTGCTCACAAAATCCACATTAGTGGCCCCCGCATTTCTGAAGGCTCCATCTTGGCTGTCCTTACTGTCACCCAAGGGGTTCTTCCTTCTCCTGCCTCTAAGCACAGCGTTTTGGGGAAACCTTGAAGAAGGGAATGGAAACAGGCGGTCTTCCTCTTTTTGCCTGGCAGCCTGGTTTTCTTTAGCTCAGTGATGCTGCACATTTGATTCACCTGGGGGTATTTTAAAGCCTGTGTTTGCCTGGCTTCCATCCCAAGAGAGTGCTTTTTATTGGTTGGGGTGGGAGTCTCTGAAGTTTTGAAAACTCCCCACAGGATTCTAATGTGCAGGTGACTGAGAAGCACCGCCTTAGCTCCTGGCCTGATTTCTTCAGGGCCTTGGGAGGGTGCGGATTTTAATGGAATGGAAAGGGCCACATCTTACATCCCATCTCTGGATGTCTTCTCGTGGTAGCACCTGTGAGTTCTTAAACATATTACACACCTGGGAAAACCAAGAGGCCGGATTAGAACCAATTTCACTAGGCTGTGCGTTCAATTGGCTTCACCACCTCCATTGAAATATTTATTTTTATAAGATGTATTTACTTCCTTCCCGAGTCCCAGCCCTGGGGAGCTTCACTTTTGAGCCTCGACATTCAGCCGCCTGCTACCTAAAACGTACTTATCTGTGGGGTTGCTGCTGACGCTAATCCTCCTGGGCATGGCTTTAGCCTGGTTGACTGCCAGATGCAGAACATTACCCTATAATATGGATTGTTGAAAATCCTTCTCTCTAATCAAGCCTAATTGCCATGATGTAGTAAAACCCAGAAAACATGGATGGAGACGGGGCATGCTGGCGAATACGTGGTTATGGTGCCATCTAGTGGCGAAATGACAAACTACACTCTAAGTTTATCTCGCATGCTTTCCTTAAAAGCCAGAAACAGGTGAGAGTATTCCCTTGCATTATTTAAACCGTAGAGTTGCCAATCTCCTCATGAGATTCCTGAGGCTCTGGGTATGAACAGGGCAGAAGACTCATAAGTTTAATCATTTAATTTTGTTTAAAAAAGCTTACATTGAAATGTGATTCACCTGCCATGAAATTCACCCTTTTAAAGTGTACAATTCAGTGGTTTTTAGTATATACACTAAATTGCGCAATCATAACCACTATCTAATCCAGAACATTTTCACCACCCCAAAAAGAAACCCATTGCCTGTTAGAAGTCATCCCCTTTGCCTCACTCTCCCCCACCTGCTCCCCGCTGCTCCCCTCCCCCCCCCTCCCCTGCCCACCCTCAGCCCTGAGCAACCACAGATCTGCTTTCCATGCCTGTGGGTTTGGTTATTCTGGACATTTCATATAAATGGAATCATACAGTACATGGCCTTCTGTCATCTTTCACTTAGCACAATGTTTCTGTGTTGTAGCCTGTAACAACGCTTCATTCCTTTTTATGACCATATAATAATTCATTGCATGGTTATACACATATGTTTATCTGTTCCTTATCAGTGAACATTTGGGTGGTTCCCAACTTTTGCTATTGTGAATAATTGCTTATTTAATACCTTAAGTGATGAACTGCCTTCTGCTATGGGCAAGGTGGTCTATATTGCATTCAATGTCAGCTCAGTTGCCTGTCGGTTCAGCACAATGTTGGCCTATGACCCCCGTCCAAGGAGCATCCTCAAGTTCATGCTAAAGAGGAAGGACCTCTGTAGAGTTATGTGACAAATGTCAACTAGTTTAGAATTGTACAGCCTTTTCAAATCTGAAACAGCTTTCAAAACAACCAAACAGACAACAGTTGACCCTTGAACAGCATGGGGTTTGTACTGCATGGGTCCACTCATATGCAGATTTTTTTCCGATAAATATATTGGAAAATTTTGGGGGGATTTACCATAATTTGGAAAAACTTGTGGACAAACTGCATAGCCTAGAAATATTTAAAAAATAAGGAAAAAACTGCATGTATGTCATGAATACATAAAATAAATGTATTAATAGATACTGGTCTATTTATATGTTAATTGCCTGTTGATGTCATTGGCAAGGCTTCCAGTCAACAGTAGGCTATTGGTAGTTAAGTTTTTGGGGAGTTAAAAGTTAGTAATATGTGCCTGGGTGCCGTGGCTCATGCCTGTAATCTCAGCACTTTGGGAGGGTGAGGTGGGAGCTCAGGAGTTTGAGACCAGCCTGGGCAACATAGCAAGACCCCATCTCTAACAAAAATTTAAGAAATTAGCCAGGTGTGGTGGCAAGTACCTATAATCCTTGCTACTGGGGAGATTGAGGCAGGAGGATCACTTGAGCCCAGGAATTCAAGGCTGCAGTGAGCTATTATTGGGCCACTGCACTCCAGCCTGGGCAACAGAGCTAGACCCCGTCTCAAAAAACCAAACCAAAACAAAACAAAACAAAAAACCCCAAAACACGAAGTTATATGTGAATTTTCGACTGCATGAGAGTCAGTGCCCCTAAGCCACACATTGTTCAAGGGTCAACTGTACTATGACAGGAGAGGAAGGGTTCTCTTCTCCATTTCCCCACACAGGGGCACTCCACGATTTACACACACACACACACACCCCACACACAGGCTCTTGCTCTCCCATTGGTGTGATCATCTTCATTTTCCTAGGCACAAATTGTCCCCGGGATCGCTGTATTCACAATGCTTGTGGGTGCTGTGGAGAAGGGTTAGAGAACTTCAGGTTGGAAGGAGACGAAGGAAGCCGGCTTTCCTTCTGGGCCAGAGGACTGGACTCCGTCCGGCTCAGGGGATGCTCAGTGAAGTCCCCCTCGTGGCCAGGCCTTCCCTGAGGGTCCCGTCCTTCAGGATTGCTGCTCGAGTGGCCATTCTGTGCGGACCTTTGGGCTGGAGCGTGCCCTGTGAGGGGCTGTAAGAGAAGGGGTCTCTACACAGCCACGCAAAGCAGGCAGAACCCCCCCACAGTCGTCAAACAGCAGCAAAGCAAACAGAAAACCCGTAGCGTGGCAACACTGTGGGTGAGCCAGTGGGAACCTGTTCAGGCAGTGTTTGCTACAGCCAAATTCTAGGACAAAAAGCATGTGACAGCCTCAGGAGGGTTAGTGCGAGCTCTGACGTTATTGCTGGAGGGAGGGACGGCAGCCGCAGTGAGGAACTTTGCTGCAGACGCGGGGGTCCCGTCTAGTTTATTTCAGAGACCACGTGTGGAGCAGGTACTAGGTTCCCGAGACCCCCCAGGCCAGAGAAGTGAGATGTGGCTCCTTCCCCGCAGGAGTGTTTTGTCCGGCGTCACAGTGTGCCATGGCTTGTTTTGCAGAAGGAAAGACGTTCACTGAGCCGGGGAACCGAATCTATCCCAGTTGACCCATTTCTCTTATTTCTTCTTGTCTTCTCCCAACCCGTTTCCTGTCCGGCTCTCGCCCGCGTGGACCCCGCCTCCCGGTGCAGGGGAGAACCTGGGGTTCTGGGAAGCCTGTGAGGACCTGAAGTACGGAGATCAGTCCAAGGTCAAGGAGAAAGCCGAGGAGATTTACAAGTGAGGACTGGCCAGAGGGTTGGGCAAGGCTCCCCCTGGGCTTCCCGCTGACCACCCTGGTGCGCTGGAGGCGGAGATAGGATGGAGCGGCCACAGCTGGCATGGCGGCCACTGACCTGCCGAGCTGTGAACACCTCCCCGCCGCTTTGGGAGGTCTGGGCTCCTCTCGTTTGATGTGGTTCCCCTGCTCCTATGCGAACGTGGCCAGGGGCTGAAAAAGCGGTGCAAAATGCTTTTCCTTTGACTAACCCCTGAGGTCTCCCAAGAGAAGGGGTGTGTGTGTGTGTGTGTGTGTGTGTGTGTGTGTGTGTGTGCGTGTGTGTGAGAGAGAGAGAGAGAGAGAGAGAGAGAGAGAGAAGAGGTGAGATGGGAACGCTCTTCCCCAAGCTGCCCAAGAGATGCGAGGACCATGCAGGGAAGGGAGGTCCCCCCACGTGTCTGGGACAGTCAGCCCAGCTTGGGGTACAAATGTGGGCAGCACAAATATATCCCTCTCCAGGCCTTGCCTCCAAATTACCCAGGAGCCAAGGGTTCCTTTTAAAGAGATCAGTCCTGCTTTTAATGGCCAGGTGGAAGGACAGGGAGGCATGTGACGGGGCCACCGAAGTTGCTGAGAGCCACACTCCCACACCCCCAACGCTCCTGCCCCCACCAGCCTAGTGGGCGCTGCTGTCCTGCCATGCTCCCATCCCTGCGGTTCCTCCTGTTGGCACTGGCCACGGTGGATGGTGGCCTTGGGCCCTGAGGACCCAGCATTCTTAGTTCAGACTCATGCTTGGCTGTGGTTCTAAGCCCAAGCACCACTGTGGGCTGAAACCTGCCCTTTGCGGCCACCAGGCTGTGCAAGGAGCCTTGGACAGCAGGTCGGGCAGCTCCGCCCCTCTGAGGACTTGGCCTTCGGGACCGCTGATGTCCTTCCTTCAAGTGGACTCAGGTTGGGCCACCCCAATTTCCAGAGAGGCACCAACAACATAGAAGGGAAGAGCTTGAGGTCTCACTTCTCACATTTACTCTCCTGCAAATTCGCCCACCTGCTCCCATAGGGAGGGGCTCACACACCTAGAGAAATGGGGGTAGGTGAGGAGGGGGTGGGGAGGTCTGTAGGGCCAGGAAGGTCCCATGATGTCCTTCCCCAGAAAAGTAGGCTCCTGACTGCCTCACACACGATGACACACGCATGACTCCTAATTCCAGAAATCCACTGCAACGGAGCTTGCAGCCTCCACCGCTGTATCAGCTTCCTTCCTCCCCGGTTAGGTAAATCCTAGTTTGAATTCCAAAATTTTAACGTACATCTTAGAAGGGTGGGAAAATATCCATGTGAGTATTTCTAACCCCACAATGACTCGGAATCAGAAGTATTAGGAGAGGTCTGCACGCCCCAAATCCAAGGCAGAGCCGCAGGACTCACTAAGTGTGGCCAAGTTTGGTTTCACTGGGGCCGCTGGCCTGGCTGCCCGGGGGTCCAACCTCTGGATGCCAGGATTTTATGGGCTGCCTCCCAACTCAGCATTTGAGATTGGGCCGAGGGAGAGCAGAGGGCCCCAGGACACCTGTTTGGAGGTGCCTTCACCTGGTTCCAGATTGGCCCCTGGGATCCCGGTGAGTCAGGAGGCAGAAGGTGTGAAGTTGGAGGTTGGATTCTTCACCCTCATGGCCACGGCCTAACCCAACCTGGACTTACCACCCCACTCCCCCTTTTTGCTCTCTCTCCTGGGGCTTGGGAACATCACAGTGAAATATTCACATTCCCAATACTGCACGGCTGCTTTCTTGCTTCTGGGAAAAGTTGCTTAACAACCTCTTCAAAAGCTCAACCTCTTTAGTGTCTCCTTGGGTCGCCTCGCTCCCAAGCGCCCGTGAGCCTTTCGCTGATGGACTTGGTTTAGCTCCTTTCGCTAACATTCCCGCCCCCCGCCCCCAGGCTGTTCCTGGCCCCAGGGGCGAGGCGCTGGATCAACATAGACGGCAAAACCATGGACATCACGGTGAAGGGGCTGCGGCACCCCCACCGCTATGTGCTGGACGCGGCGCAGACCCACATCTACATGCTCATGAAGAAGGTAGGGGGGTCTGGGTCTGGGATACGGGGGCCAGGGGGCCCTCCCCTCCGCACCTGGAAAGTTCCTTAGATGTGGGACAAAGGGAGATGACATGTGGATGGCACCTTGCCAGTGGCGGGATGCGGAATTGTCAGCAGTCTCTTCCACCTTCCACCCCTCTTGAACCCCTTCCCGCGCTGGCCGGGGAGGACCCCCGTAGGAGCCGTGTGCATTCGTGGGGCCTCACGGGCAGCAGCAGCACAGCTGGTAGTGAGGACGTTAGCAGGGACAGCATGACTGCGATAGCCATCGTCAGGCGAGGGCTTAGGAGGTGCAGGTGCTGGGCAGAGCACGGAGCTGTGTGCTGGAAGCCACCCGTAGGCGTCGCGACTGCAGGATCCAGTGGCCCCCCAAGGCCTCGCCAGAGGTGGGCTGGGATTCCCATTCCCGTCTGAGTCCCAGGCCCGAGCGCTTAGCCCTGTTGTCCAGCGGTGGCCGTTCTCATGGCCTTGGCCAGATAGTGCACGCAGGGGTGTAGTGTCTAAAAGAGACAAATTAGGTGTGATCGTCATCAAACCCTGTGAGAACTCAGATAGCCTTCTGGATTAGTAGTCACATGTGAACACGGTGGGAATTTTCAGGAAATTAAAAAAAATAAATAGAGGGAACCTGCGGGAAAAATCAGTCACGTTCATAAGAAGTTAGTATCTGAGGCTCAGAGTTAGCCTTAGGGAAGTTGTCCAGTCTGGTTCTTCTTTGGGGCCACCGCTGACAAGACTGTCTGTGGGGACTTCAACTTCACGTTGCGGCAATTACGTCTCCAACGGCAAAGCATCCCTATAAACTATGTCGTGCGATGTGGGTTTGTGGGCGTGGTCAGCGTTAGCATCCCCGATTTATATTTGTTCCATTTAGCCTTTTAGTGCATTATAAAAATAATAATTTAGAATTTTCACCAAGCCAGATTAGCCATTTTTTACCATTTCCTTTTTTTTTTGTCAGTGGGGTTGGTTTTTCTGTGTTTTTGCTACTGTAAGATTCACAGCAGGGTTTCTTTAATAATATCCTTACTTAATATGTTTTTAAACGTTTTGATTCTTAAAAATGTAGTTTTCATAGAGCCCTTTAGGGGATGCCCAGGGAGGCCAGCCACTGGCCAGGATGGGACAGAGTCGTAGGTAACTTGAGAATGACATATGTGCTTAGTGGACTCGACGTCACTATAGCCGCGTCCTGTGGCCATAAATGCAGCATGACCCAGTGGCTCCATGATTCCTATTCTCAGACTCTGTCCTCGTTCTCATAACTTTTATTGTTACCACTTTGTCTTTAGGATAGTACCATTTCAATAAATTAAAAAATATATTCTCCATCCTTGGGTTGTGGCAGTGGGTTTGGTCCCATGTTTGTTACGACTGGACTTTTCAGGTGGCTTGGCTTGGAGTGGGCGGAGGGGTTGCGTTTCTAACAAGTTCCCGGGTGAAATCGGCACTGCTGGCCTGGGAACCACACTTGCAAGCCCTGCAAACCGACCCAAACAAACACCTTTTGCATAAGGAGACAAATTCTCTTACAGTTTTCATTTTGCTGCCGAGGGAGGGCTTGAAAATGGGGCAAGCGTATTTGTTTGACTTGGCAGTGTCTCTCTCATAATTACTGTTTTTCTCTTCCCCGCTCTAGGATTCTTACGCTCGCTATTTAAAATCTCCCATCTATAAGGAAATGCTGGCCAAAGCTATTGAACCTCAGGAAACCACCAAGAGAAGGCACGTGGAGTTGTCTGTAATTGCTGGCCGCCCGCTGTTTCGTTTACAGAGGAGTGAGGGTCTCTTGCAGGCAAACGGCTCTTATTGAGATATTTGCTTGATGAAAATATTGGGGACTGGGGAGTACTGTTTAGAGGACAAGTGGCTCCTCTGCTTCAGCATGCTGTGTAGTCACTCTAGCAAGACTTCCTTAGCAATTCCCACCAGTGAGTTTGCTTCCCTTAATGCTGGTTTGAAACAGTTTTGATTATCAGATCAATAATTACCCTTTATCACAAATGGAAGCATCTCACTGGTTTTTTTTATTAACATGGCTGTACTTTTCCACCCTCAAACTGATGTATGGGAGTGAATTTAGCTACACCCCCGTATTTAAGACTTTAGAGAGAATAGCATATGGCACCCCAAGAGAAAATGCTAGACTGCGAGGAAGCCAACGGTGACATCCTGAGTATTCACTCTGCCCCCAGGGGACTGAAGTCCATTAACTCGTTCATTCTCACTCTCCTCATTCGAGATGTGGACCATCTCTTCTTGTAGAGCCACTGGGACAGTGAAGGAAATAATGTTCTGAGTGGCAGATTGAACTTTTTTTGGGGGAAAAAAATACTCTACAGGGATTGAAGATTCAAAAGAGTAACCAAATGACAGCTTGAACAAAGTCGTGGGCCTCTGGCAGAGGTTTCCCCACCGGCAGCCGAGTGTCCTGCCCCCCCGCCCCCCCTCCGTGGTCAGTCAATGTTCCCGTTCAGCCCCTGCTGGGCTTTTCTCCAGCGTCTTCAGTCAATGCAAAAGGCGGGTGGCTGGACCAGAGCCTTTATCAAAAGGGCTTAAAAAAACACCCAACTTGGTTTCACTCTTGAGGATAATGACCCTGTTATGAAAAGGAGACAAAGGAGGTCTTTGTGGGGCTATTCTTCTAGGTTTACAGACTGAGGAAGGGAGTTCAGTGTCTCTGGGGACTTAAAAGCTTCTCCTTTAAGCCAGAAGAAAGGGCCGTAATAGTTCCAGAAGTTCTGCCAGAAAGTAACGGGGAAAGCAAGGGGAGTTTTGTACTTCTCTCTCCAGATAGTTTATAATTTGGGGCAGACATGGGAATTCAGCTGGGATCTTTTCTGGGGCACAGCTGGGGCTGTGAGTTCCTGGGGTGGCAGAGACCGCTGGTGGGGTGCTTGGCTTCGGTGTGGGGCATTGCAGTTGGGTAACGTTGTCTTCACTATTGTGAGTGAGAATCATGTGTCAATGCTTTTGTGAAGTGTGAAGCTTGGCCTGTATCCACGCAGGGATTGCAATGGGTGTGTGAACAAATGTGAGTTTGTTCCATGACTTGCAGGTATAAGACAACGTATTAAAATGTAATTTTCCCAGGACAAGTTAAACCTAGCTCCAAGCCTTCCCGTTGGCAGAGCTAGTGAGAGATCCAATGTGAGGCTTTACTTCTTGGTAGGGGAGCCCTCCTCCTCCCTGGGATAGACACAAGAGTTCTAGGCACTTATGTAGTTCAGAAATGTGGAGTCGGTCCTAGATCTTTGGTCTAACTGATACCGAAATGCATATTTTCCAAGCCTGGGTGGGGCCTCAAAGGCAAATGTCTCATCTGCTCACCACCCGCTGCAGCCCTCAGACACCTAGAGCTTTGTCCTGGCTCCTAAGGCCACGCTAGAGAGAGTTGGTCCCAGGATTCCATGTCTGGCTTCTGAAGAAGGTTCTGACATGTGCTGAAGATACTGGGCATGAGCAGGGTACCAGCCCACCACTCCCTTCGGGCCCTTCCCTTTTTCTCTGTCCACTGAGGCCTGGCCCTCTTGGACAGTCCAGCTCCTTCCTTCCCCCCCAGAGTCTTGGCTTTTTAAAAACAAATACTCCGGCTCTCTCCTGAGGCTGGAGCCTTGGGCGTCCAGCACCCAAGCCCTCCCAGCCCCCTTCTTTCATGAAGATCTTACAGGAAGTTAAGATAACAAGTTCGTTTCTAAATATCATAGAAGCTTTGTCTGTAATCTTCACCATCCAAAGAGCCTTCCTTGAGCCCAGCCTAAAACCTGGTGGCAGTTGGTGCTCACTGAGGTCTTGTCCTCCCAGGGGGAGGATGGAGCCAAGGCTGGTCATGGCCCTGAGGACCCCACCTGAGTTTCACTGGGAAAAGGAGGGAACAAATCCAGATTCTGGCCTCCCAGCCCCCACTCCCACCAGGTGTGACAGTGTCATCGTTGGGCAAGCAGTGTCATTTTCCACCAACTACCCATCTGTCTTTCCTTCCAGCGCCAGCCTCCCGTTTATGCGGCGTCACCTGCGCTCCAGCCCGAGCCCCGTCATCCTGAGGCAGCTGGAGGAAGAGGCCAAGGCTCGAGAAGCGGCCAACACGGTGGACATCACCCAGGTCATGAGCAAGCTGGACCGTAGGAGCCAACTCAGGAAGGAGCCGCCTCCTAAATAAATCTGTGGTTCCTGGGGCCGGGGGCATGCACTTGGGAGGGGCAGACAAAGAAAGGCAGGGCCAGAGTCTAGAAGATTCCATTCCCCACGCATGGCGCAGTAGGGTCATCAGGTCCATCCCATAGTCCTCTAACTTCCTTCGTGGCGGACTTGCCGATGCCACAGCAGCTAGAGCTTGTTCCCGGCTCAGCAGGGGATGGGGGCGGCCATGGTGGCGGGTGGGGGGAGCCCGACTCAGTGGCTGCGTGCCTGCCTGTCTTGCCTTAGCGAGTGCTTGCGGCGAGAACCACAGGGAAAACAGGCTGCTTCGTGTACCACTCTTTGCTTTGGAAAACTAAAGAGAAGGCCTCTCCCCACCCACAAGGCATAGTTTTTCCAGGAGCATTTGTTTAAAATAGCTTTATGAAGCTCCTCATCCTGTCTCTTCAGTTTAGACTCTTGCTTCTAGAGCAGTCTGAGATCCCCCCAGGGGACGGGTTGCAGGGCTCCCCTAGAGAAGCACTTGCCCTGAGCCCCTCTGTCGCACCAGCCTAGAAAGGCCCTGCTACAACATCTCTCCTGGTGAGTCTGTTCTTCGTCACGGTGACCTGAGGGCTGGTGGGCTCTCTTCGTCCCGTCTTCCCAGCCCCTTGTACGTGCTGGGGAAATAAGTAGCTGTAGGAATGGAAGACTTAGGCCTCTAGGGCAGTCAGGTAAGGTAGCCGCTGAGGAGCATCTTTTTGGCTAAGCAGCAAAGGTGCTGATGTGTCTCCATTCGTGGGAAGCAGGATGGTAGATGTCTGTGGCATTAAAGTGAGTCAGGATCAAAGATAATACTCCCTGGGGGATTTTTGAGATGTTGGTGCTTCTCTCCTCGGTAGGTGTAGACTAGGCCAGCCCTGTGGGCAGGGGTAGAGAAAGAGGACAGTTCGAACTCTGACCTTGGGAGGTCTAGAAGGTCATTCTTGAAGTTAGGCTTGCCCCCTACACCTGTGTAACAATGCAAGGGAGATAAGACCACAGGTGAGCAAGAGACCAGCCTTGTCAGGCACAAATACTCACTCGCTCAGCACATTTATGGGGCACTTGCTGTGTGCACGGCATGGGTGAATAAGTCAGACACATTTCCTTGATCATGGAGCTTATAGTCTAGGATTGATATGAAGCAATTAAGCAAATTCTCAGGTAGCTGTTGCTGGGTAACAACCAGCCATAAAACTAGAGTGGCATAAAGAAGCATCTATTATTGACGCACATGGGGGTCATCCGTGTGGCTCCGTGGATCGTGGCTGGGCTCACTCATGTGTCGGGGAGTCGATCTGTGGCAGCCCAGGCTGGGCTATGTGGGAAGAGTCTTTTCTCCTTCACGTCTCTCCCGTCTGCAACAGCCCAGCCTGGGCATGATGCCGTGGTGGGGTCTGAATGGCAGGGGAGCCAGTGGGAACACACAAGGCTTCACACAGTCTCTTCCACTTCATCTTATTGGCCAAAGCAAGTCATCCGGACAGCCCAGATTCCAGGGGTGGGTAAATGGACTCTATCTCTAGTGAAAGAAGTTTCAAAGTCTCAAGGCAAAAGACATGGACACAGGGACAGCTAAAGCATCCAGGCCATCACTGCAATTCACAACACAAATACAAGATAAAACCTGTTGAGCGGATGATGAAGGAAATGGACGTGGTTCTGCAAAGGGGAAGTGGGATGTGTGTAGGGTGCACCTCTCTGAGGCAGTGACAGAGAAGCAGAAGGTGAGAAAGAGGTGGCTGACATTGGGGCCAGGCAGGGAGAGCGTTGTAGGGAGAGGGGAACTCGTGGGCAGTGGCCCTGGGATGGGAGGTGGCTCGGAGTGAACTGAGAGGCCAGGGGAAGGGGGCCTGGCGGATGAGAGGGAAATGGTACGAGGCGAGTTGGAGAGTGGGCAGGGGCCGGGTCACTGGAGACCTCCCGGCTGTCGTAAGGAGTTTGTGGTCACTGGTTTCTTGTTAGCAAAATGATTCCAACCGAGGAGGCGGGAGCTTACGCTTCCCATTTTCACCAGTCATAGGCTAGTTCACGCTCTGAAAGAGCACCGAGAGATACGCTTTATGCACCTCTCTTTGGAAGAATACTGGACTCCCCCAACTCCAGAGGGTCCCCCAGGCAGACATTTCAGATAATGAACCTTTGTAAACTAAGTAACATGAGAGGAGGGACCACAGTTATCTCTTTCACTACTTGGAGCCTAATGCTCGGGACCTTGCAGATTCTGCACAAACGTGTGGCATGAATAGCAGAACAAAGGAATGACAAATGAATGAATGAATGAAGGGAAAGAGCCCTGGATTTGGAGAAAGCGTCCTGGGCCCTGGGCCCAGGTCCTGGTTCTAGCACCAGTCACGTGGTCTTGAGCAAGTCCCTTAACCTCTCTGCTTCCTCGTGTGTGAAATGGGGCCAGACCCACACTTCTCAAAACACACTTTGTGAATCCCAAGAGGGCACCAGTCTGGGGCATCCATTTTACTTGAAGATTTGGAATGGGAGGAAAATTAGGTAATTTTTAAAATTTCACATTAAAATAATTATGAATATATTATGAAGTAGAAAGCAAAATGCCCATGAATTTTTTAAGATACAATTTGACACTTCAAAGATGTTGTGTGCCTGGCTGTGGCAGGTTCAGGCTTTGCCTGCAGACCCCGGGGGAGCCTGTGTCCCCGGCTCTCAGGCCGCTGGGCCTGCTCTGGTGGGAACGTCTGAGAAGCATGAACGCAGAGGATAGCTGCTGTCCCTCCTAGATCCTCCATACGAGCTGATATTCCACGCCTGGCAGAATGGTGGTGAGGGTGTCGAATACGTCATGAATTCTTCAGGGCACAGACCACGTCTTGTTCATCTTTAGCTCAACTACCTGCCACCCCACGTGTCACAGGCTTGCGCTCGCCGCGTCTGTCATCCCACCGCCCGCCGCCGTGTGCTCTGTGTCAGGCACACGGAACTCCCCGGGTGTTGCTGGGAACCTGCTCGGTGTCAGACACGCAGGCCGCACACGCTAGTGAGGGCCCATGTGAATCTTCAGTAGCATCAGAAATAGTATTGATTTGGAAAATATTAATGATATATTTAAATCATCATGATAGTCTCTATTATGCCATGTATTTAGACACCATCTGAA
Source organism: Lemur catta (assembly GCF_020740605.2). Lineage (NCBI taxonomy): Eukaryota > Metazoa > Chordata > Mammalia > Primates > Lemuridae > Lemur > Lemur catta. The sequence continues at coordinate 46,938,342 of NC_059142.1, read as the reverse complement.
TTCCTTAATGCCATACTTTAAACAATTTAACTTACACTAGGATATAAGTTATTCTACAAGGCACCAGGATTTCCTTTATAGAACTCCATTTTCCAGCTTGACCTTTAGAGAAAAGACAGCTCTCGTTGTACTAAGTGAAAATGCAAGGGCCGGGGGGAAATGTGAGTCAAGTACCTAGGACCATGCCTGGCATGTTGTAAGTGCTCAGTAAATGCTAGCTGCTGTCCCCGTCCCCACCTTCATCATCGTCCCCACCTTCATCATCATGACCATCATCATCATCCTCCTTACCATCGTCAGCGTCACCACGACCATCCTCCTCCTCCTCCTCCTCCTCATCATCACTACCATCATCATAATCACTGTCACCATCACCCTCATTGTCATCATCACCAGCATCCTCACCCTCACTGTCACTGTCAACACACCACCATCCTCACCCTCATGGTCTCAGAACAGGCGTGTGCCTTCTTCCCTCTGGCAGTGTTGTCCGATACGGTGGCTCATTATTCTTTATTATTTAAGGCATTTCCCGAGGGGTATTTAAAGGACTGTTGTTGCAGACCATCTTCCTTCTCTGCTCTCCCAGAGTCTCGCAGTGTGGCCCTCCCAGCTCTCCGGGGAACGTTAGGATGTGTCTGAGGGGAGGAGGGGGAGGGGTCGGTGTCATGTCCTCTGCAGCTGCTAGGAGAGGACTGACCGGCAACAGCATAGGGACTGGTCAGTCCTGCGGCCCCGAGTTCCATGACTACAGTCAGGGTCAGTTCTAATGGGGAAGGTCTTGTGCTGGATGCTGTCGAGTGGGTGAGTGGTAGGAGGGATGGCGTGTTTGTGAGGATTTTTCCCCATGGGGCCAACTTGGCTAGTTTGCTTTTGGGGGCAGAGGAGACAGGGAGGGGAGACTGCATGCTGCATGCTGCGCCCGGATGTGGCCCTCTGCTCACCTTCGTGCTCCCTGGAAGTGGGAGTTCAGGTGGCCACAGTGTCTCTGTCAAATTCTCACCCAGTTTCCGAGGACGGAACACGAATTACATCTCTGTGCACCATCTGCTTGGCCGTGCATTGACAAGCCTGTGGTTGTGTTCTCGTGTTAACGTACCGGTTCCGTTGCCAGCTCTGCCCCACCCCCGGGTTCCCTGGCACAATAAAAAAGCCACACACAACAAACCGCACCAAGCTCTCCTTCACTGTCTGTGTCGTGTCACATTCTTTGCCGTGTGTCCTGCATGCTGCTGCTTTGCTGCCTCGCACCACTGGTAGGTGGGGCACGGGCTGGAGGGGCGGGTGCGTGGTTCCCGGTGGGAGAGGGTGGGAGAGGCTTCCTGCCTAGAGTGTCCAGGCCCGGTGAGGCCAATGGCCATTTGCCCAGAAGAGAGGCCCATCTCAGACAAGGTAAGTGGCCACCCTCCTCATCTGTCTGTCATTCATCCTGGAGAAGAGAAGATGCCAGGGGAGGGTGGGGCAGGGAGAAGAGGGGCAGAGAGAGGAGGGAGGAGGGCACAGAACTGGGGCTACACGGAGAGGCTAGTCCCGTCATAAGCTGTGTGATATTGGTCAAGTTGCATCACCTCCATGGACCTCGGTTTTCTTACCTGTAAAGTGGGATCATCACAGGAGTTTATTACAAATTCTAAGGAAGTGGGATTCAGTGTAATGAACCCAGAGGGCCCCTCTTTGATACCTCTCTATTTTGACAAAGTCTGTTTTTTAGTTTTTGTACTTTGGGCCCATTCTCCAGGACCCCAAGTCCTATCTGAATCCCGTAGGCAGTAGGATGGCGATATGGGTCTGTAGAAAAAACAGGGGCTTTTGGGTCACACAGACCTGGCCTGAGATTTCCATTTAGTCATCGCTTCAGTGTTCTCTTGCTGTGCAAGAAAAGACCACAAGCAACGGCCATTTATTAGCTCACAGTCGTGCAAGTGAGGCTTGGCTGATGTCTCGGTCTGTCCAGGCTGCTATAACAAAATACCATACTGGGTGGCTGGTGCGGCTGATCTGCCGGCCACCAAGGCATCCAGCTGGCGGTCACTGTGCAGGCTCTGCAGTCAGCGAGCCAGGTTTCAAAGCCTGCCCTGCCGTTCCCAGTGGGGCGTCCCTGGGGGAGGGGGTTGGCGTCTCCCAGCATCAGTTTCCCCATCTGTAAACTGGGGATAATGCCAGTTAGTTGCTTCACTGAGGGGCTCTGTGGAGTAAGTGCAATAATCCATGATTGCGGAGTAAAGTGCCCGGCCCAGGGCCTCACCCCTGCTGAGTCCTGGCTGTGAATTAACGTCATTGTTAGGGTCATAACCCAGTGGCCCCAGGTGGCCTGTGGGAGTCTGGGCTGTGGACCAGGGGCTCTGAGCTGCAGTTTCAGAACAGAATCTTGTTTGGACTTTAGGACGTGAGTGTTAGAGAATGGAGACCCCCCCCCATCCCAGCCCAGCCTGGCCTCTGCAGCCCTCTGCCCTTTCTCTTCCTCAGAAAGCTGTTTGTGGGTGCACCTGCCCTTCCCTCCGCAGGTGATCTGGAAACAGGCCGCCCTCTGCGGGAGCCAGCAGCCTCTTGCTAGGCCCTGGGGAGTGCCTGGGCCCAAGGGTCAGGAGGATGCGTCTGAGCAGGATGCCCGTGTGGCAGATTAAAAGAGGGTTTGTTCTTTACTGCAGTCACTGCAGTTCCCTCTTGGAGGCGGTGCTGGGCCGACTGTCGTGGAGCCCCCAGCCCCTTCTCCCAGCTCTGTTCACGCTGGGCTTTGACGTGGCACAGGGCCACAGCAGGCCTTTGGGAGGGGACATGGCCCATGTGGCCCATGCGTTCTGCCAAGGGAAGAGAGAGGATAGCAGAAAGTCCCTGCTGGAAATTTCAATTTTAGTTTCCTTTTGTCAGCTCAGACAAAGCTCTTACAGGTTCCTTGGGTTGAAAATGCCATATCCACCCCTCCTGCACACGTGCTCTGGGGGTTGGGTCTCGGTGGTCCAGGGAGGTTGAAGTACTTCCCCCTTCTCCGGTGATACCTCCTCACCCTGTGTTCCCTGCTTCCATCTCACCTGCACGGCCTGCTTTCATGCTCAGCCTTCCTTCCCGGGTACCCCTGCCCAGCCCGAGGGGCGGCTGGGGAAACCTCAGCTGCCCCCAAAGGGGTTGTCAGTGTGGACCCCAGTCTGGGCCCAAGGCACGGGGGGCCTCAGGCCTGGAGGAGTCAGTGAGGCATGAGCTGGGACTTCTGGCAGCTCCACTGCTCTGCTAACAGTGTTTTAAATGCCTCCAGACCTGAGGTTGGGGACCAAGGATGGGAAGGCATGAGGTGGGGTGTGGTGGGTTCTAAGCATTGCTCACGTGGGGACAGGAGTGGAGGGGTGATCGGGAATTCAGCCTGGCCACGCTCCAGCACTCCAGACATGGGGGAAGGTCAGTTTGTGCCCTGGGATACAACTGGCTGGCCCCAGGGACGGTGGCCAGGGCTGGGGGACAGGCAGGTCCCTGGGCAGGAGGTCTCCGTGTGGCTGTGCTGTTGTCACAGGTGGCTTTGGGTGCCCTTCCCACCTCCCCAGGCGCAGCCAGGCCAGGCCTGCGCTCTCCCCATCGGAGGGGGGCTGGGTTAGCGCAGGGCAGCCCGGGGTCCCTGCTGAGCAGGCCACACAAGCCACCACTGAGGGTCTCCTTTCCTTCCCTACAGCCGGGCCAGCACTTGGCCCCCAGCCCGCACCTGGCTGTGTACACCGGGACCTGCGTGCCCCCCTCTCCTACCAGCCCCTTCGCCTCTTCCTGCCGGTCCCCCAGGAGGCCCTTCCCGTCGCCGGGCCGCTTCATCCGGCGGCCCAGCAGCACCATCTGCCCCTCGCCCATCAGAGTGGCCTTGGAGAGCTCCTCGGGCGCGGAGCAGAAGGGGGAGCCCAGTGGGGCCAGGGCCCCCCACGGGCCCTCCGACCCCGAGGGCAGCGAGGGCTCCATCGACGGCGCCTGGCCCCGCAGCCGGCCCAGGGCCCCCCCCAAGGCCCGCATGGCTCTGTCCTTCAGCAGGTTTCTGCGACGAGGCTGTTTGGCCTCGCCCGTCTTCGCCAGGCTCTCACCCAAGTGCCCCGCGGTGTCCCACGGGAAGGTGCAGCCCCTGGGGGACGTGGGCCAGCAGCTGCCACGGCTGAAATCCAAGAGAGTAGCAAAGTAAGAACGAGGGGGGTGTGTGCCGTGTGTGCCCCGGGCCCCACGGTGCCCTGGGTGCTCTGGAGCTGGTGGCTGGGGTGGGGGCCGGGGTGGGGGCCGGGGTGGGAGGGCATGGAGAGCAGACACCCAGATCCCTGGGCCCCCCGAAGGTCTCCAGAAACTCAGTTTGTCCTCCCCTGTCTTCCCTAGAAGGAGGAGAAGGAGCAAGCATCTTTCTTTTCCATCTTTTCCCCCTTCTAAGCTCTTTTGCTCACCCTGCCCCATCCCAAGACTATTAGTCTAGTAAATCCACTGCATTTGTAAACAGCAGGCAGCAGTGAAAGCCGCAGGTGGCAGGATGCCCAGGGCACGGTCCAGGGGCTCAGCCCCCGCCCCGCCCCACCTAAGTGCCTTGCCTCCGCTCCCCCCACCCCTCCTGCATCCACCCCCACCATCTCTCAGAGGGGCTGTGGGGATCCTTGTTCCAGCAGTTGTGTCTGTGGAAATGAAAGTGCCCAACTTCTGCCTGAGCAGTGGCCCCTGTAAACTGCATTTGGGGTAGCCCCGCAAGGCTGACCTCCGAGGGCCCCAGGTGCCCCCAGGCAGCCCACGGGGTGCAGAGCTGAGGCTCTGAGGAGTGCTTGACGATGCCTGGATCAGTGCCAGGAAGAAAAGTTGCAAACAATGCAAGTCAGAGAACCAGCCCCCACCTTACTGGGTTTTGGGGGAGGTGGTCAGGGCCACCCCGGCACCAATCACCACGCTCCTGTGTTTGGCCCTGCCTGGGCTTGGAGAAGGGGGTGCCATGCAGTCTTAGGTTGCCGTGGATACCCCAGGAGCGTGGCTTCTGCCTGCAGTGTGCACGGTCACATGGAGGTTGTCACTTGCAACTGCCTGTGTTGCTGGGGGAGAGGGAGGGCGGGTGACTCTGGGTGCCTTAGGAGAGGGTCAGGATCCAGTGTGAGTGCGTCTATTGGTTTTTCCCAACTGGCCCTGCAGAAGGAATGTTCTAGCTCTGTGGCCACTGCTATGCCTCACACCTGGGCTTTTAAAAGGCTCTCTTCTCAGGGGCCCCCACTTCCTCAGCGGGCAGTTTAAAGGACTGGCATGTCCTCCAGGGACATCCTGAATTCATCAAAACCATAAACATTCAAGCCCCTTGGAGACGAAAATAAAGCATCTTCAGAATTATCTTTAATTCAACAAATATGAACCGTCAATAAAAGGGATCCAGGAAGCCAATGGCTGCGCACACGGCTTTTGGTAAACACACCTGGGCACTAATCTTCAGGGATGTCAGGATAATCCGGGGATCTGGTGTCCCTCCTGCCCCGACGTGACTTGCTTTCCTCTTGCCCCTGAAGCTTTTTCCAGATCAAAATGGACGTGCCCACGGAGAGCGGGCTCTGCCTAATGGACCCGGAGGACACTGCGACAGGAGAGGCGGGTGGCCGGGCCATAGAGGAGGTCATCTGCCCCTGGGAGAGCCAGGCCGCGGGGAAGGCAGGCTGAGCCAGGGGCTGGCCCAGGAGGACGCTCCCCGCAGGCGCTGCATGGTGGGGCCACAGGTCGCGTTTGCTCGGGAACCAAAGCGCGTTAGGAGGATGTCCGAGGACCGGACTGTGATGCTCCGGCTGGCTGCCAGTGGCCTCCTCCTCCTCCTCCTCCTCCTGACTTCCCCTCCCTTGGGCAGAAAAAAGGCATGTGGACCGGAAGACTTTCCTTGCTGCCTTAAAACCGATAAAAGGTTAACTTGGAAGAGTTTTCTTGGATTGGAATGTTAGTGTGTGTGTCTGGTTTTATTAGTTACCTACGGGCAATTATTTATGAGTTAAACTCACGTCTCCTCCAGTTTTCTGGAAAAAGGATGTGGTCGAGTCACTTCCAAGAGCTCCCTCGCTGTCTAAATGGGTTTGTGTGTGAGGCTTCGTCAGCTACGCATCCCAGGGCTGCCCCGGGGTGTCGGGGGAGGGCTGGCAAAGGCACACTCCTGGAAGGCCAGGCGTGTTCATTCAGATTCCCCAAGAAGCAGACACCGAGCTGGGATTTGATGCACCAGAGATTTGTTGGGGAAAACACTTGGGGAAGATAAAGGGCCCGAGCTCGAGAAGATGGGGGTTGGGGGCTCCGGACTGTGCAGGTGCAGGAGTGACCTCTGGGGAAGGAGGAGTGGGCAGGGAGAGTCTCCAGTGGCAGCGTGGTTCCAAGAAAGTTTTGGCCAGGTCGCTGGGGTGTCCTTAAGCCAAAATCATGGTTGGAGGGGTCCTGCATCTCCTGGGAATGGTCCTGCATTGCACCCACACTATGCACCGTCACTGCCTGGGAGCCCCGTGGGAAGCCTGGCTGTGCTGTGGACACACTGGTGGGTCCTGACCCGCAGCAGCCAGGCCATCAGCCCACGTGCTCCCTGTAGGAGGAGCTCTGAGCACTCATTTCCACGTCCACCGTACCAGGCCAATAGGCACTTCCAGAGGTTTGCCCCCCACCCCCAACCTCTTCCCTCAGTTACTCTTCAACAAGTATTTACTGAGTCCCTATTATGTGCCAGGCACTGTGCTAGGCTCTGGGGATGTAGCTGTGAGTAGGACTCCTTGCTTCATGGAATTCATGTAGAGCAGTGGTTCTACAGCAGGTCAATTTTGCCTCCCACCCCCACCCCCTGAGATACTGGGCAGGGTCTGGAGACATTTTTGGTTGTCAAGACCGGGACAGCTGGTGGGGGTTGCTATGGCATCTATAGGTAAAGGCCAGGGATGCTGATAAACATCCTGCAATGCATAGACCCCCCCCAACAAGATTGTGGGTCCAGAATATCAGTGGGGCCACTGTCTCGAAACCCTGAACCAGAGGCTACAGATTACACCCTTGTCTTGGTTTCTGCCCAAGCCCTGGAGCACCAACGGGTCCTGCTGGGATGATAATTGGATTGGACGGTGGGTTGAGGTTAAGGGCTACGTGGTGAATGAAACAATTCTTAAAAGTTGCATGGCCAGGCACAGTGGCTCACGCCTATAATCCTAGCACTCTGGGAGGCCAAGGCGGGTGGATTGCTCGAGGTCAGGAGTTCGAGACCAGCCTGAGCAAGAGCGAGACCCCGTCTCTATTAAAAATAGAAAGAAATTATCTGGCCAACTAAAAATATATATACAAAAAATTAGCCGGGCATGGTGGTGCAAGCCTGTAGTCCCAGCTACTCGGGAGGCTGAGGCAGTAGGATCGCTTGAGCCCAGGAGTTTAAGGTTGCTGTGAGCCAGGCTGATGCCACAGCATTCACTCTAGCCCGGGCAACAGAGACTCTGTCTAAAAAAAAAAAAAAAAAAAAAAAAAAAATTGCATGGAAGGTCCTCACAGGAGAAAAGAATTAAGCAGTTTGCCAAACCACCCATTAGGTTCCTCCCCTTTAACCCCATCTTCATCAGAATTCAATTAGTAGATTAGAGCCCCTGACTTGCTTTTAACCTCTGACAATTTATCTTATTCAGCCCATAAATACTGGGGCTGCTGAATCATCTCTCTGCGCACTTCTAGAAATAAATGTCGGGTAGGTTCCTGTCTGAAGCCTGGACTTGCTGCTGATCCCTGCAGGGAAACCACAGACACTTCAATACTCAAAGAGTGTTGCTCTTTCCACAATCTATGATGTCAGCTTCCTCAGGCTCACCAAATAGTCCTCAAGGGTTGAGGAAACTCTTCTTCCAGAAAGTAAGTGAAGTGGTCTGGGTCTTTCTTGGAAGGTGAATGGGCTGACTAATTTGATGCCTTTATTTGCAAAGCTGGTCTAAAATGAGACTAAAGGTGAAGCAGTCCATACCCTAAGTCTATGACCAGCCAGTGTGTCAATAAATAAGAAAAATCTCAACCCTAGTTGTGGATACTGGTGTCTAGGGGCTGCACTCCTAAGCCCCCCAGTTCCTAAAGAGAACCTGAGCCCACATGGTTCCGCAGCCTTAATGACAAGGCTCCAGGATCCACAGGTTGGGTTAGGTAAAGTCCAGGCTACAGTTCCGTAATAAACAGACCTCAGAGAGAAGGAAGTGGTTGAGACGTGAAGGAGTATCTGTCTCTGTCACACAGTTGCCCAAAGGCAGGAGGGCAGCACAGGGCACATGGAGTCCAGGGAAGAGAAAAAAATCCAGGGACCAACAGTTTTTTATCTTGTTGCTCCATCCAATTCCTAGTCACAGGTCTGATGATTCTATGTCTTGTCTGGACATTAGAATCCACTGGGGGAACTTGAAAGATCCTCATGTCCAAGCCACATGGAATCTAATCACATCAGAATCTCTGGGGGTAGAGTCTCAGCTTTAGGACTTTTTTAAGGAGCCTTTCCCAGGTGATTGCAATGTTCAGCTGAGGTTGGGAACCACTGCCCTGAGGTAGTGATTACAGCTGGTTCATTACTCCCACGCCCACGTCCATGCCTAGGGAGCTAATGGGAAAAGAGGAAGTGGCAGGAAGGCGGGTCCTTCTTAAGTTCACAATCAGGAAGTAGCATGTGCCATTTCCACTCACACCCATTGGTCTGCCCTTAGTCACTTGGCCACGCCTAGCTGCAAAGGAGCCGAGAAATGGAGTCTCTAATTAGACTGATGTGTGAGTAGCTAAACTTCTGGAGGTTCAAATACTTGGGAGGAAGATGCAGGGGATGGATACCGGTGGTCTCTCCCCTGGTGGAGCTATTAGAGTCTTGCAGGCAATGGAAAGCATGGTGGAGGTGGGGCGAGAGGAGACAGGAGTGGCTGCTTAGTTTTTCTTCTGCCAAATGTTTGGTAAATGCCTATAAATGCAGCTATGCTTTATGCCGTGGTTTGGTGGCTTTTCACTCGCTCAGACTGAATGCCCTCGGGGTGTCAGCCAACACCAAGCACGGTGCTGGGGTGAAGCTGATTCCCCCATGGAGCTGCTGTCCTTGCTCTGAAGCCAGCTGGGGAGGTTGGATCTCCCAGCCGCGGGTGCAGCCAGGCTGGGGGGTGTGAGAGTCCTGCCCCGCCCCCTTTCAGCTTGGATCAGCTCCTGATTCCTCATCTGTGAACTGGGGGTGACAATTTGACCCTCATCACAGGGCTGTTTGGAAGCATGTAGACTGAGATGACACATATATAACTTTATTGCCTGTTCACAAGTTCATACGGTGCAAGAAGAAAACAACTTTATTTTTTCCTTGTAATGCTTCCTTTAAACCTACGCTGTGAGTTGCTTCTTTGCCCACCCCTGGATGAAAGCTCTGAGGCGTCCCATCACTTTTCCGGTCACTTTCACATAATACAAATCCTCCAGGCACTATCAGTGACAAGAATTGTCTCAATTTAGCTCTGTACACAGTTCAAAAATGAGTGAAATAAACAAAACCCAGAATTTCATCTGAAGTTAGGATCCTTCCCTCCTCCAGCCCGGGCTGTTCCAGGCCAGGACCTGCTTTTGGGGGCTGCGGGAGAGGGGGGGTGGGGTGGGGCGGGAGAGCTCGAACATGCTCAGTTGACCAGTGCAGACTCGTTCATCATGGTGCTCCTGGGACCCCCTGTGGGCTCGTACTTAGGTGGGCTTTTCCGAGATTCGTGGGGCCCGGCCTCAGCCTCCTTGGTCAGCCGGGCCACAGCTCTCCTCCAGCCGCTGCACGAGGGTCTCTCGCAGCCCACGAGCAGCCCGTGGTCCTCTGGGGAGGGGACCCTTGGTGGCCCATTAGGGCTGTGGCTTCACTGAGCCTGAGAGCAGGCAGTGCTGCTTGTGTGCGCGGAAGGAAACGAAGAGGATCGTTGTAGTGTACAGGCCAAGTACCCGAGAGGTGCCTGGGTGCCCCGAAGATGAGTTGGGGTCGGGTGGGGAAGAGGGACCCGGACACCGCAGCCCCACACTTCACCAGAAGAGGGAGCCCGAGGCTCACAGATCCCCAAAGAGAGGCGGCTGGGATTTTCCCTTAAGAATTCAGAGACCCGTGTTGGAGAGGAGGGGAGAGGGACTGTCCTCATCTTGCAGACGTGATTTCCCTGCTTATTGGTGGCAGAAACACCCCAACTGAAGCCTAACGCACTTTCTCCTCTTTCTCTCTTCCTCTCTCTCTGTGCATGTACATATGTAATATATTCTATTACATATATTCTCTATGTGTACATTTTGAATACTATGACAAACATCTAAGCACATTACTTAGAATCGGCTAATGTCAACATTTGCCCTAATTGCTTCTAATGCTTAAAAAAAGTGGAAAATAATATATTTATTCTCCTCCCCTCATCCACCTTCACTCGCATCTTATATGTCAGCAAACTTTTTCAGTAACTGATCGGTTAGTAAACATTTTAAACCTTGCAGGCAACATTTGGTCTCTGTCTCCTCACCGCCACAGCCTTCAGATCCTCCTCCTCCTCCTTCATCTTCTTCCCACCATTAAAAATGTGAAATCTATCATATAACTGATAAGGTATTAATATCCAGAATATATAAGCAATTCCTCCAACCCAAAACCAACAAAAACAAACAAACTGATTGAAAAACGGGCAAAACACTTGTATAGACACTTCTCCACCAATAAGCACAAGAAAAGATGTTCAACATCCCTATTCACTAGGGAAATGCAAATCAAAACCACAGGGAGATACCACTTCACACCACCTAGGTTGGCTCTTACAAAAACAAAACAAAACAGAAAATAACGCGTTAATGAGGATATAAGGAAATCGGAACCCTTGGGCATTGCTGGTGGGAATGCAAAGTGGTGCAGCCTTTATGAAGAATAGTATGGTGGTTCCTCAAAAAATTAAAAACAGAATTACCCTATGATCCAACAATTCTGAGTATATACACAAAGGAATTGAGAGCAAGGACTTGAACATGGATTTGTACACCTGTGCTCATAGCAGCATTACTCACAATAGCTAAAAGATGGAAACAACTCAAATGTCCATTGATGGAGGAATGTATAAACAAAATGTGATATACACGTACAATGGAATAGTATTCCGCCTTAAAAAGGAAGGAAATTCCGACATATGCTGCAATGTGGATGAACCTTGAGGACATTACACTAGGTGAAATAAACTGGACACCAAGGGACAAATACTGTGTAATTCCACTTACATGAAGTACCCTGGGTAGTCAAATTCATGGAGACAGAAAGTGGAAAGGTGGTTACCAGGGGCTTGGATGGGAGTGGCAGGGAATGGGAGTTAGTGTTTAACGGATACAGAGTTTCAGTTTGGGAAGATGAAAAGCTCTGGAGATAGATGGTGGTGATGGTTGCACAACAGTGTGAATGTATTTAATACCACTGAACTGGACAATTTAAAATAGTTAAAATGATAAATTTTGTTATGTATATTTTACCACAACAAAAAACATAAACCATTCTTATCAGTGAGCTGTACAAAAACAGGCTGCTGGCTGGACTTAGCTCAAGGGTCAAAGTTTATTGAACTTTGTTCCATGTTATTAATTTTATCATGTTTTTAAACAAAATACATCATTATGAATGTTATTGCTGTGTATTATTGTCAATGCTTTTTAAGCTCTAATTACCAGTTTACCCGACTCTTTGCTCACCATGGCTCCTTGGATCTCACTTCTTTCTTCCAGGTCCCATTTTCTTTGTTCTCAAGCACATCCTTTAGTGATTCTTTCATTGGTGGCCTCATAAAGGAAGCTCAGTTTTTTGTCTAAAAATGTCTTTATTTTACCCTCATTACTATTTTACCCTATTATGAGTTTAATCATCACTATTAAAGGATCATTGAGCTGAATAAAGAATGATACGTTAGGCTGGGTGTGGTGGCTCACACTTGTAATCCCAGCACTTTGGGAGGCTGAGGCAGGATGATCACTTGAGGCCAGGAGTTTGGAGATCAGCCTGGGCAACATAGTGAGACCCTATTTTTACAAAAAATATGGAGAAATCAGTTGGGTATGGTGGTGTGTGCCTGTAGTCCCAGCTACTCAGGAAGCTGAAGCAGGAAGATTCCTTGAGGCCAGGAGTTCGAGGCTGCAGTGAGCTATGATTGTACCATTGTACTCCAGCCTGGGCAACAGAGTGAGACCCTGTCTTTTAAAAAAAATAAAAAAAAAGTAAAGAAAAAGAAATAAAGAATGATAGATTGAGAGTAATTTCCCCTTGGCACTTCAAATACTATTTCATCATCTTCTGCCCTGTCTTGCTGCTGATGAGAAGCCCAGTTGCCATTGCTTTATAGATTTTCTTCTCTATTTTTGCCTCCAAGAACTGGTCTTTGTCTTGAGTGTTCTGCAGCCTCCCTGCAGTGTGCGTAGGTGCACAAGTGTTTGTGTTTATCCTGCTTTGGATGGTGCTTCTTCAACCTGAGGGCTCATGCCTTGTTTCCGTTCTCAAAATTCTCATCTATTTCCTCTTTGGATAAGGCTTTCTTCCTCCCCCTCGTTCTGTCTGTTCTCTCTTTTGGCAGCTCCCATTACATGTTTGTTATACCTGAGAGAGAAGCTCCTCCTTTGTTCTCCGTCTCCTTTTCCTGTCCTGGGCAGCCCTTCAGGTATCCCAGCTGATGGAGGAGTCTTAGGTCTGGTCCTCCAAGACTTTGGGCCCCAGGCCATCTCCTGCTGCTCTCCCCTGGGGCCTATGTATGAACGAATTGTTCTCTTCAATCAGTATTTTGTAACAGAGGGGAGTCCATGTTAGCTCGGTCGTCCTGTTGCTAGAGCTGGAAGCGCACCCAGGGCTTTCTTTTCCACCACAAGACAGCTGCCTGCACGTGCATCATATATTTACATGTATATATATTCCATGAACTCCTATATATATTTCATATATATATTTTTCACACACACACACACACACACACACACACACACACACACACACACACAGACAGCTCTAAGTTGTCAACTTACAGTGTTTTCCGTTCCACATAGCTCCATTTTAACAGGGACCTCTGGCTCAAAAGCATGCATTTCCAAACTTAGAATTGTAGGCACCACAACAAACTGTGGAGGTGGTTTGAGGGCAGGGAGATTTATACTCCTTGGTGGACGCCTTATGAGACTGACTCTGGCTCTGGCCCTGCTGTGAAATGTCTCTTCACTTTCTATCCTGAACACACAAACCCGTCCACACCATCCACCCTCATCATCCCATTCATCCATCCATCCATCCATCCATCCATCTGATATGGTCCACTTGGACCCATAAATGTCATTTGAAGTTTATTTTAAGCTGAAAACATCGGAACAAACAGCAGCCACACACACACCACGAAATCCCTTATCTAAACTTTTCTTGCTGATTTGACAAAGTCTCCCAAACACGTAGCCGCTACAAACCCCTCTCCAGGAGCCTCATAGCCAGGAAGGAGATGGACCACTCCCACCAAGATTAATTACATAAACAAAACTTTTTCAAAACTTTCCATACCTTCCACTTGTTTCTCATTGGTTTCCCGCCTTTTGCTTTCCCTTAAAGTCTTAATCCCCCTTCTTATTAAGATGATTTATAAACCCTTAACTCTAGCTGTTCGGAGAGCCAGTTCTTTGTGCACTTGCATGTATGCAAATAAATTTGGTCTTTCCTCCTGTTAATCTGTATTTTGTCAGTTAATCCGCAGGCCCCCAAGCACTGAACCAAAGTTGGTAGAGGGAAACATTTTTCTTCCTTTGAACATATCCACACATCCATGCACCCAGCCAAGTTTCATGGGGGGCCCACTAGGTATTTTATATGCTGTCATGAATAAAATTGGGCCTCACTCTCAAGAACTGATAGTTTAGATGGGAGCATACTTTAAACAAAGAATTATAATACACCATGTTAGGAGAGTGTGCACAGCATGACAGCCGAAAGCACACTCTGGCGTCACACCGCCTCAGGTCAGATCCAGGTTCTACCCCGTCCTAGCTGAGTGACCGTGAACGTTCCATCAAATTGGTTTTAACTGATCAACACCTAAGTGCACATATAGGAATAACATTCACTGGGGGTCGGGCAGATGGGAGGGGGAGGGGGAGGGGCATATACATACATAATGAGTGCGACGATCTCTGCACACGTCGGCTCCCTTCCCCTTGCACCACGAGTGGAAGCAGCCTGAGGCCCTCACCAGAAGCAGATGCTGGTGCCATGCTGCACAAACAGCCTGCAGAACCATGGGCCAAGTCAACCTCTTTTCTTTATAGATTGCCCAGCCTGAGATATTCCTTTATAGCAACAATAAATAGACTAAGACAATCCCTGCAGGTGATTTTACTGAAACACTAGTCACACTGGGGTAAGGTGGGCTGTAAGTCCAATGACTGGAGTCCTTATAAGAAGAGGAGAGAGCACAGAGACACACAGAGGGAAGAAGGCACCTGCAGATGGAGGCAGAGATTGAAATGAGGCAGCTACAAGCTGAAGAACACGATGGATTGTCAGGAGCTACTAGAAGCTGGGAGAGGCAAGGAAGGGGCCTCCCCCCGCCCCCCCTCCGCCCCCTGGAGCCTGCAGAGGGAGCATGGCCTTGCTGAGACCTTCATTTCAGATTTCTAGCCTCAAGAACTGTGAGAAGGTAAATTTCTGCTTATTACTAGGTTTTAAGCCACCTAGCTTTGTGCTAGGAAACTCATACAGTATGCTTGTGTTGTACCATAGTTTGATTATTCTCTTATAGATGAACGGTAAGTTGTTTGCAATTTTTCATGAAAACAATGTTGTAAAGAACATCCTTGCACATTAGTCTGTGCACATCTATAAGTATCCCAGGACAAAAACAAAAATGACTAATCACTGGGTTAAAGAGTGTGCATATGTTAAGACCAAGCCACCATACCAATTGCCTTTTTAGAAGTCTATGCTAATTTAGATTGCTACCGACAACGCATGATGAGGGTAATCATTTCCTTACGTCCTTGCTAGAACTGCTGTAAATACTTTCGCATTGTCAGGGCTAGTGTTTACTGCAGTGGTGAGACCACCTGGGGCTAAGCACACTCTTCCAGGCCAAGAATGTCAGGAGTCTGGGCCCCCTGAAGACTCCTAACCCTGGGAGGACAGGGACAGCGAGGATGACCAGACAGACCACCGGGCATGTGCCTCCCTGCCTGTTCTCTGGGACATCCCAGCCTTCAAAGATGACCCAGCCTCAGTGGGGCTTTTTGTGTTTATTTGGTGCCACCATCATCAGTGCTTAGTGCAAAGCTTAACAGGAATCAGAGAGTCTTTACTATAACATCAGTCACATCACACTTTGCATCATTTCAGTAGGTGACTTATCTCCTTGAGAGCATGTAAAGTCAGGGGACTGGGAACTCTGCAGTCCCCTTCGTGTCCCTGGATACAGAAGAGCCTGTTCCCGGAGGGGCAGAAGTGGGGAGCTGTTTCAGCCTCCTTGCTGGGGTTCTGCCCTGAGACTGCAGGTGCCCCCATGTCTTTTCCAGTAACGCTGCATTCTGTCTCTGGAAATGCAAACGTGACATCCCACTCCCCTTTCGAATCAGGCTTCAGGATGTTGGCTACCCGGACAGGTCAGCCTGACCCCAGAAAATGACTCAGGTGCCTCAGGCACACCCCAGCCCGTCACTGTGGGAAGTCTCACCCTGGAGAGGCTGGCTCCGGGATTGTTGAAATAGAGGAGGCAGGTTCTGCCGATGACTGCTTAAAATTCACGTTGCCATGGCAGCGTGGCATTAGGCCACCGGTGATCCTGCTGCACAAAGCTTTGATCTCAGGGAAGGCAGGGCTTCTTTTGCTCTTTAGCTGCTTTTAAGGGGACACTGCCTTGGGACCAAGCTTTGGCTTTGCTCCTGGGCCTGGGGATTGTCCCAGAAGCAGAAAGCTGGGGACAGCAAGCCAGAGAACGAGGCCCTCAGAAGTGGGCTAAGCCCTGAGACTGCGATTCTCTTCTCGTCTGAGGGAGTTGGCTCGAGCCTAAGGGCAAGAGATCTCGTCTGAAGACAGAGCAGTCAGACGGCTCTGTAATGAGGGGATGCGTATGCACTGCTTGACTTGAGAGAAAAGCGCAAATGAGACGGCTTGTGTGTGTGTTTAGTAGCAGAGCTAAGGAAGAGGGTGGCTTATAAATAGGTGTGGCCTAGCTCAGCAAGTCTCAGCACTGTTAATAATGTACACGTTCATTCAACACCCATTTATTGAGGACTTACTATGTCATTGATGTTGGGGATGCAAGTGGCTCCTGTGGCTTTGGCTCTGGGGACTTCCCAAGCTGTCAGGGCACTAAAGCATGCGCTGAAATAATACAAAGCAGAATGTGATCAATTGCCTAGAGATTGCAGCATTGCAGAGAGGGAGAATCGCCCCACTGATGCAATATTCATAGATGAATTTGTGTTGAACCTTAAAAGATAGGGAGAGGAAAGAGAAGCATCTAGTTGAAGATGTGGCGAGAACAACAGTGTGGCGAGTGGGCGGGGGGCATGGGAGAACCACAGGAGTCCAGTTTATTAAAGGGATGGTAGGAGATAATGCTGTAAAGTGAGGTTGATCCAGAGCTGAGTTGAGGAGTTTAGATTTAATCCAATAGGCAATAGGGAGCCACAGGAGGCTTTTGAGCCTGATAGTGCCTGATTATGGGTATGCTCTAGAGCATAATCTGGGGGCAGGTGTGTGATGGACTGAGAAGCATAGTGACTGTAAGCCTTTGAAATCTCCATAGGATTGAAGAGGTAAGGGGATTGTGTTAGGTGACATGACAGTCCTGGGTTGAGAGAGGAAAGAACAGTCAGAAGCGGGGGAACAGGACGCACAATGTGACCCTGGGGGAAAAGAGAGGCAAAGTCAATGGTGGCTGAGACCCCCAGCACGTTAGAGAAGGCACTGCCACTGCATGGGACTAGGAAATCGGGAGGAGGAAGTGGTTTGGAGGAAAATGAATTTACCATGTTGAATTTGAAATTACTGAACTGGCTCTGGGAAAGAAGACAGGATTGGAGATACAGCCTTTGGGGACATCCTCATAGACATAATAAAAATATTGACGTCCTGGAATAGAAGAAGGTATTGAAGGAAAGAGTAGAGGGAGGGAAGAGAAGAAGCATAAAAGAATCGGGAGGAAAAGAAGCTGGCCTTCGGAAGATAAATCAGTGAGGAAGATCATGGTGAGGAAGGACAGCCACGTAGTGGAAGCACACGGAGAAGCTTCCAGAAGCATCTGGCCTGTGCTAAGCACTTGCTACGTACATGGTCACTTCCAGCAGAGAATTCCAGGGAATTGAAGACTGAGAAAAAGCCACTCATTTCTGGAACCCAAATTCAAGAGTTAAGGAATGAATGGTGTAGGCCTGAGAAATTTGGCAGTAAAGAGAATGATTGAAGATGCTAATGGGAGATGCTAGCAGGGTCAAGGGAAGATTTTTTTGTGGTTTTATTCTCTTAGAATGTGTAGGCCATCTAGAGTTATTATGTGACCCACAAAGGAACCAAAACCATGTCTATAAAAGACTTTCACATGCATGCTCATAGCAGCGTGATTGATAACAGCTGAAAAGCGGAGACAACCTCAATGTCCACCAGTGGATGAAGCTCATCGCCTCTTTAAAGGCCCTCTCTTCAAGTACAGTCACATTCTAAGGGACTAGGGGTCAGGGCTTCAACTTATGAATTTATGGGGAGACACAATTCAGCGTATAACAATCCCCGTATTTCAGATGAGGAAACTGAGGCTTAGAGAAATTAAGAAACTTGCCCATGGTCACAGACCACAGAGGTGGGCCTAGAACCCAGATCTGCCCAACTCTGAAGCCCATGTTCACGGCCTTGATGTGATACGAATGGAGCCATCTTCTGTGCCTGGCCATTAGGATATTCTCTTTTACGAAGTGCCTGTTCAAGTCTGTTGCCCATTTGTCTTGTGGGTTGTTTGTCTTTCTCTTGTTGATTTGATGTTTGTCCGTTATATATGTCACAAATATCTTCTCCTATTCTGTTTCCTGTCTCTTAATAATGTCTTTTGATGAACAAAAGTTCTTAATTTTTATAAAATCCATATAATCCAATGTCAATCTTTCCTATTATGTTTATTTTTTTAAAAAAATTCTTATATTTTTTATTGATATAACATAATTGTATATATTTTGGGGATACACGTGATATTTTGATACATGTATACAATATGCAATGATCAAATCAGGGTAATGGTGACATCGATCACCTCAATTTTGTTCTTTTTTATTCAGGATCACTTTAGCTATTTGGGGTCTTCTGTGATTTCATGTGAATTTTAGGATTTTTTTTTCTATTTTTGTGAAGAATGTCATTGGTATTTTGATAGTGATTGTGTTGAATCCGTAGATCACTCTGGGTAATATAGACATTTTAACAATATTTATTCTTCCAATCCATGAGTATGGGATATCACATCACTTTTTTGTTGCCTCTTTAATTTCTTTCAGTAGTTTTAATTTTTTTTTTTTTTAGAGAGACAGGGTCTGGCTCTGTCACAGGCTGGAGTGCAGTGGTACCATCATAGCTCACTGCAACCTGGAGCTCCTGGGTTCAAGTGATCCTCCTGCTTCATCCTCCCAAGTAACTGGGACTTCAGGCACTTTTAGAAAAGTTTTTTATAGAGATGGGGTCTTGCTATCCTTCCCAGGCTGGTCTTGAACTCCTGGCCTCAAATGATCTGCCCACCTTGGCCTCCCAAAATGCTGGGATTACAGGCATGAGCCACCACACCTGGCCACTTTCATTAGTATTTTTATAAGTTTCCTTGTAGGCATCTTTCACTTCTTGGTTAAATTTATTCCTTCCTAGGTATATTTTTTGTAGCTATTATAAATGGAATAGAATGGATGTCAACAGGTTTCTGCTGGCTTTGATGAGCTTCAGCCAGTCAGAGCCAGTTTCAACCAGTTACAACAGGCTTCAACCAGCTTTGATCAGTTCAGGCTGATTTCAGTAGGTCTAGACAGGGTTCAACCAGTTAGAGCCTGTTTCAATTGGTTTCAACAGGTTTCAGCCATTTTATACTGGTCTCAGCTAGTTTCAATCAGTTCCAGACATTTTCAGCTAGTTTTGACTAGTTTCGGCCATGCTGGACCAGTTTCAACTGGTTTCAGCTGATTCTACCCCATAGGTCTTAGCTGATTTGGTCCAGCTTCAGCTGGTTTCAGCCAGATTGGACAAGTCTGGTCAGTTTCAGCTGGCTTCGACCAGTTTGGACTGATTTGTTCTAGTTTCAGCTGCTTTTAGCTAGTTCTGATTTTAGCTGATTTGAACTAGTTTCAGCTGGTCTGGTCTGGTTTGAGCCAGTTTGGACTGGCTTCAGCTGGTTTGGCTTGATTTCAGCCAGTTTGGACTGGTTTCAGCCATTTTCACCTGAAATGCAATGTTATTTACTGAAGCATAAAACACCAACACTTTTTAAGTTATCAAACATGGAGAATGGTTAAGTGAATCATGGTACTTGAGTAATGTAGCCATTGAATTTTTTTTATAAATGATGTTTAGTGATATAAGAAAATGCTTGATATAAAGATAAATGATATAAATGAAAATAGCAGAGTATAGAAAAAATACCATTAAAAGCTAATTTGTGAGAGGTAGCTTTTTTTGATGGCTTATCTGAATGGCATGCATTATTTTCCCCTTTAGAACATTGGTTGCAAATTGTCAGTCATGGTTTTAATTTGGCTCATGGTCATATTTCTTTGGTGTTTAAAAAATAATAAGAATTTATTTCCAATATTTTAAAATTGAGATATTTTTTCATATAAATTCTGATTCCCAGGTCCTCTTGACAACTGGAAGATCTGGGAACAATGTTCCCACATGGCAACTGCTGACCAAAGCTGAGCAGTGGCTCCCTTCGACAGGAAATGCACCCTCATTTTTTCCTTACATGGTGCCTCATTTACATCATGCGGCTGTTTTGTCCCCTGTAGGCATTTGCTTGTATGAACCCTGATTAAACACTGAATTTAATCCTGGGATCATATTAGGGCATAAGAGAGCTCTTTCCCTCAACCACACTGCTTTGGCTCCTTGCCACCATCTTATGGAATTTGTTTCTGTGATTATTGCAGGAAGTTGTTGAGGATGTGGTTCTCTGTGATGTACATGACAAATTTTCTTTTTTCTCAGTGCCCCAAAATACCTCCGCTGCTCCTCAGCCGTGATTTTTTTTTTTAATCCCATGGAGGCAATGAATCATGTGGCCACTCATGACTCTCTCTTAGCTCCAGCTTCTGGGAAGATCAGAGGCAAATCTTCCATCAAGTACTATGTGTGGGAGCCACACAACATGTATAGAAAAAAAAAAATGGAAGGAGATGCATTAAATCATCAACAGCCAGGTCTTGGGAGGTTTCCCAAAAATAGATCCTGAGATGAGGACCCACGTGTAAGTGATTTATTAGAGACGTGCTTCCAGGAGAAAAAAGTTGGGAGGTGGAGGATGTAGGACAGGGAAGGGAGCAGCCAAGCAAGGTGGGCTCTCGGTACCACGCACGGTACCTTCAGTCTCCGCTCACAGGGCAACTCTGCAGTGTGAGGTTCGCCTCACAGTTGTGAGCCCAGCACTGTCACTTCTGCACGTTTGGACAAAGCAGCTCCCGGAACCTGCGGGCAAACCTTCAAAGAGAGTCGCAGGTACTGCTGGTTAGAAACCTCTCACCCAGTTTAATACCTGCTCTTTCTCCCCACTTGTCATGAACACTTTCCCATGCCAATGAATATGCATCTCAATGTCATTTTTAATAATAGGATTATATTCAGTTGTAGAGATATAGCAGAATTTATTTAACCGGTCTCATTTTGTTGGCTATTTGGGATATTTCTAATTTTTTACTTTTATATGTGTTTCTTAAAAAGGTTTCTAGGGATAGGATTGCTTGGTCAGATGGGAAGAAAGTTTATAAGGCTCTCGATACCTGTTGGTCATTGCCTTCCAGGAGAATACTATCAGCAGAATGTGAGTGTTCCCCTTTCACCTCTGTAACACAGGGTATTACCGTTTAAGAAGTGCCTTCTGTTTAACCCAGCTGCTACAACTTTTGTCTTAATCATGGTGGTCTCTGGAAGAGCCTATCTCCTACTCTCTGGACTCCCTGCCTTCAATCCTCCCAACCCACTCTCCACCCTACCTCCAGCATGAGTTTTTAAGAACACAGACCTGAGCATCCTAATACCCTGCTTAGGACCCTTCTGTGGTTCCACACTGACTTCAGCTGCCCGTGGTGCCCGCCAAGGAGCAGTTCGACTATGAAATTATGCTCATGATCAAGACCCAGTTCCCCTTACTATGCCCACCCTCTGGGATGATGATTTTCCAACTACAAGCTGAGACCCATGAGTGGGTGATCAAACCAGGTAAGAAATATATTTTACGCATCAGAGCTGACACTGTTGGTGCTCCATGGGTATCCCCTCCGTCTACCCCAGGGCACCATAGAAAGTTCCTCTGCACCCTGACTGCTGCCCTGTCTCTCTGCCTGAGGGCGTTCTCTGGCCATGAGCGAGTATTTTGTCTATATGAGGGACATCCTAAAAGTGCTAGGGACTTCACACCCAGGCGAGGCTCTGACCAATGCAGGGTGGGCATTTGTGGACGGACGCTTCAGCTTCCTCACCTTAGGCAGGACAGCTCTGAGGCATGTTCCACGGGGTCTCTCCAAGGGGCCTCAGTGGGCCTGAGCTCCAGTGGCCCCAAGTGGTGGCCCAGTCATCAACACATGACTGACTTTCCTCCACTCCCGCACACACAGTACTTTCTGGAATCACCTCCCCCTCAGATCAACTACTTACCCTGAAATCTTTGTCTCAGGGTCTCTTTGGGGCCAAGAGAGGCAGTGACAATGTCTAGTGATCTGGCCCACTCATGTCTGAAACAGAACCCTCCACTGATACATCAAATGCACTCTTCTCTTCTGCCGGACGCGACCTACTAAACTGGTTTGATCACCCACTCATGGGTCTCAGCTTGTAGTTGGAAAATCATCATCCAGAGGGTGGGCGTAGTGAGGAGAGCTGGGTCTTGGTCATGAGCATAATTTGATAGTCGAACTGCTCCTTGGCGGGCACCACGGGCAGCTGAGGTCAGCTGGGAGGGTTTTGTGGACGCCTTCATGTCATTGAATCTCAAACTGATGCGTCTCGTCAAGGGGCTACTCTGTCGGTCTTTGCTGACCACTTTGGCATGAAGCCCAATGAAAACAATGTTTCCCTTTTCTCTGAACAGTCCTTCGGGTCACCTCGGAGAAGACCAGGGCCGGGCATGGAGGGCGGAGAGAGCAATTAGGAAGGGGGAGGAGAATGAGTGGATGTGGGTTTTCAAAGGTCAGGCAGAGTCTGATTAGCGAACTCTTAGAGACTTATTCCAAGTGCCTTTCGTGGCTGGAAAAACAACAATAGAAGAATGAAAGAAAGAAAAAAAAAACCCAACCCCAAACCCACAAGTGGGGTGGAAGTTGAAGAACACTTTAATTCATAAGGAGAAGGGCTTGAATAATTGATGCTGCCGCCATGCCAAAGATAATTTCAGTTCTCTCTCTATCTCACAAAGACATTTAGCATTGATTGAGATCAAAGTATCAGGAACCCCTGCTGCTAGGCTGAAAGGCAAAACTCACAGCGGCCTTTCTCTGCTCTGATAATGTCGTCTTTATGTAGTTAATAAACTGCACACTTCAGTCAAACTATATCATTACAGAAGACTTAGGGAGCTAATAATTTAAAAGCAAAGAGTTGCCTCTGTTCTTCACTTTGAACTAAACAACATTCTGTTGAAGGAGGAGGACATCAAAGTCTTGTCACTATTACCAGTGTGGATTGAGCAGAAGGCCTCACAGAGAGGGTACTTCAGTCATCAAGGGGAAAAAAAAGAGAGAGAGAGAGAGAAAGAAAGAGAAAGATTAAAGATATCGGCTTATCAACCCAAAGGCAGTGCCAGGTGTTTTATTATTATTTTTTCTCCCGTGCAAGCATCAGGTGGTTCGCTCAGCAACGCGTGTCCTTGTTAAATGGATGTGCATGAACCAGGTCAGACTGTTCCCTTTTCACCTTGGCCCCATTCTGAACTTGATCTTGACTACTTTGATGCTCACCTTCAGTCGGCCCACCCCGATTGCCACCCCTGGCCCACTCGGTTCTGTTTTCGTGGCTTCTGCGGCCTCCCCTTGTGAAGGGCAGGACAGCTCCGCGTCCCCCTCTCAGCACAGGAGCGTCCCTGGCTTGCTGGGTGAGGGGGAGAGGCAACCATTCTGAGCAGGGGTGCTGTGGGGCTGCAACCCCATTCCACCAGCTTTAAAGAGCAACACTACACAAGGCCCCCTCCTTGCCACCCTCACATGCTGGCACTGGAAGTGTTCTTAGGACAGATTTGCCAGAAACAGGGATTCGCATGCAAGTGATTTATTGAAGGAAAATCTTGGGACAACAACCTATAAGGAAGTGAAGGAAGCAGGGTAGACAACAGGAGGAAGCCAAGCAAAGGTCTGGCTCATCTGAGGTCTGGTCTTAGCCTGATCCCATGGTCTGCTCCATTGTACGAAGGGCACCGCAGGGTAGCCCTGGCTTGAGACCACAAGGGGCTGCCTTTGTACCCCGAGTCAGTCAGCCACGGGCTGTGGCTGCCTCTGGGGATCGGGCTGATACCCCAGACCCTCCCCACCTAGGTGGCTCCTGTAACAGGCCAAGGGCAGTTAGTTTTCAGGTGACAGCTCTGAGCTGTTTGCAGCCAACACACAGCAGCTGAGAGAGAGGGGCGTCACCCTGGCCAAGGGGCTCTGGGCAGGTTACTATGGGGGGTAAATCAAATTATTTACCAGGAGACTTTAGAGAATGTGCTTGTTGCTTAATCCAGCAGTTTTGTTTTTTGGTTTTTATCCTGAGAAATATATCATGGACTTGTAAGCAGTTGTGTTGTCGTCATTGTCATCAAAATCACCACTGTCATCCTTTGTTGGATGTGTATTTACTGAACACTTCACATATATTGTCTCATTTAATTCTTTCAACCATTCTGTTGCACATATTTTGTAAGTCAAGAAACTGAGGCTTGGAGAGGTTATTACCCTTGCCTTTGAACCCATAGCTTGCGATAGGCATGTCCAGGAGATGTTTGTTGCAATGTTACTTATGGTAATGAATGGAAATAATCCATTTCTCCAACACTGGGTACAGTGTAGCTCTATAGAATGGCATAGTGTGTGGACAATAGAAATGCTGTAGTGATACAGGGATGGGTCCACAATACCCTGCTAAGTGGAAAAATCAGGCCAACAAGCTACATTATCCTGGCGTGTGTGGGAGTATGTGTGTCGACAATATTTTTAAAGCATTAAGGAATATTTTTGTGTCTGCATTTCCTTTTACCGGTTGCTGACTCTCCTCCCTACCCCCATCCTCTGTATTAAGGTTCAGCTCTTTGGTGCTTTTTGCCTCAGGGAAGGGAAATGAAATAGAAAGCAGTGGAAATGTAGGAGGAAAAAGAAGAGGGGAGGTGCTGGGGCAAGGCGCTGTGGATCTAGACATCCATCCAGGGCCAGATCCCCGAACCCCCAACTCTGCCCCGTCCTCTGCCAAGACGGGAGACTTGGCTGGGGAGACTGGAGTCCTGCCCATAGTTGGAACGCGGGCTCAGAACAGAAATCGAGTTGAGCTAGAGGAAATAAAGATCTGTTTCTTGCCCACCTGGAGCTGTGGACTGGGATTTATGCCCACTCCTTGTGCATAGGAACAGAGTAAAAGGACCTATCACAAAATTAGGATTCACTGATTATCCCTGAGTGATTTCTGTTTCCTTCTTGGTGCTTTCCTGTGCAATCTGTGTTTATTTATTTATTTATTTGCAATAAAACATTAATTTTGAAATTAGAAAAAAGGTGTTATTTAAAATCTTTCTCCACTACCTCTTCCTCCACCAACAATGACAACAATGCTAGCGTGCATTTATTAAGGAAGCTTAATGTGTCAAGCATTGGGGTGGACACTTTATGTTACCCCATTCCTTCCTCAGGCTAGGAGAAGTTCAGCAATTCACCTGAAGCAGCAGAGATGTGGTACCAGTCCAGGTCTATTTAACTCCAAATGCCATGTTCTTTATACCTCACCCTGCTGTCCATCACGGGAACTTTCCCCACTAAACGCAAAATTAGCCGAAGCATCTGGGGATGGGGTTAGAGACTGCAAATGCACGCAGGTGCTGAGAAGAGCCGGCCTTGCTAGTGAGCAGAACAGCCTCTGCGGGGTGGCCAGCATGGGACCGGCAGACACAACTGTCTGCACAGGGAGGAAGAAAAACTTGCCATGATGGATTATAGTGATGCGGCAATGAAAGGATCGTTCTTGAAAGAACTGAACTATTGAAAGACAAAGGCACATGGATCCCATCAACCTTGATCTACTCAGTATAATTTCTGAACTAGGCAGTTTTTTTTTAAGGTACATTTTTCATGGAAGTTTGACATAAACAGAGAGGTTCACACAGTGTCCCAGGGTACAGCTTGGTGAATTTTCACAAAGTGAACGCACCCATGTAACCAGAACCTAGATCGAGAAATAGGCACTCCAAGAAAACCAGATGCTCCCTCATGCTCTCAACCTGCTATTAATACTTACTCCTCAATAAAGGTAACAACTATTCTGACTTCTAACACCTTAAATTAGTTTGCCTGTTTTTAAACTTTATATAGTTGGAACTTTTTGAACATTACATAAATGGACCATATAGTGTGTTAATGAGATTTACGCATGATGTTTATATAAAGTTTGTTCATGCTTATGGATGTATAGTATTCTATTGAGTGAATATATTTATCATATGTGAGTATATACAGTAGAATTTACCCATTCTCCTGCTGTTGGGCATTCCATTGTTTCATTTTATTTTTCCATGTTGTTTGGTGAACATATATTTGAATTTCTTTTGGGTGTACACCTAGGAGCAGAATTACTCAGTCATAGGTTATGTGTATATTCTGCTTTGGTAGATACAATCAAAAAACTCTCCAAAGTGGTGGTATCAAGTGGGTTGTATCAACAATCACCCACTAGGAGTGTGTAAGAGTCTCTTCTTGCTTTGCTTCTTTGCCAACACTTGGTATTTTCTATTTTGGTGGGTATGTCATTGTCTTAATGAAATCAAGCACCTGAATACCCTTTCATGTGTTTATTGGCCATTTGGATATTCTTTTTTGTGAAGTCCTGTTCAAATGTTTTCTAGAGAGTACTATTTTAAGAATAATTACTATATTTCTTTGTAGATGGTAGAATTCTGATATCCACTATTGGTTTAATTAGACACTGTGGTCTGTGTGGTGTGGTTTTGGATGTTTCCTTGCTCAAAAGTACATGTACCCACAAGACTTTACACTGATGCATAAATGTCTGTGTCACAGTTTCTATTGCATTAAGATGTTAGCTAGCTAAAAATGCAGGTTAGAGGTAGAGTGTAGTGTATGATAGGTTCTTTTAAGATGTGTGGAACAGGGGCATGTTCGGGTTACCGTGGTTAGTGGGGCTTATCATATGGGTACACAGGGAATCTAAGGGGGACAGGAAATGTCTCAGCAGTCCCATAGCCAACCCCCACAAAGAACTGGAACATATCGTACCATAGGGAGTCCTGGTGTTTTAGCAGATACTTCAGTTACCCAGCAGAGGCCATCAGTTAGATGCTTGGCTAGCAGACTCCTGCTGCTATTGACAAAGTGGTAGTAGATTCTTCCCACTTCCTGGATTCTGCCACAGTAAGGCTTCCGCAGTCTCAGAGTTTCTGTGGCTTCTGTGTAATATCTTCTCTCCATGTGTCTTTCCATGGCTTTTCCCACCCCGGTAATCACATCTCTCTCTTTCTCTGCAGGCCTTACTTTCCAGTGGGAGAGGTCTAAATGCACAGTCATTGTAGGGCACTCTGCGAACACAGCTCCTGTACCAAACCACTTCAAGGGCCATAGGCCAGCCACGATGGCTGCTTCATGTCAGTCAGCTCTGTCAGCATCACAGGTGCTATGGGTTCGATGTTTGTCCCCTCCAAACCTCTTGTTTGGTCCCCAGTGCTGGAGGTGGGGCCAAATGGGAGTCATGGGGGCAGTCCCTCATGGAGAGATTAATGCCCTCCCTGGAGGGGGTGGTGAGTGAGTTCTCTGTTTCCTCAAGAGCTGGTTGTTAAAAAGAGCCTGGCCCCTCCCCACTATCACTTGCTTCTGCCCTCGCCATGCGATCTCTGCACATGCTGGCTCCCCACCCCTTCCACCATGAACAGAAGCAGCCTGGGGCCCTCACCAGATGCAGGTGTCCAATTTTGAACTTTTTAGCCACCAGAATTGTGAGCCAAATAAACCTTTTCTCTTTACTAATTACCCAACCTCAGGTATTCCTTTATAGCAATACTAAATGGACGAAGACAACGTGCTACAAGACACAGAGACCATTTCCGGCCACTTTGTTTCAAAGGGATAGTGGGCATGGGACAAGCTCAGAGGCACAGAGTCACCTCTCCAGCAGGCCAAGTCATGCTTAGGCACAAACACCTGTTTCTATCAGTCAGGTCAGCTGACAAATTTATCTCATTTCTAGTAACAATTTCAAGAGGGAAACAGAGTATGTTATTTTCATTTTAGAGAGGAGGAGATTGAATGCCAGGACATTTCAGTGGCTCCTATAGTTTACATTCTATAAATGGTAGAGCTGGGATTTGGACTCATCCCTATCATATTTATTTATTCATTCATGCCATAAATACTTTTTATCTTTTTTTTGACAAAAAAAATTATATATATATTTTGTGGTGTGCAAAGGATGTTTAGAAATATGTATACCTTGTGGAATGGCTAAAACAAGCTAATTAACATATTCATTATACTTTATGGGGGGTGAGTACACTTAAAATCTACTCTCTTAGCAATTTGCAAGTATACAATATGTTGTTATTAATTATAATCATCATTTTGTACAATAGATCTCTCCAACTTATTCCTCATGCCTAACTGAAATTTTGTATCCTTTGACCAATATCGCCCTAGTTCCCTGCGACCCTCAGCCCCCCATAACCATCATTCTACCCATTCCTTCTATGAGTTTGGCTTTTTAAAATTCCACATATACATGAGATCATACACTGTTTGTCTTTCTATGTCTGGCTTATTTCAGGAAGCATAATGTCCTCCAGGTTCATCCATATTGCAAATGGCAGAATTTCCTTCTTTTTCTTTAAGGCTAAATGCTATTCCATTGTGTATATACCACATTTTCTTTATCTATTCATCTGTTCATGGACACTTTAGTTGATTCCATATCTTGGCTGTTGTGAATAATGCTTCAACGAACAAGGAAATGCAGACATCTCTTCAATATACTGATTTTATTTCCTGTGCATATATATCCAGTAGGGGGGTTGCTGGATCATATGGTAGTATAGTAGTTCTATTTTTAATTTCTTAAGAAACTTTCACGCTGTTTTCCATAATGATGACTAATTTACATTGGTTCCCTTTTCTCCACATCTTCACCAATACTTGTTATCTTTTGTATTTTTGATGACTAGTGATGTTGAGCACTTTTTCATATACCTGTTGGCCATTTGTATGTCTTCTTTTGAGAAATATCTATTCAGGTCCTGTGTCCATTTTTTTTTGTCAGGTTATTTGCTTTCTTGTTATTGAGTTGAGTTCCTTAAATATTTTGGATATTAACCAGATATATGGTTTGCAAATATTTTCTGCCATTCTGTGATCTGTCTCTTCACTCTGTTGATTGTTTCCTTTGCTGTCCAGAAGCTTTATAATTTGATATAATCTCATTTTTCTATTCTTGCTTTTGTTGCCTGTGCTTTTGGGGTCATATCCAAAAGTCATTGCTTAGACAAATGTTATGAACCTTTCCCCTTATGTTTTCTTGTAGTATTTTTATATTTTTCAGGTCTTTTTTTTAAAGTTTTTAGTCTTTTTTGAGTTGATTTTTATATATGGTGTAAGATAAGGGTCTAATTTCATTCTTCTGCATGTGGATATCCAGTCTTCCCAACACTATTTATTGAAGAGACTATCCTTTTCCCATTGTGTGTTCTTGGCAACTTTTTCAAAAATCAATTGACCATTTTTGCACGGGTTTATTTTGGATTCTTATTTTATTCTTTTGTCTGTTTTTATGCCAGTATCATGTTGTTTTGGTTATTATAGCTTTGTAGTAGATTTTGAAATCAAGTAGTGTGATGCCTCCAGCTTTGTTCTTTTTGCCTAAGGCTGCTTTGGCTCGTCAGGGTCTTTTGTGGTTCCACAAAAATTTTAGGATTGTTTTTCGATTTCTATGAAAAATGTCATTGAAGTTTTGATAGTAATTGCATTGAATCTGTAGATCACTTTGGGTATCATGGACATTTTAACAATATTAAGTCTTCTATTTCATGGACAATTTTTCCATTTATTTGTGTCTCTTTCCACTTATTTCATCTATGTTTTATACTTTTAAGTGTACAGATCTTTTACCTCCTTGGTTATATTTATTTCTGAATACTAATGTATTTTATGAAGGTAAATATGTCCAAGGGAGAAGTGGAGAAAACAAGTGGAGAAAACATTGCTGTAGCCTGTGGCAGAACAGGTAAGGCAGGGTGGTGGCCAGCTGGCATCTTTATGTAGTCTCTATCTCTCCTTCTGGACATAGAACACTTCCTTTTAATTTTGGAACTTGTCCTTTCTCATTCTCAGTTAGCCACCACCACAAACCTGGCCTGATTGATCAGAATATTTATTCTAATTTTCCATTCACAGTGATTAGTTCAGGAATAGTCACTTGCCACAAGCCAGGCCTATAAGAGTTAGCCCTGGGATTTTAGCTAGAACTACTGGGAAGGGATTTTCTTCTTTTTGCTATGATAATTGGCTGTAAGGAGATACTTGGTGTGCAGCATCTTTTTAAGGCTCCATGTTTAAGAACCTACCTGATAAGTCAAAACTGAGGAAAGCTAAACTGTGTACTGAAGAGAGAGTAAGGTTTCTCACCACATGGTTTATGGACCTGATTTCAGCTATACACAGAGGCAAATTTATCTCTGGATTTTTTGGTGCATATATGCCAATACATTCCCTATGGGGCTTAAGCCAGGTTGAGTTAGTTTCTTACACTTGCAATCAAAAGTCTTCTGATTGATGTAGTGAGCATCCTCCATAAATATTAGCATGGAGGAATTGAATCAGAGGTTTGCATTGTTCTCCTTGGGAAAAAATTTCCATGTTCCAAGGACATAAAATCACCATGTAAAATATCTCCTCCTCCTTCAGAATGAACAAATCTGAAGCAAGGCTGGGCCTGAAAAAAAATGGATGTATGGCCAAGTGAGACTTGTATGGCTAAGGAAAGATGGGACACGTCGAATTGGTTCTGCTTTGACACTTGTTTCTGGTAGTTTTTATTTTATTATGATAGTATCTTAGTCCATTTAATTTATTTCTCACAGTTCCAGAGGCTGGGAAGTCCAAGATCAAGGCACCGATAGATTCAATGTCTAGTGAGGGCCTAATTTCTGGTTGCTAGATGGCATCTTCTAGCTGTGGCCTTACATGGTGGAAAGGGGAGGGCAGCTCTCTAGAGTCTCTTTCATAAGGTCACTAATCTCATTCATCACCTCCCAAAGGCCCTACTTACTAATACACATGGTTGATTAGATTTCGACATAAGAATTTTGAGGGGACATAACATTTAGATAATAACTAACATGAAACCCTGGGCAGGATAGAAAACATTTGTTAGTCTGATAGAGTTGCTATCCTTCCTTCCATCAGTCCATCTCTACATTTGCCCATTAATTAAACAAATATCTGTTGAGTTTAAACAAATGATAGACACAAGTCTATTAAGAAAGAGGGTTTGACTCACTAGGTCAAGGTCAAACTAGCAAGATACTTTCCTCCCTGGAAGCCAGGGCTCAGCTAGATACCCTCTTTCTCATTTGCAAAACAAGAAAATCTAACTTAGATACTTGCTCAAATCCCTTCCAGTGCTATGATTTGATGACTGGATGATACCTTAGAGTATTATCTGCTCCAGTTTTCTCATTTCTGGGGTGAGAAAATCTAAATGGGAGCTTGAGGGATTTGTGCAAAGACCTGAGGTCTGCTTCACTCCCCTGGTGACTCCATCAGTTGAAGACGCCGCGATGACTGTTGGGCGAGGCCAGAAAAGAGGCTGCGGGCAGAACACACAGGTTAAGGGGCAGCAAGTCCAGTTAAGGCAGAAGTAGCTGGTGCCTGGCTCAGTGGGCGGGCCCCACCCAGGCATCGAAAGTGGAGAAGTGTGTGTGTGTTGTGGGGGACACAGAAACGCTGCTCCGTGGTTTTCTTTCTTTCTTTTCTCAACAGTTGAAACACAGCACATACCTATGCGGACTTCGAAAGAAAATGGGCTGAGCTGCCTTGCAGGACGCCACTTCTGAGCAGTGGCCCCAGGAGCATGTGACACGCCTGCTCCGAGCAGGCTCACGGAGGGCGCCCAGCCTGCTCTGCCCAGTGGCTGTTTCCTTGAGTTTTCTCTTCCAGAGAGGAAATTGCAGGCATGTTACTGCTCTGCTCAGGACCGGGGATTATGGAGCTTAAATTCTCTCCTCCAAGCCATGTTCAAGTTTTTGACTTAAAAGGGAAATGTTTCATTTTAGGCCAAATGCATCCCCCTCCTTCCCCCTTCCTGGAACGTGAACAAAGCAATTCAAATCAGAAAACAGAGGGAACTCCGCGCGCACTGTCCACGGGGACCCGGCTCCCAACTGGATCCCACGGAATCTGATTGAAGTGCAACTGAACCCCTCCGCGTTTGTTCAAATGTCATTTAAATAGAAACGTTTCAAATCTCTGCCAAGGAACTGCCCAGGGGGTGGCACGGAATGGAGTCGGGGGCCCTCACTGCTCTGCTGCAGGCGAGGCCCACTCAAACCCAGCTCCAGGGAAAAACAAAGTGGTGGGAACAGAGGGGAGAGAGAGGAAGGAGGGGAAGGGGGCGGAGGTGGAGGCGGAGTCTCTGCGCAGTTTTCACACTAAAGATAACAAGATATAAATGTGACACGAGATGCCTGAATTTTGGCATCTGGTTTTTATGTTATTTTATTATTTTTTTTTAAAGGCAGAGACAAATTCAAAGCTGGAAAGATTCAGGATCACTGTGGGGCTCAGGCTTCAAGATTTTGGCCATCACCCTCTTTGGTGTCATGATGATTCCAACATGAATGCACCGTGCACAGCTGTTTCTAGCTTACCAGTTTGGAAAAGGGAGAACAATGGAGAACAATGTTTGGCTTGTGTGGGCTTTCTCAGGGCAGTCGTATACGATTCGGTTTGAGGTTGGGGGCTGAGGATGTGGGTCTCGGTTTCCTTACCCCATGTGCTAGAGGTGGCCATGAGGTCAGGAGTTTGAGATACTGTTAGTACCCAGTCCTGGGTAAGTGCAGGCATTGCCAGGTGCTCAACAAGGAGTTGTCTAATTCCTCCTCCTCCACTCAACCATAATGATGACTCTTTTATCTGCTTTGTATTTTGTAGTTCTGGATGAAATTTTGTGACAAAAAGAAATCTGCTACAGACAGCATTATTTGAGAACCACTGAAGTAGACACTTCAAAGCTTCCATGGTTCTGGTATTTTATGAGATCAAAATTGGGAAGAGTTCGGATTAATGGTCATTTCCTCACCCCTGGGGACCCGTCATCATGGGGTAGAGTTAACTTCCTGCATCAGGATCTCCCTCCCAAGACAGGTAAGATAGACTTCCCTGGCTGTTGGGAAAACCATGTTGATGTCGGGACACAATATAAACAACGCATTCAGCATTTCGATTCATGCCAAACCATCATGATATGTTTATGTCTGATGCCTTTGTTCGTCTTGCAGCCTTTGCTCATGGGAAGGCTATGAAGCAGTGGTTCCCCACCTTTCTCAGGATGAGCATACTTTTTAGATATTGAATGGATCCCCATAGATTGGTAGCTGGACTTACCTTATCTGTGGACAAAGAAAATATATAATGAAAGAAATCCATTCTGAATTTTTAAATAATTTTTTGAAGTAAGGTTGCATTTTATTACTGTATCCATTTATATTTGAAAATCATTGCGCATATATGTACAAGACATTACTAATTCATTCTATAAATAATGCTCAGTAGAAAGACAAATTGATAGTTTCTACAGTTACTTCAGAATTCACAAAAATTGGGAATTTGCTATTGGATTTAAAGAAAGGATAACAAATATGTGTACTGTATGCGTCCGGGCCCTTAACCTTTGCCTATTCCATCATGACATCTTTTTTCCTGCTGAGCCTGAAACTCCAGCTCAGAATCCTTCTCAACACAGTACCCTGAGAAGCCACTACCAATCTATGGGAGTTAGCACAGGAGAAAACTCAGTTCTTTCCTCTGGTATAGACTGCATGTTTCTAGAGGGGAGGGTCAGAGGATGCTTGCTTGGCATTGTTCTGAACCTAAAGATAACAATGAAAGACTTCTAGACCTTGGGAAGGATTCACATTGGCCTGGATTAATCAGGCTGGTAAGTGACTTAGGACTTACAAAACCCTGAGAAAGCTGAGTATTGGTGATCCTACAATAAAAGCCTCTCCTGAATTGAAATAACCTAAAGATGTGTGAGGAGAGTAGCTCAAGAGTCTCTAATGGGGAGATCTCCTTCCTTAGAGGCGTTTACTCTTTTGTCTTAGAGAACCTCACAGAGCAGCAGGAGGTGGGCAAGCAAGGCAAGTCCTCTCTCATCATTGTGTTCAGCCAAGAAGTAGCTTGGAGGAGTCCCGTTTATGAGGAGCCCCAAGGGGAGGTGGTGTCTCACGTGCTGAGAAAATACTGGAGGTGGAAAGGAGCTGTTCATTCACTATAACTCTGCCAATTACTGAAACCACAGCCCTTCAGAGCTGAAAGAAACCAAAGAATCATCTCCGTTTACAGATAGGGAAACTGAGGCCCACATCTAAGAGTATTCTTACATAATTTAACTGTTGCATTAATTGATGATCTAATCTAGCACAATCACACTGTCATAACTTTGGTCAATTTTCAGTGACTTTGGTTAAAATCACCAAAGATATGCCATTTAATTTCAACATGGTGTGCTTAACCCCAAATCACTTTGATTGTGCACCTTGACACTCTTAGTTATAGATGAAATTTGATGGAAATCAGTTTATTCTTTTGCAAGTGACCATAGAATAATGGGGAGACAAATATAAAATGCTCCCCTATTGTCCTGACTGGTATAGAAAACCCGTGTTATTCAGTTGTCACAGTAAGTCACAGCCACATCAGCTTTTATCAGCCTGTATAAGACAATTGGCCTGGAGGATGTTATCTTGTTCCAATTATCAATGTGCTGGTAAAGTGGAGGTATATATTCCACATATTTGCTATCTTTTCCCTTAACTGCCCACAGCCTTTCTTCTCTTTCCTTTTCAAAGATAAAATGTCATGGGGTCAAAATACCAGCTTTCTTTTTGCAGGAATTGACCTCCTGGTCCTAGAATTCATTTAGAAATGCAAGGGACCCAGAACAGCTAAAACAATCTTGAAAAAAAAAAAGTTGGAGGGCTCACACTTTCTCAATTTCAGAAAGTACTACAAAGCTATAGTAATCAAGACTGTGTGGTACTGGCAGAAGGATAGACCTATGGGTCAATGGAATAGAATTGAGAATCCAGAAATAAACCCAGATACTTATGGTCAATTGATTTTAGACAAAGATGCCCAGACCATTCAATGGGGGAAAGAACAGTCTCTTCAACAACTGCTGCTGAGTCAACTGGCCATGCATATGCAAAAGAGCAAAGATGGACTCTTACCTTACACTGTATACAAAAATTAACTCAGAATGAATCAAAGACCTAAATGCAAGAGCTAAAACTTTTAGAAAAAAATAAATGTAAATCTTCATGAACTTGTATAAGGTGATGGTTTCTTAGATTTGACACCAAAGGTCCAAGTGATCAAAAAAAGATAAAT
This sequence comes from Lemur catta, assembly GCF_020740605.2. Taxonomy (NCBI): domain Eukaryota; kingdom Metazoa; phylum Chordata; class Mammalia; order Primates; family Lemuridae; genus Lemur; species Lemur catta. The sequence goes on along the minus strand of NC_059142.1, from coordinate 46,903,350 downwards.
TGGACTTCACCAAAATTAATGCTCCCAAGGACGTTATCAAGAAAGTAAAAGACAGCCCACAGCATGGAAGCAAATATCTATATCTAATAGGAATCTAGTATCTAGAACTCTCACAACTCAAAAACAAAAAGACAAAAATCCAATTTAACTGGGCCGAGTATTTGAATAGATATTTCTCCAAAGAAGATATGCAAAGAAGATGCCAATAAGCACATGAAAAGAGGCTCAATATCAGTCATTAGAGAAACTTAAATAAAAACCACAATGAGATACTTCTTTATACCCACTAGGGTGATTATAATCAAAAGATGAATAAAAACATGTATTGGCAAAGATGTGGAGAAATTGAAACTCTCATACACTGCTGATGGGAATATAAAATGGTGCACTTTGGAAAACAGTTTGTCAATTCCTCAAAAATTCAAACAGAGTTACTATAAGATGAAGCAATTTTACTCTTAGGTATATACCCAAGAGAATGGAAAACAAATGTTCACACAAAAACTTGTACTAATGGCCAAAAGATGGAAACAACCCAAATATCCATCAACCAATGAATAAACAAAATGTGGTATATCCTACTATGGGATGTTTTCCAGTCATAACAAAGGAACAAAGTACTGATATGTGCTACAACATGGATGAACCTTGGAAACGTTATGTGAAGTTGGGGAAGCCAAACACACCAGGCTGCTTATTATATGATTCCATTTATAAGAAATGTCCAGAATAGGTGAATCCATAGGAACAGAAAGTATATTAATGATTTCCAGGGACTGGAGTTTGGGGATAGGGTAGGGAATGACTGCTAATGGGTTCTTTCAGGGGTGATAAAAATATTCTGAAATTATATGGTGGTGCTGGTTGCACAACTTTGTGAATATATGAAAAACCACAGACTTGTATACTTTTAATGAGTGCATTTGATGGTATATGAATTATACCTCAATTTTTAGAGAAGACCATGGAGATGAATTTGGGGATAGAGTAAGAGTGCTAACGGGGGTAAATGAGAGCTTAGGAGGCATGGGAACTCATTTCTCCTGCTCACCCTAGGGTTTTCCTTAATCATCAAATGTAAGTGGTACATCCAAGAGGTCACTTGTCCATAGTGTCATTGGACCAAACTGGTCTCATTTCTTTCCTTCCTGGGTAACTTTATTATGTTTTTGTGTGGTTTTTTATTTTTTATTTATTTTTATTTTTTAAACAGGGCCTAGCTCTGTTGCCTGGGCTAGAGTGCAATGCCACAGTCACAGCTCACTGCAACCTCAAACTCCTGGGCTCAAATGATCCTCCTGCCTCAGCCTCCAAAGTAGCTAGGACTATAGATGCACACAACCACAACCGGCTAATTTTTTATTTTTTGTAGAGATGGGGTCTTGCTATGTTGCTCAGGCTGGTCTCGACCTCCTGGCCCCAAGCAATCCTCCTGTCTTGACCTCCCAAAGTGCTGGGATTATAGGTGTGAGCCACCATGCCTGGCTCTTGCTGGGTAACTTTAATCTGGTCAATGGACCTCTCCTTATATTCTCTTATACATGTAAGTGGCTCGGTGCAGAAGAAAGAACAGGAACCTCAGAGGTAGGCAGTGTTGTACTGAATTCTGGTCCTGCCCTTTGCTCATTGGGAAACCCTGGGCAAGTAACCTGTCCCTCCCGAACCTCGATTTCCTCATCCATAACCTAGCTTGGTGGGAGGACTCAGTGCCAAGACCCAGGCACATGGTGCACGATGTTAGTGTCCTGCTCTTCCCTTCTCCTTGTCTTCCCAGGGTGATGACAGCCCAGTGTTTACACATGAGAGAGCACGAGCAGGGGAAGGCTGGTTGAAGGGCAGATTGCATCTCCCACCTTCCCTTACCGAAGCTCCTAACAGGAAGGGAATCTGATCACAGCCACATCTTGCAGCTCCAGATTTTTCCTAAGGGCAATTTCCCATGAGCCCTATAAGAATGCAGTTGAACCCTAAGATTCGGAGCTGGATGAATGTCCCAAGCTGGGGAACTACGATGTGTTTCCAGGTACCCAAGCCTCTGCTGCTTCCTCACTTCCCCTAGAATAATTTGGATCGCTTGCCAGACTCCTAGGTACCCGTACCATTGCAAGGTGACACCTGACTTCCCCTCGTGACCTCCCTGCCACCCCCTTCGTATCATCAGAGGGAGCCCTCAGCAGGGGTGGAAACTGAGTCAGATACTTCTTCCAGAAGCCAGTCCCCCTCCCTCCGCCCTCCCTCCACACACTCTGACCCGGAGCCGGCTTTTGTTCCCCCTCGCTCTCATGCTGCGAAGAGTACCTCTTCCTAACACTTGTCAAAAATTAAAGCGAGACCTGCTTTCAAATGTTCTGTCTGTACTTGCCGGCCAGGAAGGCAAGTCTGTCTCCAAAGAATTTGCATTTACAATTCCAAATATGCACTCGTGCTAAGACGAAAGAATGTCTCCTTGCTTTCAAGCTGGGTTCGGCGTGACCTCTAGGTTTTAATATTTTCAACAAAGTGTCATTTGACAATTCAACCGCATTCAGAGAGAGGAGAAGAGTGAATGTCCTCTCAGAAACGTGCCGACTGGGTTGAGAGTCAGATGAGAAGACTTAGCCCAGAGCCGTCGGCTTTATTTTATCTTTTGCTTTCACCCTTTATTTAATTTTTTAAAAAATCTCCACAGAAACACTGTTGTTTTCATTTCTAGGTTTTAACTTCGGTTTTGATTGTAAGGGTCAACATGAGGCTTCTTAAAGAAGATCAAGGAGTCTGCATTTCCATGAAGCCTAGTCGGTTTTCCTGCCTGTCTCCATCTGCCCCGTCCAACCTAGCATCCACCCCCTCCGTTCTGTCACCCCAGCTCCAACAGGAAGGGGCTCTGCTCTCCGAGATCTCGCAGGTCTAGACTTCGAGGGCAGTGGCCCGTCAGCTCTAGGACACTGCAGCTGACTCTGCTTTGTGCCCCAAGCCGTGGTGAGCAGCCTCCTTCCAAAGCCCTTGCAGAGAGTCGCGGGCTCCAGGCCACCGCCGGACAGGGAGCCCCGAGCGGCCGCGATGGGTGCAGTCCCTGGAGAGGCCGGGAGGAGGGTGTCTTGTGCCGCGGAAGTCTTGCTTGCTGGCCGAGGGCCCCCTAGCGCAGAAGGCTCTATCCTGACAAATGCAGATCGGCTTGTCACAATAATCAATGCCGCCCCAGGCCACGCCCCCCAGCTCCGCTTCACTTAGAAGTCGGCTGAACAGTGGGATCTCTCGCGACGGCTTCATTCAACACGCCGGCGGGCCTGTGGGCACAGGGTGGGGGCAGTTTACACAGATGCTCGCCTCTCTGGCACCCGGAGCAGGTGTCTGGTCACCTCCCTCAGACCACCCTTGCAGTAAAGAGCCCCCCCTCGGGCCGGAGGCACAGGAGAGGCCAGTCTCTGGAGTGGCTTTCAGGGGCATCTGCCAGCTGCCTGTCGCCCACGGCCTGGCTGGTTCTTGGGGACCTGGGCCGACGCTGGAGCACCGTGACTTAGGGCGCTGCCTTGGCAGAGCGCGTGGGCGCTTTCGCAGAACACTGCACTGGCTTTGTCGTGGCCACCCTGAGAGGTGTGAGTGTGCCCAGGCACACACGAGGAAACAGGCTCAGATCAATGACGTGCTTTGCCAAAGGTCACAAAGCCAGTAGGTCGCAGAGCCAGCCGGGGCCTGATCGGAGGCCCCCCGAGTGCTTTGCCCATGCTCGTACCACCGCACCACCTGCAAAAACACACGGGCCCCTTGGTGGCTGAAGAAATAGCTGGCCGTCATCGGGTGCTTTAAACCTTTAAAAGCCTTTCATATCTGCTTCTGTTATCTTTTTTGCTTCTCCCAACAGACCCCCGCTGGTGTGGTTGGGGGAGATGCCAGGCCTGGAGCTGATGTCGCCCCCAAGGAACCCCACCAACCGTGTCGGGCAGTCCCTCCCCGGAGTTTGCAGGCAGCCACCATCCCCCCACCCAACTCTCCTGCACGTAATGGCCTTTATTTGCACCATGAACCAATGGGACTCACCTGTACCAAAGAGGAATGCAATTGAATGACTTCCTCAGAGCACCTGGAAAGGCTGGAGTCACAGGGCTTCTTGACAGCTTCCACCTGCTTGTCCTTAACAGCGGAGGTAGGGAAGACGTCTAAAAATTCTTTGAAGTGTGTATGTATAAAATTTATATTTATGTGTGTGTATGTTTGTATATATGTTTTTTTTTTTTTTTTAGAAATGAGGGTCTCACTCTTATGCCCAGGCTGGAGTACAGTGGCACAATCATAGCCTACTGCAGCCTCTTACTCCTGGGCGCAAGCAATCCTCCTGCCTCAGCCTCCAAGTAGCTGGGACTACAGGCAGGTGCCACTATGCTTGGCTAATCAAAAAAAATATTTTTTTTTTTTAGAGACAGGGTCTCACTATGTTGCTCACTCTGGTCTTGAATTCCTGGCTTCAAGCCATCCTCCTTCCTCAGCCTCCTGAGTAGCTGGCACTGCAGGAGTGCACCACCGCACCCGGCTAATTTTGAAATGTTAAATTTTATCTAAAAAAAACTCCACAGAAAATTACTTTCTACCTCCTCACATATGTGTTTCATTTTTTCTTTCCTTTTAAAAATTGTAATAGAATATACATGCCATAAAAGTTGCCATCTTAACCATTTTTAAGCGTACGGTTCAACGGTATTAAGTACGTTCACATTGTTGTGCCACCCTCACCACCATCCATCCACAGAACTCTTGTCATATTGCAGACTGGAACTCTGTACCTATTAGACATCAACTTCCCATGCCCCACGTCCCAGCGCCTGGTGACACAACTCTACTCTCTGTCTCTATGAATGTGACTGCTCTAAGTACCTCCCATGAGTGGAGACAGTATTTGTCCTTTGGGGAGTAGCTTATTTCATGCAGCATAACATTCTCAAGGTGCATCCATGTGGTAGCAGGTGTCAGAATTTCCTTCCTGCCTCAGGCTGAGCAGTATTCCATTGTACTCTCTACCACATTCCGTTTATCTGTTGGTCTGTATCTGTTTCTTTTAAATAAAATGTCTTAAGTTACTTACTAGTTAAAAGGATTATTCACACTATAATAAGGCCTGACATGTAGGACCAGGAGTCAGCAAACATTTCCTTATAGGGCCACATAGCACATATTTTAGGCTTTACAGGCCAATATGGTCTCTCTTGCAATCACGGAACTATGAAACTCCACTGTTGTAGCACTAAAGCCACCATAGACCACCTATAAATGAATGGGTGGAACTATGTTCTAATAAAACTTTATTTATAAAAATAGGCAGCGAGCCAGATTTGGCCTGTGGTCAGTGGTTTGCAGCTCCCTAGTCTGGGAAGTCAATATGTTATATCATTCAGAGCATAGGCTTTGGTGTCAGAGGAATGATTTTTTTCCGGTTCACACAAAAAACGTTTTTCTTTCCCAGGGTTCAAAATTATGCATCAGGGTACCTGACCAGCATACTCTGCTCCAAACTACCCTCCTCCCTGATCTTCAGGTCTTGTGGCTCAGTCTGACCCCCACTGGCCAATGTGACCGATTCCTTCTGGCTTCTTCCCGGCACAACCACCCAACATTTGCCAGATATGCCTGCGAATGGCTGAATGATGGTTGTATACAAGAAGCTTTCTCCTCAGAAGGTCCTCAGTCCCTACGAAGACCCAGATGGATGGAGACATGTGGGCAATTGAGTATTGCAACTCCAGGTGTTAAGAGTACCTGAAGCCCAATCCTGGCCCCCCAAAAAACTGTATGTCACTGTTGCCCAGTAAAATCTTTTTTTTTTTTTTTGAGAAAGGGTCTTACTCTGTTGCCCTAAGCTGGAGTGCAGTGGCACAATCATAGCTCATTGCAGCCTTTAACTCCTGGGCTCAAGCAATCTTCCTGCCTCAGACCCTTGAGTAGTCGGGACTACAAGTGTGTGCCGCCACATCTGGCTAATTTTTTAAATTAATTTTTGTAGAGATGGGATCTTGCTATGTTGTCCAGGCCAGTCTCAAAGCCCTGACCTCAAGCGATCCTCCTGCCTTGACCTTCCAAAGTGCAAGGATTACAGACATGGGCCACTGTGCCTGGCCCCCCATAAAATCTTTGCAGTTATTTGCAAAGTGTTTATTTTCATAGTCCCTTCTTGGAAGGAAGAGATTTTTACCTGGGACACTTGGCACTTTACACTGGGCTCGCAGAAATGCTGACTCCAAACTGAGAATGCTGAGCTGGGTGTCTGCTACTTTCTACCAGTATCTCAGCAGCAAAATACATGACCTTGGGCACCAGGCAGATTGTACAACCTCCAAAACAAGGTTTCCAAGTGGAGATGTTTTCCCCTACCTTCTGGACAGGCATAAGACATTTTACAAAACAGCTTCATTGAGGTATAATTGACATATAATAAGCTGCACATAAAGTGTGTAATTTGACAAATTTCAACATATATATATCTCCATAAAACCATCACTACAAGCAAAATTATGTACATATCCATCTCTTCCAAAGTTTCCTCATGTTCCTTGGTAATCCCTCCCTAACCCTCCTCCCCAGGTAACCACTGATCTGCTTTCCGTTGTGATAGATTAGTTTGGAATTTCTAAAGTTTTATATATGTAGATTCATATAGTATATACTCTTTTTTGGTTCACTACTCTCACTGAAGCATTTTGAGGTTTATCCACATCATCGAGTGATCAATAGTTTATTCTTTTGTATTGCTGAATAGTATCCTGCTGTTTGCATATACCACATTTGTTTATTCATTCTCCTGTTGATGGCAATTTGGGTTATTTCCGGTTAACTAGGTCAATATGGGTTGATAGTGTTGTTCAAGTCTATCTTTTCTGATTTCCTGTCTGATTTATCAATTATTGAGAAAGGAATATTGGAGTCTGACTACAGTTGTAATTTGTTTATTTCTTCTTGCAGTTCTGTGAGATCTTGTTACATATATTTGGAAGCTCTGTTATTAGGGCATAAATGTTTAGGATTGTTATGTCCTCTTGATTAGTTGATCCCATTATCATTACGAAATGATCTTGTTTATGCCTCGTCCATGGCCTGCAAGGCAACATTCTGGTTGCTTTAGTTTCACCTATTAAGACTGTGGGGCCCCAGGTAAGTTCAGTGCACTGTGGGAGGCCAAGCCACACCCATGCCTGGCCCACTCTGATGGGCTGTGCAACACACCTGGTCTAGTTTCCTTCCTTCGTCTCCCCACTGGGAGGGGTTTAATGGAAGCTAGATCCACAGTGGGGTAGGATTGGGGTTAGGGGTCTACAACTTGAAACATCTTGGTTTACCACTGGGCACATAGCCCAGCCTGGTGATATATGAAGTCCTACGGGTGGCAGGGAAGTCATGGTGACCTTGTCTAGACTCTAAATAGATTTTTAAGAGACAATTTTGGAACCAAGGCCCAGACTGTTTAATGTGTTCTGAGATGGTGCTAAAAGAATCTACTGTACAGGGGCAATGTCCTGGGTTTACAGTTTCCTGACTAATTCCACCATAAACTTAATTGCCTTTTCTTTGGCTTTGAAGCCTAAAGACTCTCTTGGCATAGGGCTCCCTCCCACACACACACCCAGACTCCTGGCAGGAAAGAATGACTGAATATCCAAGTGCCAGGGCTCCTTGACTCACTCTCCAAACGGTTACTTCTGCCTGGCCCAGGAGCGGGGCGCTCCCTCTGCAGGAGATGATGTCAGGGAGATGCCACTTTGCCAAAAACACACTGGAGTCTTTGGAAGCAAATGCCCAGGAATTGCTACTTCCAACCTCTGTCCTGAGTGCTGTCCCCAGCACTAGGGATTCCATCTCCTTGTCTTGTCCCCCCAAACCTGCACCAGCCTCTACCTAGTAGGAGCTCTACCAACTCTGCCATATGCTTCACCTGCAACATCCCAGACTTCATTTCCCTTTCACTATCACCCTGGGACTCAGGTGATCGTGCACCCATCCTACAGAGGAAGATACTGAGGCCTGGGGGAAGGTAAAGGAGTTGTGCAAGGATATGTGGCTAGCCAGGGGTGTGGAGGTGTAGGGCCAGGGCTCAAGTCTGGGTTGTCTGACTCTAAATACAGGGCTGATTCCATTACTCTACACAAATCTCTACCAGTTTCCTAGGGTAGCCATAACAAATTACCACAAAGTCGGTGGCTTAAAACAACAGGAATTTATTCTCTCACAGCCTGGAGGCCAGGCGTCCAACATCAAGGTGTTGGCAGGGTAGGTTCCTCCTGGAGGCTCCGAGGGAGAGTTCGTTCCATGCCCGTCTCCAAGCTTCTGGTGGCTGCTGGAAATCCTTTGTGTTTGTTGGCTGACGTAGATGCTTCATCAGTCCAATCTCTGCCTCTGTCTTCCATGGTCTCTACATGGCTGCCTTCTTCTGATAGCAATGAAGCGAGTGGGACAGCTAGAGCACTGCAGGAATGTAACCTAAGTTGGAAGGAAGCTTTAGAGTCAGGGGCTTCTGAGCTGAGTCCTGGGCTGTCAGCTCTGATTCTCTGCACTTGTGCTTCTCATCTGTAAAATGGGACAGCAATGGTGCACACCTTTTGGGCTTCCTGTAAGTGCTAAATGTATGTCAAGGGCTTAGCCCCGTGCCTGGCACCTGGGAAGAGACCAAGTAGTATCAGATATGAAAAAAAATAGGATTGGTAGGATGGCTTCCCTCTCACTGCGAGTACAATCCAAAGTCCTTGCTGTGGTCAACAAGACTTTCCACCCATGGGCCCACATCTTTGTAATCTCTCCTCCTGCCCTCCCCTGTCTGTTCTCTGCCTCTCAGCTGCCCTGACCTTGTGGCTCTTCCCTGCTTCTGCCCAAGGCCTTTGTGTTTGTAGTTTTTCTGCATGGCCTGCTCTTCCCCGCCTTTCTGTCTGGCTTGCTACTTACTTTGTTCTGGACTTTCTTTAAAGATATCTGACTGGAGAACATTCCAGCATCCCTATTTAACATGCCACCCTTCTCTTCCCAGGCGTCTCTTCCCAGCTTCTGGTACCATGCACTGTTTTATTTTATATGTATATATATGTGTATATAGCACTTACTTGATATATGATATACTTATTTATCTGATTATTTGTCTCCCTCCACCAGAGTGCATGCCCCGTGGGACTCTGTTTGGCTCATTGGTGAATCCCTAGTGCCCCAGATGGTGCCTGGCAGATAGTAGTTTCCAATAACTATTTGTTACATGAATGAATGAATGATGGAATGAAATCCGATGGGTCTGTCCCCGTTGGTAGTGAGGTCCATAATCTATAATCCTGCCCCATTAGCCATGTTTGGCAGAAGTGGCTCGACAGGTGGTCAGTGAGACAGAACCACAGCAGAGGGCAGCTCTGCTGGACGCCCTGGCCCCTGAGGCCACAGAGGAAAGGACAGTGAGCATTTGTCCTACGTGCCACACACTGTGCTCAGGCCTCCGTTCATCTTCACATCTGCTTTCGTAAGCGAAGAAACAGGCTCAGAGAGGTCGGGTCCATTGCCCAAGATCACGCAGAAGGGGGGAGCTGGAATTCAACCCCGTGTCTGCCTGCTTTCCACCACCCCAAGCGCGAGTCTCCCTCGCTTTGAATTCTAGAGGAGGAAAATACGGGTAAAGTTGGAATTTGCCCTCATCAGGGGGCTCCATGGGAAATTCTCCAACCTCGGCTCTCAGAAGAGGGTCCTGGCCTCTGGAATTCTTGGCAGGAGGCACAAGATGTGCCTGGACCCTTCTGTCACTGACCTTGAAGAAGTGTCTTTGGAAACTCTTTTAATCTAAAATCCCCTGCAGCTTCCAGCCACCCACATCTTAAATCGTGTCAGCAGAACCCTCTCATATTTGACATTCTTTCCCGGAGTTCCTGACCCCAGCATTCTCCAGCCAAGAGCTTCCTTCTGCGTCCCTACCTCTGTGTGAAGGGAGCCCCAGAGAAGGAGGGGCGGGGCAAGAGGGACTGGAAGGCTCAGCCACTCACCAGGGACAGGGAGCAGCAGTTCCTCTGGGGCTTTTTTTTAAAAAAAAATCCCATCTCTAGGAAAGGTTCCAGAAGCTGCCATGAGATGTTAGGGCCCTTCAAGGGATGTCTAGAGTCAGGAGCTGCAAGACGGTGGCTCAGTACAAGACAGGTCCGACTTCAGAGGCAACTGGCCCACCCCACAGGCCAGCGGAGCTGTCTTGCCATCGTGGGTGGGTCTGTACTCCGACCAGGACGCCCCAGCCTGGATCTCTGAGTCCATCTCACATTGTCCCTGCTCCATCGCGGCGCTTCCATGAGAACCGCGTTGAAAGTATTTGTGGAGCCAACGTACAACCTGCTCCTGGCTCCAGACCCTCACGCCCACTTGGAACGTCCGTGCCACTTTCCCTGCCAATCCGGATCTTAAATCTATCCTGCAGCCGTCCTAGGTGCGTTTGTCCAACTCAGCCTCCTCCAAACTGTACTCCACGTGGTGCCCAAGGTTTCTCTAAAGGACAATCTGGCAAGAGTGCTTCCCTGCTCTGGAGAATCCAGCGGCTCTCAGAGCTCTTGGGGACCATCCTCGCTTCCTCTCCTGTCCCTATTTTGCTACTTCTGCCCTCAAGAGACACTCCAGCCACTCTGACCCTCTTTTTTGGTTCTGTTTTCTGCCCTTGCTATGTACTGTGTTGAATAGTGCCCTCCAAAATTCATGTCCTTCCCAGAAACTCAGAAGGTATTAAGAACTTTATTTGAAAATAGTCATTGCAGATACAAGTAGTTAAGATGAGGTCGTGTTGGAGTAAGGTTGGCCCTTGACCCAATATGACGAGTGTCCTTATAAGAAGAGACACAGAGACACGGGGGGTTGGGAGGAGAAGAGGCCATGTAAGACGGAGGCAGAGATTGGAATGATGCAGCCACAGCCAAGGAAAGCCAAGGATTGGCCACAACCACGAGAACTGAGGATGAGGCCAGGAGGTCTCCTCCCCTGGAGCCTTCAGAGATATCTGCGTGGCCCTGCAGATACCTTGACGTTGGACTTCTAACCTCCAGACCTGAGAAAGAAAACATGTGTCTTGTTTTAAGCCAATCAGTTTGTGCAGGTGCTGTGTCATGGCGGCCCTAGGAAACTCATGCTAAACCAGCCAAGTAAGGCCCTGCCACGGACTGCACCTCTCCGCTGCCCGGTCCCGCGTTCACTCCGGCTTCCCTTGGCGGCCGACCCCCCGCAGATCCTCCCGCCTCACCACATCAGACATGGCTTCCTGACCTCCCCAAAGCTCGGCTTCTCCCAAAACACCTGACATTTTTTCATACTGCAGCAACTTCCTGCTTGCTGGTCCTCCGTTCCCCTCACCTCCACCCCCAGCTGCAAGTTCCTCAAAGGTGAGGGTTCAGGACTGTGGCTCTCGGAGCCTCTCCAGGTAGATCTCACTCAGGGTATTTGGCAGGGCATCGACTAAGGGACTGTTTCCCCCGCGATGGCTCTGTGGTTGAATTAGACGTGAACCCGTGCGCCCTCTCAGATTGCCCTTCCTCCCTCTGGGTCAGAGTGCCAACCTCCCGGGCCACTCCTCCTTTTTCAGACTTCAGTGGAAGCTCACCCCTCGGGGTGTGGAACCTGCAGTGGCTGCAAAGGGACCAGATGACACGACCAGGTGAGGCCAGCTCCTTGTGGAGGGAAATTTGAGCAATGGGACATGGCAGGGAGGCGGGCACGTACGTTCTCCCTCTTCCTCTCTTTGGGGGGCTCCTCTGGCATGCGTTTCTTCCTTGTGGCTGTTCTGGAGAAATCCCGTGGGGCCAGCAAGCACCCCTGCTGAGCAAAGGCATCACTGTGGTGCTGCTCCCCGTGTCTCCTCACTTCCCTGTCCCTTTCTTCACCTGCACTGCCCTGGGCTTTACAAATAAAGTGTCAGCACCTTCATGTTTTCTTCAGGCTTTGTTTTCTAGAGGGCCCACTCCCAAACAGTGGTAAGATAAGATTAGGAAATAATACATATTTTACCCTCCCCACTTAGAAGGAGGGTCACAGTGCGTGTAAACTTGTCAAAGGCTCTGAGAAGTTCTGCAGTTGGGGAAAAACCCAAACACCTGTTTAACTTACAAGCTAACATTTAGTAAGCACTTACTGTACGGCAAACATGATTCTAAGCACTTTACACATATTAATTTTTTTAAATTCCCACTATAACCTTCTGCGGTAGGAATTATTATCCTATTTCACAAACAGGGAAACCGAGGCATAGAGCACTTAGGTAACTTGTAATACAGTTAACAAGTAGAGAAGCCCGGTTTCTAATCCAAGAAGCCTGGCTCCAGAGTGAGTGCTGTGACCACCATGCTATATACACTCTTTGTCTTATCTCAGAGTTGCCTTTATTTTTTGATGACAGATTGTTTTTAATTGTATCACCTGTTAACATCAACTGAGCTGGTTCTGTTGAAAAGGTTTATCTTGGTTTCCTGCAAAGATGTCTGTGCAACCAGCCATGATCTTTCTGCCCTTATCTGCTCAGAGACCTAACCCAACCCCCTTATAGCTCACAATTTTGCACAATAAACACTTGTAGGAAGGGCAGGGAAGAGAAAAGGAAGGAAACGTTGTTCTTATAAAAAGACTAGGGGCCCTGTCTTAAGAGAAGGAACCTGGACAGAAATTCGGTGACATTTCCAATTGTCAGTTATGGCCCGCAAGTTGAAAGTAAGAGCCTTTTTCTAGTACATGCATGAGTATCAATTGCTCTACTTCATTATGGCTGCTAAGTGTGGGTATTGGCAAGAATAAAACTAGAAAAGGCTGCTATGATGATGAGGCATGGTCCCCTGGCTTCTGGGAATGGAGCTGCCATGGACAGTTGCATAGATCGTGCACTGCACAACTGCAGGGGGTGCTGTTCACATCGTTCTCCATTGAACAGTTGCCCTGCATGGAATTACACTGTATGGCAATCACAATGCTGAGGTTTGGGTGGGGTGGAGTGAAGGTAATTGCAGGACTAAAATCATTACAAACACAATTGGGCTTATCTGAATGGCTCAGGGTGTAGTCCAGGCCATATCACAAAGCACCAGGAAGTCTTGACACTGGCGCCTGGAAACCTGCCCTGTCTGAGGCGAGGTCTGGGTTCCTGAGTGACATCTCCCTGACCACATGGCATTGAGCACCCACTTCCTCCAGCGTTATGTAGAGCTCTGACTTGCCTCTATCGATATTTGGGGTTGGATCATTCCTTGCTGTGGGGGGGCTGTCCTGTGCACTGTATTAACAGGATGTTTAGCAGCGTCCTGGGTGTCTACCCACAAGTTGCCAGTAGCACCCCTCACCCCAAATTGTGACAACTAAAACTGTCCCTAGACATTGCCAAATGTCCCTGGGGTTGAGAAGCAATATTCTAGTGGTTAGCTCAGTGTTGTCTAACTCAGTAGCCACTGGCCGCATGTGACGCTTGAGCACTCAAAGTGCGTCTAGTCCAAATTGAGATGTTCTCTAGGTATAAAGTATACACTAGATTTCAAAGAATTAGTCCAAAAAAACCTTCAATAACAATTTTTAAGCATTGATTACATGTTAAAACGATAGTATTTTGGACATGTTGCACTAATTAAAATATATTGTAACATTAATTTCACTTCTTTCTTTGTACTTTTCCTTTTTTTTTAGAGATGGGGTCTCACTCATAGCGACCTCAAATTCCTGGGCTCAGGTGATCCTCCTGCCTCAGCCTCCTGAGTAGCCAGGACTATAATAGGTGCATGCCACAATGCCCGGCTAATTTTTTTATTTTTTGCAGAGATAAGGTCTTGCTATATTGCTCAAGCTGGTCTTGGACCCCTGGCCTCAAGCAATCCTCCCACCTCCACCTCCCAAAGTGCTAGGATTGTAGGTGTGAGCCACTGTGCCTGGCCTCTTCTTACTTTTTACAATGTGGCCCCTAGAAGGCTTAAAATTACACATAGGTCTTGAATTATATTTCCCCTGGACAGCACTGAGTGAGTTTGTCCCCATTTGCATTCAGTCCTTTAGGCAACACGGTGAAATCAGTCCGCTGGGTCTGCCGCCATCTTATCCGACCCTGCCCCTCCCCCGTCCCTGGGGACACTTCTGCTGCACCTGACCCCCTAAGACCACGCTCAGGTCTGACGGTGCCCCCTTTAAATATGTCCCACGCTTGAACCTGTGCCCCATGAAGAGCAGCAGGGAGGAAAGATGCCACAAGCCTCCATAACGACTGGTTAGGCAGGGCCCCACCCCCTGGGCATCAACTGGTCATGCTGTCCTGCTGTTTGTGCCACCATAGAACCACTTCACTGGTTTCTTCACCCCTTTTTCTGACTCCCGTCTCTTCCTTCTGTGACCTCCCAGACGCATTGCTCTGATCCTACTAATCTTCCTGCCTCAAAGCACCTGAGGAAGCCCAGACTCTTGAGTCGGAGCATCAAAGCCTATTGCCAACTGGCCACAGTCCGCCTGTTAGAGGCCCGTCCCCTCGAGTTTTACGTCCTGTTCCAAGCAAATGGCTATGACTCCTTGCACGGCTCTCCTCACTTGGCAATCTCCCCTCCTGATTTCCGCCTGTCAAAACTTATTCACCCCTGAAGACCCTTTTAAATCCCTCCTCCTCCCAGAAGCCTTCAGGGTTTGCATGGTGACCTTTCTCATTGTCAGAACCTGTCTGCACCAATTAAGTGGGAATAATCGTCCAATTGTCTTGAGGGCACTGATATCAAACTGTTTCTAACAGACTGTGTCACGCCTTAGCTTTCGTGTCTTTGGCTCTCTACTCTTCGAGTGTGGAAGGACTTCTGTGTGCGTGGGGTCTGTAAATACCGCTCATCCCGTTTGGGAAGGACTTGCCTTGTATGAAAATACTCACTAGAATAACTAGACCGGGCATTTTAAGGTTAGGGGTCTCCCTCCCTCATTGGAGAAAGATGGTGATCATACTTAAGCTTGTACTAGTTCTAAAACCTGCACCTGACACACGGCACAGCTGTGTCTCCGTAAATGTTTGTTGATTGGTTTCATGGAGAATGAGGCCCCCATTCAGAACAAATCAAACGGGAGTCGTTCGGGCAGAGCGGGGAACAGGCTGAGGACACCTCGGGAGCAGCTGTCTACCAGCAATGCCTGGTCCGCCCCAGCCCCGATATCCTTCTCTGAGGGGGAAAGGGGTGACGGGGGCGTTGCTGGCCATGGTGGCCCCCAGTCTTTGGCAGAACATTTGAGGAACAATCTCCTTCGCTGTCTTTTATTTAGGTTAGTGATTTCCTAGGAAGTGGTTATCTTGTCTTCTCCATCCACCTTACAGCTCAATATTTGAACTTGCAAATTATGGCAATTAACCAGAACCGTGGGCCGCGTTTCTCTGCATCATGTGGTTCTGGGACCCGGATGAGGGGCTGTAAACCCTTATTCAAAGGGAGGGAGAGGGGACATCATGCCCAGGTGGGTGGTCCTTCCTGAATAACACACTCCACTTCTACTCAACCTGCCCCAGGCTGTCACCTGCTCCCCGTTTGCATTACAGAAAAGCCACCCTTTGTGTATTTGCCTATAATAAGGGCTCTGCCTCCAACCTTCCTGGCCTCTCCTCCAAGCTGTGAGTAGCCTCATGCAGGGGCTGATGTTTTGCAATCAAAGTTGCCCCTTCCTTGTTGCTTTTGTCCTCAGGGTGGGACAGGAGGAAGAAGACAAAGGTCCTCCCAGGCCTTCTTAGGGACCAGTCCAGCCTGGCCCAAGAGGGGAGAAGAGCCCACAGAAAACTCTACCAAATGGCTCCATCCTCCAGGCTCTCCGAAGGATGAAGGCTGGAGCCAGGTTCCAGGCTTTCCCCGGCCCCTGTTCTCAGAGCAGCCAGTAGGTGTCTCCGTTACACACTGTTCCGGACATGCAGCAGACAGCAGATGCAGAGTCCTCCCTCCCCTAGACCCAGGTCGCCCATGGAGGCTCTGGGGGCTCCTCAGGCACCACCCTCCCTGGAGGAAGCAGGAGGGGGCACGTCAGGGATTGGGAGAGGGGCGAAGACTAGGAAGGCATGAGGGGGTGGAGGGGGTGGTCTGCACCGTGGCGGGGAAGCTGGAGGTGGAGGAGGAACTTCCCCCTAGAGCAGGCTCAGCACGGGGAGGACGGAGAGAGGGTGGTCATTACTTACAGAGGGGTTAGGTGCACAGCCCCTGGAGGAAGGGCTGGGTCTGGGTTTGCATCCTAGCCCTGACTCTTACTAGCTGTGGGGTTTTAGGCAAATGATTCAACCTCTCTGTTTCCATTCACTCATCTGTAATTGAGGATAGAATACTACGTAGGGTTGTGGGGCCATTTAAATGAGAGTCCACGTAAAAAGTGCCTGCACCTTGCAGGCACTCAATGAGTTTCAGCTATTTCTTATTAATTCCACTGAGCAGTCAGGAGAGGCTGGCGCGAACTTGGCCCCCTGCAGGTCTCGCAGGCTCCTGCCCCCATCAAAGCAGCAGCTGGAGACCTTGGAAGCCAGGTCTATTCACACCAGCAGGACCTGCTGGCGCACATTGGGGTGGAACTGTTATTTTAGTGGCACCACGGAGGACAAGGGGGGCCCCAGGGATGAAAAGAGCGAGCAAACCAGCCTGTTAGCCAAGGACCAGCAGGCTTGGCGTTTCCTGGGAAAACGCTAGAACTGGTCACCAACCACCTGGGGGAACGGAGGGGTTGTGCAGCTTAGGGAGGGAGAGCAGGAGCCCTGGGGTTCAAATCCTAACCTATCTGGTAATGCGCTGTAGGGCAAGCGGCTTTAACCCCGCCAGTGCCTATCACCCACCGGGAGGATGCCATGAGGACCCAGGGAGTTAGCACGTGCGAAGGGCTGAATGCACAACACCTGTGACTGCAAGGCAGGAGGAACGCACCCAACGACGTCATAAAAAAACGTCATCCCAGACTCGTTTCATCTTAATTCACCTTCACTTTCAAGGGAAGACATGGCCGGTTGGGGCTAGCAGGGAAATCCAACCATTTTGCTAAACCAAGACCCGGACCAGAGAGACTCATCCAAGGTAAGAAGCTCATTACGAGCCAAGGAGGGGACCTGGTCTCCTCACTTTAAGTCAAGTGCTTTTAAAAGTTGTTAACACTCTTTCTCCTGATGTCTAGATACAATCTATACCAGCAATTTATCCACATGTTTTTCAAAGGAATATCATAAGTGCTTCTATTAATGGGATCTTACGGATTATTGAATTTGGGAAATATCGAGTTAGAAAAAAATTACATAGGATTTTTTACTGCAGGTCTTCTCAGAACCTTTCCTATGTCTGTGCACACTGTGACTTTCCTAGGTGCCCGTATAGTGAAAAATATGTCTCAACACAATTAATAATGCTACCCTTGCTTTCTTGGAACATCTCGTGGGGCTAATGTTCATGGAATATTGTTTGAAACTAGCTCTGGGGTCATGCTATATCATCAAGTCCACAAATAAGCAGGCGATAGTACAAAGCCTGCCACTTAATCCATGTTGATTAATGTAGGTATATTTAACAAGAAGGATCCACACCAAATGATAGCACTTAGGTCTGTATGGTAGGATTACGAATTGTTTTTATTTCCTTCTTATGCGTATCTGTACTTTGTGAATGTTCTACAATGAACATATACGTTAGGGCCCCCAATAAAAATAACTCTTTATTCCACGATCTGTGATGAGGTGTTTACTTGAAAGAACGCCAGTCCTCTGGGGATCTGTTGCCAGGCACATCTTTACTAATGACTTAAAAACAAAAGGATGGGGCTTGTGTTCATCAGTCTTCACATGATACTAAATTTGGTGGGGCGGCTCACGCTCAGAGAGCTGAGAATAAAATTCAAAACAACCACGACAAATTGGAAACACGGCCCTACAAAAACCAGATGAAATCCAATAGTGCGATTATAAGGTGATATATTTAGGGTGAGAAGCAGCCACCATGTGTTTAGGATGAAGACGGGAGCAGCTTCCAATCAGGCAGCAACGACCCACGTGAGCCCCTACTAGGTGCACAACCCTGAGCTAAGGGTCGGGGCCAGGCATGGGTTTAGGAGGAAAAGACCTGGTGAGGGTCAAAGTCCCCAGCTGAGGATAAAGGAGTGAGGTCGTCTTCAGGATCCTGTTCTCAGAATATGGAATCCTAATGGAGTGGTTTGACATGAGGTATGACTTCCAGTTTGCAAAAAGGGAAGGACCTCCGAAATCGGAACAACTTTTCCGTTTTAGGGCTGCTGTCGTGTGACCTCGCCACATCAGGATGTCATCTCTCCCCTGCCAGGCTAGGGGAACATTTTGGTGTTACGTTCAAGTGCAAGAGGCACTCTGGGGGCTGCAGCGTGGAAGCAGGAAAGTTAGAAGTTCTGGGACATTTTACTGGTTTATGGGGACAATCAAATGGAATATTTGAAATTCAAACCCTCTCTGAAAAGCTCGTGCTGGAAATCTGGGCATCTGGTCGTAGTCAACAGAGTGCCTCGCCGCCTTCAAAGCTGCCTGGATTCCACACAGATAAAAGACCCAGGACGTGCCGCGGCCCGAAGTCATCCCCCCTCGCGGTCCCGAGTTAGTCAGCTCCTTGTTAGATTGCTGAGTCGGGTCCGTGTCACCCGCTCCTGAACGGGCGGCAGAGGCTGGAGGGTGTCCGGGCAAGAGCCACAGAAATGATCAAAGAGATGGAAACGAGGCCCTGTGAAGAAAGGTTAAAGGAATTGGAAGTATTTCTCCTGGAAAAAGCCGGGGAGAGTCTGAATAACCCAAACCCACACAAAGCTCACGTTAGCCTGGCTTTCCTTCCCATCCGCCGCCTTCGTGCGTAGGCTCAGCTGGGAGTGATCACCGATAGCTCACCGCGATCCTGGCTTACGATCCCGCTTTCTGTTAAGGACTTTGTGTGGTTATCTCGTTTCATCATCACTACAGTCCTGCGGCTACTGTCCTTGCCTTGTGGACGAAGAAACTCGGGCCCAACAGAGAAGCTGTGAAACTTGCCTGAGTTCATTCTGCCAGCCAGCCGGTGGTCCCGGGATTCACCCTTAGGCAGCCCAATGTCGCTGCAGACTGTGTCTCCAACGGTGGATGCTCTTCACGGGGATCCTTTAAAAGACCACCCTCCTCTCACATCGCACAGCATGAAACTTGTGGATGATTGTCAACAATGAAATCTTTTAAATGACCAAAGGCATTGAGCTGTCACCATGTTCGGTTTCAACAATTCACCTTACAAGATGTGATGTGACCACTTCCCCTGTGTTATTAATACATAGGGTGCTATGAGCTGAATTGTGCCATCCTCTCTCCATTCATATGCTGAAGTCCTGACCTCCAGAACCCCAGACTGTGACTACATTTGGAGATAGAGTCATTGAAAAGGTAACTAAGTTAAAATGTGGTCATTAGGGTGGGTTCTAATCAAATATGACTGGTATCCTCATAACAAAAGGAGATGGTGGCACAGGTCCTTCATGGAGGGAGGACCATGTGAAGACACAGGGTGAAGACAGCTGGCTAAGCCGAGGAGAGAGGCCTCAGAGGAAACCAATCCCGTTGACACATTGATCTTGGACTTCCAGCCTCCAGGGCTGCGAGACAATACATTTCTGTTATTTAAATCACCCCGTCTGTGGTGCTTTGCTATGGCAGCCCCTTGCAAACGGGTGCATCGGGCAATCCTCAAATACCCTGTCATAACTCCCTTTGCAAAAGAGGAAATGGAGACTTGGAGGATCTCAGTCACTTGCCCACCGTCGTACAGGGAGCTAGTGGCAGAAATAGCGTCACATCCCTTTCTTGTCACTCTGAGTCCAGTGCACCTTCCGATGCCCCTTAGGAGCACATTGGAGAGAAAGAAACACAAATGGCGGGTAACACTGGCCTGGGAGGCCAAACCCTGACTGACACAGGCTGTGTTTCCAGCCTGCATCTCGGCCAGAGCAGACCTTTCCGTCCCCTAATGTGGAAACGCAAAGAGCTTTAATAGCAAAGCCAAACGTGGGGTCAGACGACGTGTTGACTGGTAGGCGAGCATAGGTAGAAGGGCCCGGCAAGGTGCTCTTAAAATGCAAGCCTGAGCAAGCTTACCTGGCTCCGCAGGAGGTAATAAAACTGATCAGAGTGTGGAAACACAAGTGCAGTCCGTCTTGAACCGAGGAAAATTCTTGCAGATCAAAGAGGAACTCACTGACTGGCACCGTGCTGGGGAAATGTGGAATTAGGCCTTCGTAATTAGACCTCCACTTTAGCACAGGGCCATGGTTACCATTGAATTAATAAAAATAGAGGATTAAACACCAGGGGCCCCGCTCCAGCTCCCCAGGTCAAGGTAGATGGGACTTAGAGGAGAGTCCTAGGTGCTGGCGTTCCGAGGGGCACCCAGAGACCACTGAATCTGGCTTCCTTGGGAGGAAGCTGGTTTCTGGATGGGGAAGTGGTGTCTGGAGGGGGTTGTGGGATTTGCACAAGGTTCCTGGGCCAGGGTAGGTGCAATGCCCTCTGATTCTGTCCACGGAGGGCACGGTCTGGGCAATGATGGTGACCACCTGTGACAGGTGCTGTGGGTGCCAAGAAATTTGCATCTATTTTATGTCAAGGCAAATATTTACTGATCAAACAAGTGAATGAATGAATGACTGTGTTGAAACCTGTTCATGTGGTGTAACACAGTGTAGTAGTGTGCACAGGCTGCCATGATGAAATAGACCAGGTGGCTTGGACGGCAGAAATTCATTTTCTCAGAGTCTTGGAGTCTGGAAATCCAACACTGAGATCCACCAGGGATGGTGTCTGGTGAAGGCTCTCCTCTGGGGTTGGGCTGTCTTCTCATTGTAACCTCACATCACCTTTCCGCAATCAATATGTGTGTGGCGAGAGGGAGAGAGAGAGAGATCATGCATGCGTGTCTCTTCTTATAAGCACATCCAACTAATCCTATTGGGTTAGGGTCATGCCTTGATGACCTCATTTAACCTTAATT
The DNA here is from genome assembly GCF_020740605.2 of Lemur catta. Classification (NCBI taxonomy): domain Eukaryota; kingdom Metazoa; phylum Chordata; class Mammalia; order Primates; family Lemuridae; genus Lemur; species Lemur catta. Next base: position 46,882,426 of record NC_059142.1, on the reverse strand, counting down.
GCTTCCTTAGAGGCCCCATCTCCAAATATCACCGGACTGGGGATTAGGACTTCAACATAGGTATGTGTGTGTGTGTGTGTGGGGGGGGGTGGTCACCAACATTCAGTCCATAACACCCAGTATCTCAAACTTACCTATCTAGCAAATTTCCTTTTGGTGTGTATCACCACAGTATGGTATTCTGAGAGATACTTCCAGAAAGGCTAGCTGGTGTTAATGCTGCCTGACAAGAGACCCACAGATAACTGTGTTGAGCAGGTGAATTCCCACAGTGCAGCTTTTGGAAGGTCTCTCGGTGGAGAAACTGGAGGCAGAGTGGTGGATGTGCTTGGGGTTTATAGAGAAAATTCAGTCATGTCCAGATGCTGCCTGGGGCTCTGGTGGACAGTGGGAAGCACTCCTTGTGAGACCCGGCTCAGAGGGGAGGATACGGACAGAGCTCAGGGGCATTCTTTGGTCAAACTTCAAGTACCTTTGGAAAGAGCAGTTTCTCCCTGAAGCTGAGAGCAGGGCTTGAGACCTAGTGCCTTAGTTCATTTGGGCTGCTGTAACAGAAACACCACAGACTGGGTAGTTTAAACAGGCATTTATTTCTCACGATTCTGGAGACTGGAAAGTCCAGGATCAAGGAGCCAGCAGATTTGGTATCTGGTGAGGGCTCTCTTCTTGGTTGCAGATAGCCACCTGCTCACAGTGTTCTCACACGGGGAAGAGAGAGGAAGCAAGCTCTCTCATGTCTCTCCCTAAGAGGGCACTAATCCCATTAGGAGGGCTCCACCTTCCTGATCTCATCACCTCCTGAAGGCTCCACCTTCTACTAACACCACCTTGAGGGTTAGGATTTCAACATATGGATTTTTGGAGTATACAACCATGCAGTTCATAACATCTAGGTTAAAAGGAACCTAGTTTTTTCTTGGAAATTGAGAGGGGAGAGATTGGAGAGAGATTGAAGGGGCACGTAGAGATTGAAGGGGGGTTATAGAGAGAGAGACAGAGAGGTGGAGAGAGAGATTGAAAATTAAAGCAGCTCAGCCTAGACACCTAGGGGTAGGCACAAAATGACCAGACAGGAGAGAAAGAGTACAGGGGGAAGGAGGCAAAGTTGGTGGGTGCCTGTAAGAACTGAATCCAGCGTCTGACCTATGTCGAGCCCATGGAGTGATGGTGGGGCCCTCTGCCTCTGAACCCTCCCTGCCACCTGGTGGGCACAAGACAGAGGAGCTGGGCGAGGCTGGCAGGATGAAGGAACAGTATCATGTTGGCTCAGCGCCCACCGGTGCCCCTGAGTGACTTGGGCTGTAGAATTCCCAGGGGACACCCATCTCTGGGCTGCTGCTTCCTGGGGACCGTGGTCCCTTCCAGGAGTGACATACATGTCTAGGATTCTGAAGGGATCGAGGGAGGCTTAGAGCCCATCAGCCAGGAAGCTCAAGGGTCTGGCTCCGCGGGAAGGGAAGGAAGGAACTACCAAGCACATCCTTCCTTTCTGCGAAGCGGGAGTCCAATCCTGTCGGGCCCGTGGCCTCGTGGCAGAGTCAGTTTGGAATATTTTTGTTCCATTCATGGGCCTCTAATGGAATCAAGACCTAGCTGTTTATATTTACAGATGGTGCAAACTTCAGTGGAACATCAAATGTGCCAGATGTTGTTAGGACAGAGGAAAATTAGGGAACTTGGCTAATAGAAATAAAAGACGCCCCCCCCAGGAGGCTTTCTCGACCCGAGATGCTCAGGACTTTGAACGTGCAGAAGATAAGAAACTCCGGGGTTTGAGACCCACTTGAGTTAGTGTAACTTCTGCAACACAGCACGGAGACTTCGTTCCAGCTTGTTTTGCTTGGGGAGAAAGGAACGCAGTCACTGTCTGCCGCCATTGTTCCTCCGGAGCCTGTGCGGGGGACCAAGTAGCAGCCGTTTCATCTCCAATTATTTTCAGCCAAGGGAAAAAACAGATGGTAAATAGCACTGAAAAAAAAATTTTTTTTAGAATTAATATTAATAAAAGATGTGTCGGAGGCTCTGACTGAATCCCGAGGAGCCAGGGCCAGCCTCAAGTGCGGGGTGCGGGAGGGGAGGTGGAGGTGTCGCAGGAGGGGACAGGACGGGAAGAAGTGGCAGCAGAGGAAGAGCAGGCTCACAGGCCCAAGCCAAACGCTCTCCAAGCGGCACCGAGGTGTCAGGGGACAGCGCGGGTAGTGGTGCCCCCTCGGGAGCCCAGCATCTGGCCGGGGGCTGGAGCCCTAATGCCACGCGGCGCCTCGCGAGGCTCTGAGCGCCGCGGGGGAGGAGGGCGGGGGGGCCCAGGCAGAGGGCCGTCCAGTGCTCACAAGGAAGGCTGGCGCCACTGGGCCCCGCTTCCAGCCGGGTGTGGCCCAGATGGCTCTTTTGTGCAGCTGCAACACGCAGTGGAGGTGGGCGGGTGTCCTCACCTCCCTGGCCAACGCCAGACTCTGTTCCTGGCCGGCTCAGGCTCTCCGAATGTCCATCTGTCAGCAAGTGCTATCGAGTGTCCGCCGGCTGCCCAGCTGTCCTTTGGGAGTTTGGATGCTGCATTCGAGCAGAGAAACTGCTCCTCTGCTTCAGGATTTGCAGACTTCACAGGGGAGAAAAGGCTGAGACACTGCAGGACATGTGTGGTGGGAGAGAGGCTGAGTCCTGGGGACATTCACATATTCGACAAACTCTTGGGCATCCCTGCGTGCTTGGGATTATTCGAAGCCCGAGAAAGACACTGGGGAACAGAACAGATGAGGTCTGTCCACCGCCCCCCCCCCCCCCCGGGGAGGTCAGTGACAGAGAGAAGCAATAGTCAAGTGCACACTCAGATTTATGTGAACTACTACCTAGCAGGAGGCTTCTCCCAGCTTCTAGAGCTCAGGACAAGTGAGTTTGGAGAAGAGGCTGAGAAGAGAGTATGTATCGCAATCATCGACACTAACATTTTTTATAAAAGCTCTCTCACAAGATAGAAACTCCCACCTGGGACCATCCTGTTGTTGTGCCTATCTGATCTTGTTTCTTCTTTGCTTTGGCCACTAGGAAGCTTCGAGGCAAAAGCATCATTCACTTATAGTAACAAATGCAAAGGACTTTGTGGTATGTCCTTGTGGAAGTAACCTCATCCCCAGTTTCAGCTTCTTTTCTATCTGTTTCATTTCCTTCACCTGATATTTTTATTTGTGTTTTATCTGATGATATATTTATGTCTTTTTTTTGTATGTTGTTTGAAATCCTTTCTGAAGCCCCGGTGGAGAGTATATAAAGCAAACAGTAAGGACAGTGATGGGGTTCAATTAAGGCCAAAAGATCATTCTTGCTTTATGTGATTCTAGCTAGATCATGAACCAGGAAGTTAGAATTGTTATAAAGGACACTTTTGGGGGGAATAACTGATAAAATTGGAATATGGACTGTAGATTAGATAAAGCATTGTCTTAGTGGAAATTTCCTAAATTTGGTAATTTACTGATGGTTATGTAAGAGAATGTCCTTGCTCTTAGGAAATGCATGTCAGTGTATTAAGGGGTCAAGGGGCTTGAACTCTGTGACCTACTCTCACATGGTCCAAACGTGGAGGGAAATCTATCTACCATCTATCTGTCTGTCTGTCTATCTACCTATCTAAAAAACAGGATGCAGGGAAAGAATGATTATTATATCATACTTGAAAAATGAAAGCCCTTGTATATACAAGTGAATTTTCTCTGCAGTTTTAATTGCAGACAATGCCTTTTAAAAAGGGAGTCTCAAAACATGATTTTGTCCTGCCTTCCACACCCCCTCTTCATGCTGCCTGTCTCCTGTGTCCGCTCCCCCAAGACTCCCACCCCTGCTTGGATGCTAAAAGAAGACTGAATTTTAGAGTGACTCCAGGAAGAGTTGTTTTCAGACAATTAGGCATGGTCTGCATTTGCCTCTGGCACTGGTGTAGATAAAAAAAATCCCATCTGGGTCATGAGCAAGTGTTTAAGCTTTTAAGCATTTTTTTTGGAGGCTTTTATTAATCCACAAAGAAACACCCTCAATGTTCCTCCCCCAGCCCCAGTTTCTTGTCATTTGCTCTCCAACTACTTTGGGCTTCAGAAGAAGGGAAAGAACATTGCCAGCAAGGGTAGTCAGAGATTTTCTAGAATAGGAAATAAGCACTTTCCACCAGCTCAGCTGCTGCCTCTGTGTGGCCGGAAGTCCCTTCCAGCCCAGCACCCTCCTCTCTCTCTCTCTTTCCCTCTCTCTCTCTTTCCCTCTCTCTCTCTTTCATCTCACTCCTCGCCCCAGTCTGGTGGGCTTGGCCGGGGGGCTCTGTGAGGGAACCGTGAGCTCCACCCTGTACCTGTTGTTCAAGAAAACTCAAGCAGGGTGCTCCAGGCTTCTCCCCACTCTGTGCTCTTATTCCCAAGACGTCAAGACCACAACCCAAGGAACCACCCTCCTAAGAAGGTGCAAATACACATCCTGGTTCCGCTACCTGGAGGAGTCTCCGGTTCTGGCCACTGCTCCACCTCTCCCGAGGAACCACTGTCTTCAGACCACAGGACAAACACCCCAATGCCTTCTGGGCTGGTTCAGACCCAGTTGAAAAGACTTTGGGCACCACCTGGTAAGAAGAATTTATCACACCTGCTTCTCTCCTTAGCAAAGACTCCGTGGTCTTATTTGCTCCCCTTCCTCCCTCCGGTGACCCTCGTCCTACCACGGGCACCCTGCTCTTCTGCGCTTGCCAGGTGGATGATAGTGTTGAACCTGAGTTGTTTAGTCCAGAGCAATTCGCATGGGCTAGGGGCAGGGGAGGAGTTGTACCATTCGATATATGTGTGTGTTGCGAGGGGGCAGGAGGAGGGAGGGGGAAACTTGGCAACTGTAGAAAGGCCTCGACTGTATTAAAGGGTGACTGTCCTCGCAACACCCAGAAGTGGCACTTTATCCTCATGGTCCATTACCCTGCTCTTTGCCAACACTCTTCTTCAAACCCTTTCATTCACACAGTTCAAAGTGTTTTTCTAACTCTGAGCTCTTTAATCCCAGCAATAACCGTGTGACACAGCAGATGATGACAGTGATTAGGCTGGGAGCGGGAGGAACCAAGCCCCGGCAAAACAAGAGGATTTAGTCTTGGACAAGGACCGGTCCAGTTGACCTTGGCCACTCTACAGGCTGCTCTGGGGAGGCCAGGCTGGAGAAGGGCTCCCAAGACAGGTACGGGCCTTGGGAGTGGGCAGGGATGGGCAGGCCAGGGGCACGGTGGATTACGGGCTGAGGTCAAGACTGAAAAGTGGATGCCCTTCCTCTCGAATCCCCCACCTCGTGTCCCGGCCCCTGATCTACCCCTGGCCCCTCCAACCCCAGCCGCTCATGTGGCTCTCAGGCTGCCCGTCCTACATCTGCCACCTGTTAGGTTGGAACCTGGGAGTGTTCTCCTGTCTCTGGGGAGTGCAGGTGTCTGACCTTGGTGAGGTGATTCATCCTTGATCTGGACAATCTTGTCCCTCTCTTACTCTGAAATTTATTTTACTTTCCTTGGAGCCTCTCTGCTCTCAGCCTACAAACCAACTTCTATGGAGGCTGATGTAGGCAAACAGGTGGCTGGGGTTCCCCTTCCAGGGAAAATGTTTGCATTTAGTTCAGACCCCGTGGAAGCATGCAAAGGGCTACGTGGATGACAACTGGCATTTGGGTGGAAGGGGTGTGTTAGGACAATCTGTCTCCTCTGCCCCATAATAACAACAACAGTGACAGTGACCACCAGAGCACTTACTCCAAGCTGGGCGCCACGCTCATCTTGCTCCAAGCCACTTAAGACAGGCAGGGACTGTCCCCATTTTATAGATGAAGACTCTGAGGCCCAACATGGTTAGGTAACTTGCACGAGGTCCTAGCACTGGTGGGTAACCAGGCAGTTCCCCAGATCTGCCCAAATCCTCCATCCTGAGTCAGAGGCACTTCGAAGAGCCCCCACAAAATAGACAAGGGGAAGTATTTTATCCATTAATTTTAAGAGTGTGTGCATGTGTGTGCCAAAATGAGCCGTATCTTACCCCAGGCACTGGGGAAAAGCAGTGCGTGAGATGCAGATTGAGCCCTCGGAGAGTCTCCGGCGGAGTGTGGACGGGTCCGTACAGACGGCAGCACCTGCACAGAGCGAAGACAGGAGGGGCCACTTTGGAGCAGGTGGTCTGGGAGGCCCCCTCTGAGGAGGTGACATTTAGGCTAAGACCTGCAGGAAGAGAAGAAACTGGAAGTAGGATCCTGGCAGAGGGTACCGCAGGGACAAAGGTCCGGAGGCAGGACCAGTCAAAGGACCCAAAGGTGGCCCAGGGTGGCTGATGGGAAACGAGAAGCCAAAGAGGCCACATCAGGTTGGCTTTTGCAGGTCGTGGAAAGGTGTTGGAGTCTTGTTTTACTGGAGAGATTCTAGCAGGGAGCGGAATGTTCCGATTCGTGCTCTGTGGGCGGCTCTCGCTGCTGTTGAGGGACAGACCACAGGGGACTGGAGAAGGAGCGAGAGACCCGTCAGCAGTGTCAGGGAGGAGGCCTGCACATCCTCCACTGGGAGAGAAGAGTCTGCAACCGCGGATGTGTGGACAGATACGTGAGCAACAGCGCGGCCCTGGGGCCCGGCCGCACGGGGACGGGGGGCAGCTGGCGCTGGGCAGACGGTCCGTGTGAGCCCTTTAGGGAGGCGCTCATCCGCCCGGATGGGGCACGATGATGACACGTCCTGCGATAGGCGCCGTCCAAGGGGGTCAGCACGGACTTTACCCACCCGAGTCCCCCCTCTGGCACGAAGGCCCCTCCCCAGTGTGCCCCTTTCCCGACGGCAGTTGCAGAGTTTCAGCCTCCGCTTCAGTCCCCGGTCGGGCCCCTGGGCTGGAGACCCTTGTGAGTTCTTGTGCCACGTGACACAGTGGGCCAGTCGGGACAGTGACTAAGCCCCTTCTGTGGAGCTGCCAGAGGCACAAGCCCAGGAGCAGAGTAACGATGGCAGCTAACAGTCCATGGAAGGTTCCATGCACCAGGCACTCTTCTCAGCGCTTCTTAACGTATGTACTCGTGTCTCGTCCTCAAACAACCCTGCGAGGCATGCACTATTATCCTCCCCATTTTACACAGAGGGAACTGAGACACAAAGCAACTCCCCCCAGGTCTCAGAGGAGAGAGAGAGAGAGAGAGAGAGAGAGACTTAGGCCCCCGCTATCCTTCCAACCCAAGCTGTCTGGCTGTGCAGTCCAGGCTATTAAGTCCTACCCTAACCTGCCTCTCGGGGAGTTTCCCCAAGGTGCTAAGAGCTCACAGATCCCTTAAGGTCTAAACTCTCGAGAGCAGTTGACAGCAGCCCCAGCCTTCTCTTAGCCAGGGGCAATTCATACCCCCCCCCCAATAATTCAATCAAAAAATGGAGAAACTTAAAAGGGAGAGGAAAAGGATGCGATGTCTGAGAAACCCCGATGTGCAAAACAGTGAAAGAAATAAGCGTCCCGTGACTGGCCGAGGAGAAAGGCTGCACTGTGGCGAGGGCCACAGGGTCGCTTCCGCGGGAAGGAGGCGGCCCTGGCCCCGTCCAGGGAAACCCTCCGGTGCTCAGTGGCTGGCACTGGGAGTGCCGAGCCCCTCTGTGGGAAACTCAAGGATGGCCGTGCCCGTTTCCCGCCACAACAACCCTGTACTTAAACCTGGTTAAATATGCTTCCTGCAAAGGAAATAACCCGTGGTCTAACCAAACACGGGGTTCCTCCTCTCTCCCCCAAGCGCTGTTACGGTGGTTTATGTGGCATACTATGTTCTGAACCAGGCCCAAGTTTATTAGGCTAAGTTCCAAACTGTTTCTTTCTTTCTTTCTTTCTTTTTTTTTCTTTTTAGCAGCTGGGCCTCACTTATGCCAAGCAGCAATCCAGGGCATGGAAGCTGCATCCCTGAGCCACGCTCACCACTTGGTGCTGAGGATGGGCAACTGCCGAGCACCCCAAGGGGTTGTTCTCTGCAACTCTGATCTCCACGCGCTGAACTTGCAGTTCGCTTTTCTGAGTCTCTGAAACGTTCAACTTCCCTTCTCCAGGGAGAAACATTGGAAAGAACAGAATCTCTCTAGGTGAGAAAAGAAAGGAATATATGTTTGTCCCTTCCTCATGTCAGGCAATTGAAGGAATTGGAGGTAAAAACCAATCCCCTGCCCTCCCCCAACTCAACTCAGAAATAGAGACGATGGTTTTCAAAGTGACCCTTTTCCCTCTCCAGGACAGCTGGAGGGAAGACATTTCACTCCCCTAATTACATGGACACCCACTCACATACGTAAATACCCACACGGGAGATGATACTGTGCCCGTGTGTGTCTGCACACTCTCACACATCGGCTTCCAGATCCTGTAATTAGCACTCCCTAAAGCTGCAGTCCCCGGCCCCCAGGCTGGTCTGTGGCCTCTTAGGAACTGGGCTGCACAGCAGGAGGTGAGTAGTGGGTGAGCAAGTGAGCAAAGCTTCATCTGTATTTACAGCCGCTCCCCATGGCTCGCATCACTGCATAAGCTCCGCCTCCTGTCAGATCAGCAGCATTAGATTCTCGTAGAAGCATGAACCCTACTGTACACTGCACATGCGAGGGATCTAGGTTGCATGTTCCTTATGAGAATCTAATGCTTGATGATCTGAGGTGGAGCTGAGGCAGTGATGCTAGCGCTGGGGAGCGGCTGCAAATACAGATTATCATTAGCAGAGGCGTTTGACTGCACAATAAATGGAATGCACTTGAATCATCCTGAAACCATCCCCTCCTACCAGCCCCAGTCCATGGAAAAATTGTCTTCCATGAAACCTGTCCCTGGTGCCAAAAACACTGGGGACTGCTGCCCTAAAGGACACTTCTATGTTCTAGAAAACACCAGCCTGGATCCTGGGTGACTGACAAGCCAGAAAAATTAATTTCCCTCTTTGCAGGAGAAGCCTTTCAAGCTACTGTTTGATAACCTCAACAGATTAGGGTAGCTCTGAACTGCTTTGGAGAAATTTGTTCCTTTACCCAACTCTCTGACTCTCCCTCCCCACCCCCCAGAGCGATAAGGCATCTGTAAACACTCTCTGAAACTCCTTCCCCAGCCTTCCTGGGTTTGCCACTTTGAAGCAGAACTGCAGGAAGACCTCTGTGTGAGATGAAAATATCTTGCCAGCTGATAAAGAAGTGCGGATCCAGCTAAAATCCACTGGGTAATAGGGATTAGCAAGCCCGAGAAGGTTTGTTTGGATTGAAGACTGAGTTGAAAAAAAATGTGAGGTTTGGGTTCAATCAAAAAGAACCCAAACACCAGTCTCCCACCCGCCAGCCCCGTCCCACACAGGGGGGTACTCAGCCAGACCCCGCGAGTGCACCCACCTGCAAAGTCAGAAAGTCCTTCAATTTCAGAAACGGTTTGTATAACTCTTCCTCTACATGGCGGTTCTCAAATGTCATCAGGTGTACAAACTGCCCACAGAAATGCAGATTCTGGGGCTCTAGTGCCACAGTCTTATGGACATAGTCTGCATTGAGACCCAGTGAGCTGGATTTTTAGTCAGACCCCAGGGACTTCTAAAGCAGTTGGTCAAGACTAGATTTTTAAAAACTGTTCTAGAACCATCTGACAAGTGGCCAATACCATATATGCAGGGTGGTGGTCCGGTGGTTTGTCCTAGTACTGGTGGGGGAAATATTGCAATAATTGGGTTAATAGTTGGTAAACAGCCACAGCCTCTGTCCCTGAGTGCCACCTGCTGCCCCCAGCTACCCCCTCCTCCCCTAGGACCTCCTGGACTTTCCCACAGTTCAGACCCCAAGGAGTTAATGAATGACCGGGCAGAGGGTCTCTGGGTCCTGCACCTGCTGCTGAGGCCCAGTGTCTGCTCTGATTGGCCAGCGTCTTATCAACCACTAAGCATTCTCACCATCCCTCCACACACGCCTTTATAGCAGCTCTTGGTTGACATTGGGACAACAGCACATCTAGTGCAAAGGCCCTGTGGCAGGAACCACTCTTTCCTGCTTGCAACGCCTCTTCTGTTCCTCTCCTGGTTTTCCTCCTACCCTTGGCCTCCATCTGCTCCATCTCCTTTGCTGTTCCCTCCTCTTCGTCGCACGCTCCGTGCTGGTGCTCTGCCCTGGCCCCCTTCTCTAGTCCAGTCCTAAGTGATGACTTCAGGGACCATCTAGATGTCAGCGATTGCTGATGTATCGTCAGCTCTCCCTGGAGCTCCAGGCATGTTTCATTGTCAGCTGGCACCTCCACACGGGCATCCAAGGGCCCCTCAGGGGCAGCACAAAGCAGAGCCGCTGACTTCCGACGTGCTCTCCCAGCCCACCCCACCTCTGTAGACGGCCCTCTCTAAACTAATCGGCTGCAGCCGGGAGTCTAGGCGTTTATCCCTCATTCCTCTCTCTTCCTCACCACCACAGTCTATCCCAAACCCACCCCTTCTCTCCAGCTCCACCGCCACCCGAGAGCGTGGTCATCGCTGCCCTCCTTGCTGGCCTTCCTTCTCTCACTCTCGCCCCCTTGAGGTCCATGTTCTACCTGCTGGCAACGGGATGTTATTAAAACATAATCAGGTCATAACACTATTCTGCTTGAAGCTTTCCAGTGGTTTCTTCTTGTATTTAGAATAATATCCAGATTCCTCACTCTAGCATCAAAAGCCCAACCTCTTTTCACATCACTCTCCCTCTGGGCTACCACAGCCCAGCCTCTCTGGTCTTCCTTCCCTTCCTCAGAGCATCCCAAACTCATTCCTGCCACAGGGCCCTTGCACTACATGTCCTGTCGGCCTGGAATGCTATTTCCACGTGGCTGGTTGCTTCCTGTCATCCCAATGAGCTTAAACAGGCCTTTCCTGATCTTGCAAACTAGTTTAGGTACCCAGTCACTCTCTACCGCACTATTTTAATTCTCTGCATAGCACTTATCACTAGAAGATGTTTTAATTGTTTACTTGTTTGTTTATCGTCTCTACCCAACTATCCCTAATAAAAATGTTATCCCAGACTGCTGTGCTTTAGGAATTTGTATCTGCTTTTTAAAAATAGCTTTTCCGACTCCTCCCTTTTTATTGACAAGACTCCTATCTCTGCTAGCCATCCTGCTGTGAGTATGTCCTGAGCTCAGAAAGCAAGTTTGTTAGAATTGCCTACCAAGTAAAAGTTAATGACTCTGAGCAAGGCAGAGACTTTTTCTCAAAAATAAAAGATGCCTGTGGTTTAGTGTGATGGTCCCCAGATGCTCAGCTGTGGATTAACTGCAGCACAGTTACCTGGGGAACTTCTGGATGATACAGATTCCTGCAACTCCCCGCCCGGAGGACCTGTTTCAGCAGGTGTGGAGTGGGGGCTGAGAATCTGTTTGTCAAACAGTAACCCAGGGTGTCCTCACGGTTTGCAAGTTTGGCAACTGCCAGCTTGGTGCAGAGGCGTGTGAATACCTTGTATAGACCCGCAGGGAGAGACCTTTACTGATTACCTCTACAGCAGGGTTCTCAACATCACCACTATCGACCTTGTGGGATGGATAATCCTTTATCGTGAGAGGCTGGCCTGTGCATCCTAAGAAGTTTAGGGCCTGACCTCTGCCCTCCCTCATGGTGTCTCCAGACATTGCTGAATTTCCCCTGGGAGGCAAAATCGCCTCTGGTTGAGAACCACTGCTCTAGGGTTTCAGTTATGTCTGGTTAGCTGAGATAGCTGATGGGAGACCTCTATATTCAGTGATCTAGAAGATTCAGTTTCCCAGAATATACAACAACATATGCAGCAGCTCACAAGGCCAACTTCTCCTATGCTAAACGATTGCCTAAATTGATAAGTGCATCTGTGCTGGCTAATTGTGTACATGGAAATCAAGAACAGCTTTTAACTAATCAAAAAGAGACATCCTGGTCAAAGCGTATTTGAAGACTGCCATGTTTTAAAACTCGACATGACTTAAAACAGAATCCTATAAGTTCCTTTGCTAAAATACTTTCAGGATGTGTTAGGTATAACAATAGTTTGCTACATGAAAATGGCTTTGAAAATCTTAAAAGTGTTTTAAAAGAAAAGGGACTTTTTTTTGCAAGGCATTAAATTGGATGTGAATATGACAGATTTCAAAGACTGTCAAAATAACGAATTTACATCATAAATGCGTCGGCTTTCTTTTTAAAGGCTCTTCCACCACTCAGGAAGGCATTTAATGGTGAGCAAGTTCAAAATGTCGCCAACTCCCACTGGTACAAAAGGAGGCAATACCCACTAGAGTCTCCGGGCTTCAGATAATGTCTCTGCCTCTTTTCAAGTTAATAAACTGCACTCCTGTCAAATTGCAGATAAATGAAAGAGATGGCACCATTGTTTTCTCCCACATCTTGCTAAGAAAGATATCTTCCAATATTTCGGGAGGACCAGTATGCCAAAAAAATAAACTTGAAATAAATCCACCCCGCCGTGACTTTACCGGATCAAAGACGGTGGAATTTCCACAGAAGCACTTTTCTGAAGTTTGCAGTGCTTTAGTTCAGATAGCGGCTCATTAAGGAGCTTCTAATGCCTGTGATTGTTTCAAAGTTAGCCATCTAAATTTTTAATCATGTGTGGATGCAAGATAGTCACAGGGTTGGGCCCAAACACTGCCAATCCTTTCTGTTCTAAAAAGTCATGTCAATATAATATTTTCCTGAATAATCAGCAGGTAGGCTTGGGGAGGGGGTGGCTTCAAACATCTCTGCTCTTTGATGGAGGGGTGGGCAGGTTTCTGAAGTTGCCTTTTGAAAGAAGAATAAGTCTGAGGGTTTTGAAATCTGGATTTCTTTCTTTTTGAGGGAGTGAGGCCCCCGGTCTCTTTTTCTCCTCTCTCTCCCTTTCTTTCTGCCGAGATGGGACTGCTATTAATAAGAGGAGGGGAAGTGGTGCTTAACTGGGATCCCAGCCTCTCCAGCTGAGGTCTCCAGGACAAGAAACACACTCATTCACTCACACTCGTGGGTTAGGTTTCTTCCAACGCTAACCACAAAGCAGTTTTTGTTTTTCCCTCCTTTTGGGGGACAATCTGGCTTTCTTTCTCAAGAACCTAACATTTGATGGAGAACACAGAAGAGAGCTTGCTACACACAGCTGCGTAGCTCTCCATGTAGTCTCAGGGCATCAGCCCTTCGTGGTCATGGGAGCAGGAGCTGCACTAACTATGGGCCAAAGATGAACTTGGAAGAGACCTTCTTGCAACCATCCTGTGGAAGATACCATATAGGTGACCTGGGTTGGAAGAACCTTGGGAGGCCACAAAATCCATCCCTTGGTTTTGAGGCAGCTCTTAACCCACTCCATATTTATTGAGCATTTACTCTGTGCTGGTCTCTACTCTAAGCGCTTTACACAGATTAACATATTTAATTGTTACAACAAGCCTATGTGGCAGGTTCTTTTGTTATCCCCATTTTGTAGGTGAAGAAACTGGGACACAGAGCTAGGGGGTTGCAGAACCAGGATTTGAACCAGGGCACTCAGAGTTTGGAGAACACATGCTGGACATCTAGATGTCCTTCTCGTTGACCAAGGTCAGGTAGTGGAGTTGGCTGCAGAGCCCAGAGTTTTGAAAGATACAATTAACTTTGTTCTGTTCCAGGGTCATGAAATTGACCCTTCTGGCTCTCCCAGCCCTTGTCAATGGACACGACCAGAGATAGGAAGTGAGAAGAGATAAAGTATCCAGTGCAACCAACTCTTCCACTGGGGAGACAGCCCAAGACAGGGGATCTATGGCCTTACCTTTGAGGATGGGGTGACATTGAGCATCAGTGGCTTAAAGCTATTATCAGGCTACTCAATATTTGGGGTGATAAGATTGTCTGCCCATTCACTAATTCCTTTATGCCCAACAAACAACTCTTTCATGCTTAGATACTTTACTTTTTTCTTTATCTCCTATAAAAATTGTCCTATTTAAGTGCTTTGTTGTCTAAGTGGAAACCAAGGCAATATTTTCTCAAGAGAAACTATTTTTTCTCCTTAGAAACTATTATATATTTGCCAAAGACTTCCATTGTTTTGATGCAACACCAGAGAAGAAATGGTCTCTATGTTTTATAATAATAACAACAATAATAGACTCCATTTATCAAGTGTTTCTTATGTGTCAGGTAATATTCTAAACATTTTATACATATCAGTGCATTTAACCTTCATGCCAAGCATATGAGGTTTTGCTATTAGTACAATGGGGAAATTGAGGCATAGCAAAGTTAGGTAACGTTGGCTGAGGTCACACAGCTACTAAGTGGGAGCTAAGATATCTATCTATCTGTATATGTATCTACAACTATATCTATATCTATATTAGAACAGTATTATACCACAGCCTGCTTTTGCCTGGATGTTATGAATCCATCTTAGATCCTATGCCAACGACTTTTAGCCATGCTACTTAGAACCAGAACCACAGCACATCGGGCAAGGTGGTAACTTGAGAAACAAATATTTGGGGCTTGTTCAGGATGCCAAGGACTGCAAGCATACATGTCTAGGAGGAGAAATTCAGCAGACTGCAACAGCCTAGGCTTGGGGGCCAAACGTGAAGTGCCATTGCCATGTGGGAGGCCCTGGACAGAGAATCTCCACTGAACGCTCAGTTCCACCACCCTTGAACAGCGATGCCAAGATGATCACTATCCTCCCAACCTAAAAACAGTATCAAGGACAAGACCTAGGTTTCAATGTGTGTTAAAGTGTTCCATCCCCAAAGTTCAGTTTCCATCCTAGATGAAGCCAGCACACTTGGACTACTTTGCACAGATGAGCAGGAAACATAAAAGCAAACTCAGGTGTGGGCCATTCTTTGTCACTGCAGTGCAAAGCGTGGCCTCAGTCAGGGGACCTGCACCCCAGCCCTGGTCTGCTGGTGCCCGCAGGTGCAACTCCTGGCCAAACCGTTTGCCCCTTTGCTCTCAACTGACTGGACTTTAGTATGGGAATGAAAATATGGGCCCTGTTTACCTTACAAGACTATTTTGAACACAACATCCATCTTGCTTACTGCTGTTCCCCTTTTGGTTTGTGACGTGCCTGGTGTCAGGATACATTTGTGGAGAGAGAATCTGTGGTGATTCGGAGTTGAAAGTGCTTAGTCCAGGAGATGAGCCCAGCTGTTGTGCAGTAACAGAGCAGGACTGAACCCTCAGCAGCCAGCAGGAGGGACCCCTGAGAAGGGACTGACATATGAGCAGAGAAGCACCCATGAACGTTTCCAGGGGGACAGAGGACTCACAGGAGACCACTCACAGAGATCTTAAACTCTTGAGCACACAGTGGGCTCTCAACAAATGTATTCTGAGCTGTTGGATAAAGAAAAACATGAGCTAACGTCTATGAAAGTGGTTTCTCAAAGCATAAGGAAGCTCACATGTGGTGGCAGAGGCTGAGTATCTGGGGCCCACAGCCAGACTACATGTCCCAGGCTCCTTTGCGGGTGTGGCATCATGGAAGCCGTGAGCACTAAGCCTGGCCATGAAAACACCTGGGAAGCAAGGTGTTGAAGATGGTACCGCTAGGAGGTGGAAGGAGACAGAGTCCCTGAGTGTCCATTCCAGGAGAGCTTGTTATCATTCAGGCAAACTTGAATGTAAGTAAGTAATAAACATCTGTTTTGCATGAGCCATTGCACATCTCGGAGGTTACTTAGCATCTGGTGCGATCTTAACTAATACCCAGTCTCTGATACAATTCACATCATTGATCTGAGAGGTTCCTAGAGGCCATGGGATATTGGGAAGAGAGCCCAGGTACATGGTTCGGGAGTTTTGGGCACAATTCCACAGCGTGACTGCCACTGAAATAACCTCAAGAGTTGGAAGCTTGTAAAAATGTAGTTTCTGACCATGCAATTTCAAATGGTCCCAATGAAGATGCAAACGGGGATATACCTGAAGAGACCAGCCAGACAGGGGAATTTCCAGAAAGCTCAGGTTCTAACAGGACACGTATAACAAAAGATGCAAAGATCACCTAACCAAGGACCAAGATACTAAAGTAGTTCAGAATTAGAAGAAAAATCTTGGGTAGCTTGAAATTTCTGAAAAATACTTAGCATGACTCTATTAAACAAGGCACTAGCCACTGAAACCAACAAAGCACAACATTTCGGTGGGTGTAGCATGATTAACGCTTGTTTCCTCACTCATGTAACAGTTCATGAAGGGCTTCCTGCTCAGCAGGTGGCCTTCCACACGGTGATGCAGGGATCCATGCTCTTTCCACCTGTGTCTCCACCTTCCTCCAAGACCTGAGAGCTGTCAGCTGGCTGGGGCAGGGGCAGGGGGAGAGGAGACCACCACTCACATCTTAAGGTCTTGAGCCCAGAAGTGATTCTCATCACTTCTAGAATTCCATTCGAGAACTAGTCACATGGCCCCATCTAGGTGCAAAGGGGGCTAGGAACTGTAGTCTCTGGCAGGGCAGCCCTTCCCAGATACACCCCTACACTACGACAGGGAAAAGGTAAATTGCTGGCGGACAGCTAGCTCTGTTACAGCAATATGAAGGACTTTTCTTGTTTAAAGTGATAGCTAAAGCAAGAAGATGATCAAGGAAGGAAAGACCTGCTTTTTGAGCCTATTGCTATAGTATTTATGATGGAAAAGGGAATATGAAGTTCCTCATGTCCCCTTGCTTCTGATTTCTCTGTCAGGGAAGAGAATAATCAGACTGACTAGAGTAGAATGGACATTGGTGAAAAGGTATTAAAACTCAACCTGAAACAGTTACTGATTCTATTTGAATTGACTCTCCTGGTTAGATGGTTCTACACTAGAGATCCTAAGAGCACTTGCTAAAATGGTGTCAAAACAGACATCACAGAGAACAATATAAGTACCTGAAAACTAAAGATGGATAAAATACACTCCCAACTGTCACAAAAGAGAAGAAAGTGTCCTTATGCATCCTTGCTTGGTGGGTTGCTTACCAATCCCAGGTTAAGTCTAGAAAGTCCTAAAAACAAAGTTTTAAAGTGGTGGTCCCCAACCTTTTGGGCACCAGGGACCAGTTTTATGGAAGACGATGTTTCCACAGATCAGGGTGGGGGATAGTTTCAGGGTGATTCAAGGGCATTACATTTATTGTGTAGTCAAACCTCTCTGCTAAGGATCATCTGTATGTGTAGCCTTTCTCCAGCACTAGCGTCACCACCTCAGCTCCACCTCAGATCATCAGGCATTAGATTCTCATAAGGAGCCGCAACCTAGATCCCTCATATGCACAGTTTACAGTAGGGTTCGAGTCCCCATGAGAATCTCATGCCGCAGCTGATCTGATAGGAGGCAGAGCTTATGCAGTGATGTGAGTGATGGGGAGCAGCTGTAAATACAGATGAAGCCTTGCTGGCTCGTCCACTCACCTCCTGCTGTGAGTTCCTAATAGGCAATGGACCAGTACTGTTCTGTGGCCCGGGGGTTGGGGACCACAGTTTTAAAGGACAGTCTGTATGCTCTTAGAAAGGTAAATAGTAGTAGTTAAGAGTCAGCATAGGTTTCTGAGATCAAGACAAGCCAGGCTAATTGCAACTTCTTTTTCCATAGTCTTAGTAACTATACATCAAGGAGATGCAGTGAACCCTGACAACTGAGTTTTATACAGCATTTAACAAGATCTATCGTAGAATCCAGGGGAGACTAAATGGTCTGAGAGATGGTGCAATTAGGTGGATTTATGACTAGTTGATAGATCGCACCCAAAGGGTGCTGATAAATAAGGAGTTGAGGCTACTAACTCAATACCTTCAGGAGTGAGACAGATGTCATCAATGGGGAGGAGTGGGCCAGGTGCTTGATAACAGGGGACAGTGGAGACAAAGCCAAAATGGAAAGCCCATGTCTTGCCTAGTGGCTGTGGCTGCTACACACATCCATGTGGAAAGTGCAGTACACAACCTACACAACCACACACAGATGCTCTGGTTGTTGGATTGTGGACCCAGTGTTGAGACATCTTTGATCTTTCAAGAGAAGCTAGAAATCCAGATGTTGGCCACTAACTCAAAGTTTAAGAAAAAAAAATATTATGCAGGCCAAACAAAACACATCTGCAGGCTGCATTTGGCAACTGGTCCCATCAGCATGTGACCTCTGACTCCAAGAAAGATTTCTAGTAGCACAGGGCTGTGTCATTGGTCCAGTTCTATTCAACATTTTTATCAATGGCTTGGATTAAGCTCTAGAAAACATGTGAATCAAATTGGTGATTGACCCAAGGCCAGAGGGACGGCTGGATGACCGCCTCGGGATTCTGCATAACCTTAACAGACTGGGACGGGGGCTGAGCTGAACAAGAAGGAGCTCTTGGATCAACAAATGTTGGATTCTGTACTTGGGTCCAAACAAATCAGCCGTTCGAGTACAGAATGGCTTAACGAGAGCCCATGGTAAGAAAAAACAAGCGCTGTAGAGTTTTAGTTGCCTGCAAATCAATTCGAGGCAATGGTGTGATGTGGCTGCCAAAGAGCAAAGGCAATCTGAGACGGCATCAAGAGGAGAAAATCCTTCCCTGCTTTGGCCAACTGCATCTGGGCCATCGCCCCTGGTTCTGGGAAACATGTGAGGAGGAACATGGAGAAACTGGAGCATGTTTGGAGGATTTCAACAAGGAGGGTGAAGAGCTTCCAAACTATTCAAATGAAGAATGGCTAAAGATGTTAGGGCTGCTTCCCTTAGAAAGGAGAAGTCTTGGAGATGCACAAAAGCTGGGTTTCAACACTTGCAGAGCTGTCATGTGGATGAGGAAATTAGACTTTGTCTTTATGTCTAGATTAAGGACCAAGGGGGCAATGTCACCAAGAGTCAGAGTTCAGATCAACATTCAATTAACCTTCAAACATGTACCTGGTTAGTGGAAGGGCTGTCCAGGAGGAATTTAGCACCCCCAACTCCACCCCTAAAGACAGAAATGTGGAAGCAGTGGGTGGGCAACCTTTGGCCAGAGACGGGGTAGAGGGATGGCTATGAGGACAGTGATGGACACACCTGAGATGGAATCAGAAAGAGTCCAAGTGTGACGGAAGGTTTTCCCAGTCATTGCTAAAGGTAAATAGCCACACACTAAACCTGTGACAGAGAGGGCTGGCAGGGAACAGCACATCAAAGACACTTACAGGGGAGGGGAGGGAAATGACACTGGGGATTTGGGACAAATCTAAGTATTAGAGTCATTACAAACCATAGTCTCAAAAGAAAGAAATCACACTATGTAGTGTTTGTTGAAGATGGCACATCAGTCCTGCAGGAAGATAAGGGGACTGAACGTTCAGCTGAATTTTCAGTCATGGTTGTGAGAATTCTGGGTCCCCTCTCGACTGTCTTCCAATTAGCTTGTCACCAATTGAGCTACAGTTCTAGAACAGTCTCCTTGAGTTCTTAAGTCAGAGCACTCATGGCTGAATTAATTCAACCACTTTGTAGTATGAATCAGGAAACCGATTCCCAGAAAGTGGAAGTGACTTGTTTCGGGTCATATAACCAGTAAATGACAAAATCAGAACTTGAACCAGGTCTCCAGACCCAAGCTTTTTCCATGACTGTCATAACTCAGTTTGGACAGTGCACAGAAAACTTGACCTCAGAACCACTTTTATCCTCAGAATCATCCCCATTTTGGTGGCTTAAAAATGGCCTTGGTAGTAATTATAATGGTCTCCAGAAGTGGAGCCCTCCAGAGCCTAAGAGATGGGTCTTTGCACACAACCATCCTGGTTCCCATGTATTTTCCCCTCAAGTATATTGGTTTTGAGATTCACACTCCATCACAGTCTCTCCATGTCATAGATCTCTACTCTCTGTAGTCCCTTTGACATCTCCTTGCTGAAATGTAAGTCCAATAGGGTCTCTGGGGAAGAACTGAAGCCTTCTCAGTCCATCTGTGGAAGCCAATTCCTAGATCCCTTTCATATTCCTTCCTGTTTTCTGAAGTCCAACTGGCATGACGAGGGAGGTGGAGGCTGCCAAGGTCCACCTGCCAGATTGTGCCTGAACACATTCCACTGGCAAAGACTCTGCCTGAAGTCATCACTGCACCAATCATGTCCCTTCACCTCCCCAGAAACATTGTGGAGCCATCTACCCAGTGAAGAGGAAGAGGGGAACTGCCTGCAGGGGTGGGGTCACTCCAGACTGAGGTACCACCAGTTTGACAATTCCCCTTCACTTTCCACCCACCAGAGGCCACAGAGAGTGATGGAGCAATGCCTCACAGTCCATGTGCCACCGGACTGACGTCTACCAGAGAGAACCTTTCTCTTGGAGCTTTGGCTGTTATTCTGCTGGCGTGAGGCTTCCCGGGGACAGAGCTGAAGAGGCACCCACAGGATTCTCCTCCTAGCACATCGGCAGAGATCTGGTTCCCTCTGTCACCTTTCCCTTCTGTCTCACTGCAACTCAGTGGTTTCAAACTTTGATAGTTGTGATTTTCTCAACAAGTTATGAAAAGAACTCTCTCCATTCCCAAGTTCTGGAATATAAAACCAGACTTGGTCTGGATTTTGTTGGTGCTTGGAACACCAGACAAGCCTAACCCAAAACACAAAGCATGAGGGATCAACTGTCCTCCAATGACTGGAGGAATTATATATTTTATTGTTGCCAAAAGAGGAAGAGAATCCTTGGAGTCTAGAGTCTTATCCTACACTCCTGCAGGTCTGAGGTTGCCCTAGGAAGTGTTACAAGCACCTATCAGAGCAAGAAGTGAGATGGCCTCTGGGCGAGGCAGGGAACCTGAACTAGGGACTGACCTCCTGGTCCCCTGTTGCTTCATGTAACTTCGTACGAACTGTCCTGTCATAGAACAAAAGGGACCTTCTATGAAGGGCTAATTTGTTACAGACCATGAGCCTGCTCCTTGGTTCTTCCCATCAGGGACAGCCTTGGTTCGCAGTGCGATGACATTGGCTCACAGTGATCAGAGAGTGTCTTCAGCCTGAGGCCAATCCCTTTGGGCCACACCTCTGAGGTGACCTTCAGCTGGAGCTTGAGTGCTATCACAGCTGTGCACATCAGCACCACACTAATGTTCCTGGGTACAGGAACATCAAATTCAATTTCCATCCTTAGCACTTGGCCTGGCTCATCACTCTGCAACAGCCAGCCTCCTAGATGGTCCCCAATTATCCTTGTCTTCTGGGACATCCATGTGCTGTTCCCTCCCCCATTGAATAGAGCCAACCTGAATAAGGCTCCATTGGTACAGCGTGACTACTCAGGCTAGGTTGTAAGAAATATTGCTGCTTCCTCCTTGCTCTTTCTTAGATCACTCATTCGAGGAGACGCCAGTTGCCAGTCTATGAGGACAGTCAGGGAGCCCTATGAAGAGGTCTGCATGATGAGGAACAGAGGTCTCCTGCCAACATATGAGTGAACAAGCCACCTGGAGGCATATCCTCCAAGTTGAATCAAGCCTTCAGACAACTGTAACCCCATCTGACCTCTTGACTACATTCTCATGGGGGACCCTGAGCTGGGACAACCCAGCTAAGCATCTCTTGAATTGCTGATCCATAGAAATTATGAGATAATACGTGTTTATTGTTGCTGCTAAATTTTGGGATAATTTATTATACAGCAATAGACAACTAATACATACTCTATCAATGCTTGGTGAGTGAATGAATGGGTGAATAAATCTGACAATGCCTGTATGTGACCCAGTGGTCATCGTTACCCAATTCTATCAAAAAGAGGCAAATGGCCCATGTCCTGCCACAAAAATGCCTCAATCCCAATGAATGTGGCAGGAAGGAAGTGAACAGCCTAGCATGCTCCCACTGTACCAGAAGAAACCCATTTCCCCCCAGACTCCATCAGGCAAGACGCTCTTTTCCCAACAGACCACCCTAGAGGCCTGAAACCTGTTCCTTCACAGGCTCTCTCCCCTGTCTCTTCCCTAATTCCCTCTCCTGGTGACTCCTACTCATATCTCATAAAATGAGAATACAAACAAAAAATTTCCAGAGTGAACATATGACTCCCTATAAATCCTCAGGGGCGTGTGGGCCCCAGTTTAAGCACCTCTGAACAATATGATGGAATATTATGCAGTCATTTAAAGGGGTATTACAGAAGAGTAATTCACGACAACTAAAAATATTTATAATATACTGTAATTGAAAAATAAAAATGGCTTACAAAACAGCATGCACACTTGAGCATTATTAATAAGTATAACACGGTTGCATGCATACATGTATGGATCATAAAATACATCCCCATACAGATTTAGATGTAAACAGATTGTGAGAGAAAGAATATATACAAAATGCTAAGAGTTCTCCTCTTTGGGTGGGGGATTATGAATAATTTCAAAAACAATTTTAATATCCAAATTTCTACAATGAACATGTGGACATTGCTTATAATTAGGAAAAAAAAAAAACAAGATTTTTTTTTTTTTTTTTCAAAAAGAGGAAGAGAGGGCACCCCTGGCGTGGGGCTGACTCCTCCAGGTCTGGGAGGGACCCTGCTCACAGGGGCTGGAAGAGCAAAGGGACATGGTGCCCACTGGTCACGGGGGTCTCCGGCAGTCCCGGGGTGAGGCTGAGAGGGAACTGGGGCCCGGCCAGGCTCCCACCGGCATGAGGAGCCGGGAGCAGCCCGGGGGAGCCACCATCTGGGCTGGAAGGTCAGAGTCTTTTCCTTCCACCACGGCAGGAGGAGGATGAAGGGGTGTCGGGAGAGGAGGAATAAAGAGCAGGGACTTGAAACTAGGTCACCAGGAAATCGAGGAAATAAACAAAGGGTTCCTGTGAAGGGAGGCTCGCTTTGATCCTGGGGTGGGAAAGGGAGGCACTGACTCTGGGAAGAGTGACCTAGTGACTGTGACATCCTCGGCTCACCACAGGCTAACACAGTGAGAGCCTTAGAACTCCACAGCTGGGGAGGGCGGGGGGCCCAGGAGCCAGCCACCAGCCTGCCTCCACCCAGCCGCCCCCGGCGGCCCCACCATCCCGGCAGCAGCCCCGCCACTGCTCGGCTCCTGCCCCTGGTGCGGCCGCGCCGAGCTCTGAATGAGGCCCCTGCCCGACCCCACCTTTGCACACATGATCCTCCTGCCGGATCACGCCTCTCCCTCGGCTCTGCTTGGAGAACAACTCTCCCTTCGGGGTGAGTTCAGCTCTCCACTATCCACAGCAGAATTGTCCTTGTTACATTTTCCTTCTTCAGTTAATTTTTGTAAATTGTGGCAAAATGTGCATAACATAAAATTTACCACGTCAACCATTTTTTAAGTGTACAACGGTATGAAGTATAATAGACTCACATCACTGTGCAACCCTGGCGACCCTCCATCTCCACAACTCTTTTCCTCTTGCCCAGCTGAAACTCTGTGCCCCTCAAACATTAACTTCCCGTTCCCCCTCTCCCCAGCCCCGGGCAACCATCATCACTCTCGGTGAATTTGACTACTCTAGGTGCCTCATATAAATGGAACCACACGGTGTTTGTCCTTTTGGGACTGGTTTATTTTACCTACTTAGCATACTGGCCTCAAGGTTCAACCATGTTGTAGGATGAGTCAGAATCTCTCTACGTTTTAAGGCTGACTGATATTCCACTGAATGTATCACCACACTGCTGCTCCAGTCACCTGTCGGTGGACACATGGCTGCTTCCACCTTTTGGCGATTGTGGGTAATGCTGCTACGACACGGGTGTATAACCATGTTACATTCTGACGGCAGCAAGTCTTACCTTGGAGTCTGTTGACTTCCAGCACTCCCATTACCTCAACTGCTGGCTTTATTCATGCTAAAATTTTGTTTTTACTTGTTTCTAGTGACTTGTTACAGCAGCAATAAGAGACTAAGACACTTAGTGCATGACAAGCTTGTGCTAAGCATGTCACTCGTATTCTTTACCTTTAATCTCTCATTAGCCCAGGAAATACATTGGTGTCCCTGTGATATGTGTAGGAAACTGAGAAGGGAAGTTAAGTGACTTGCCCAAAGTGCCCTGGTTATTGCTTCAGTTATCCAGAATCTTCCCCCTCTGCTCTTTGGTAGGCACCCTAATTTCCCAGGCAGATTGTTTCTCTCCATCCTGTGCTCACTCTGTGAGGCCAATTCCAGGATGTGACTCTGGAGATGAGTCACCTAAAGACAGAGTGGTTGGAGCAAATTCGTTTTCGGAGTGGTTAGAGGCATTTTCATAGCTGTATCTGTCTGCTGCTTCCTGCCTACCCTCCACCCAGTCCCGCTGCAGGACTGGTCTTGATTCTAGCCCATTTCCCAAGCCAGAGACAAGTTTCTGTTGCTATGTGCAAGGAATTCTGCATCACGACACATCCTCCACCTGAGGTGAAGCAGACACCCGTGAGGGGAGCATGTCCGACTTCCTGGCTTCCAAACCACCTGTCACAGTCCAATACAGCAGGCTCAGGGGGTGGTGCCACTCCCCTGGGCACAGAGAGCCAAGGGTTGCCCACATGGCAATGCGCACATTTACGCATCCCCCTTGACCAAGCAGGACAAGGGGTGGCAAGCCTTAAAGAGAAGCCCTAAATTTGCTGCTCCGCTGGCTTCCCACAGAAGTCCCAGAATCCTGCAAATCCAAGAGGTCCCATAGGGTCCTGAGCTGCCCTCGTTACTCTCACCACCTGACACTGGAATGATGTCGTTTACCCGTCCATCTTCCCCAGTGGCCTATTGAGACCTTTCTTATTCTTTTTATATCCCTGGAGTGCCTGGTATGGTATCCATGCTCTCTGCATTTTAGGTGAGTGGGTGGGTTGAATAACTCCAGGAAGGGGACAAACTGCTTCCCTAGATAAATTTCTACTCTACCCGCAGACCAGGCTTCAGTGGCCAGACCCTCAGGCCGGCCTGGCTTTGCTTGGTGTTCAGAGCAGCTTGTTCCAGAGAGTTCAGGTCATGCAGACATCCTAGCATTTTCCCATGCCGGGCAGAGCTGCAAGCAGGGGACACTCACTCCTCGTGGCTAGGTGTTCCTGACGTCTTCCTACTTTTGTGTTTATCACGCACAGAAAACCACTATTTTAATTTGTATTCAATCTCCCTTCTCCCAACATACCTACATCCCAAACATGTACAGCCTCTAATCCTAGCACTCCGGGAGGCCGGGGATAGAGGATCACTTGAGGTCAAGAATTCGAGACCAGCCTGAGCAAGAGCAAGACCCCGTCTCTACTAAAAATAGAAAGAAATTAGCTGGACAACTAAAAATATACAGAAAAAACTAGCCGGGCATGGTGGCACATGCCTGTAGTCCCAGCTACTCAGGAGGCTGAAGCAGGAGGATCGCTTGAGCCCAGGAGTTTGAGGTTGCTGTGAGCTAGGCTGATGCCACGACACTCTAGCCAGGGCAACAGAGTGAGACTCTGTCTCAAAAAAAAAAAAAAAATACAGCACATACAATTATGTATAGTACATAATACTTGATAACAAGCTACTATGCTACTGGTTTATGTAGTTACTGTACTATACTTTTTATCATTAGAGTGTACTCCTTCTACTTATTAAAAAAAGAAGTTAACTATACAGCAGCCTCAGGCAGGTGCTTCTAAAGGGATTCCATAAGAATTATCATCATAGGAGATGACCGCTCCATGCATATTATTGCCCTTGGAGACCTTCCAGTGGGACAATATGTGAAGGTGGAAGGCAATGATATTAATGACCTTGACCCTGTATAGGCCTAGGCTAATGTGTTTGTGTCTTAGTTTTTAACAAAAAATTTTAAAAAGTAAAAATAAAATAAAAAGTTTTAAAACAGAAAAAAAAGCTTATAAAATAAGGATATAAAGAAAGAAAATATTTTTGTATAATGTGTATTTCAAACTGTTACTACAAAAGAGTCAAAAACTTTAAAAAATTAAAATGTTTATAAAGTAAAAAAGTATCGTAAGCTAAGGTTAATTTATTATTGAAGAAAAATTTCTCAAAATAAATTTAATATAGCCTAAGCATGCAGTGTTTACAAAGTCCACAGTAGTGTACAGTAATGTCCTAGGCCTTCACATTCACTCCCTGACTCACCCCCAGTAACTTCTAGTTCTCCAGGCTCAATTCATGGTAAGTGCCCTATACAGATATACCCTTTTTTTAAACTTTTATAACCGTATTTTTACTGTACCTTTTCTATGATTAGATATGTTTAGATATACAAATACTTACCATTGTGCTACAATTGCCTACAGCATTCAGTTCAGGAACCTGCTGTACAGGTTTGTAGCCTCGGAGCAATAGACTAAACCATACGGCCCAGGTGTGTAGTAGGCTGCCCCATCCAGGTGTGTAAGTGCACTCTGTGATCTTCACATGACAATGTGGCCTAATAATGCATTTCTCATAACATATCCTTGTCATTAAATGACGCATGACTGTATTTATGTGTCAGTATGGTGAGGATTCAAGGAAGTAAGAACTACCAGCATGCATGTAGCACAGTGCCAGCCACAGTAGGCTCTCAACAATGACAACTATGATTGGAAATCAACCAGCATGACCTACTCTGAGCCCAAGCTAATTGATTTCTCTGGCTCTTGATTTCTTTGTCTACAAAATAGGAGAGGAAAAGGCTAGACTCTATTTCCGCTGTACTGATTTCTCAGTTCCTTGTACATGTCTCTCAGTTCACATTAGTTAAGATTAGATTCAGTTGTATAGAGAGAAAATTAAAAAAAAATCCAGAGTGTTAAATGATATAGGAGTTTATTTCTCTCCAGGTAGGTGGTCAAAAGCTGATCTACTGGTTCCAAGACAATCAAGGACCCAAGCTCCTGCTATCTTGTTGCTCCACCATTCTCAACACGCAGCTTCTACCTCATGGCTGATGTGGCTACTCTGCTTCAGCAATCATGTGTACCTTCAGCTAGCAGAAAGTTGAAGAGACCAGATGAAAGGCTCACTGTCTCCTTTTAAAGACACTTCCTGGAAGTTGCACACAGCACCTCCAACTATATCCTGTTGGTCAGATTTTAGTCACATGGCCTCACTCAGCTGCAAAGGAGGCTGGGAATTGTAGTGTTCATTTTGAGCAACTATATGCACAACGAAAATTTGTTTAAAAACTTTAGTTAAAACTAAAATTTGCTAAACATACTCTAAGAAGCAATAGATACACCAGATATCGGGGGAAAAACTAGCAGTCTCTGATACAGTATCTTTTTACCTTCCCCTCCTTTGCCTAGTAAACTTCTATTCATGAGTTAGGTGAAGGATTACTTCCACGAGGAAGAATTACTTCCTTCCTAAAAGCCTATTAATATCTTTTACAACATTTATTTCAGGTTGCAATTACACATTTTAGTGTGATTGGTTGATTAATCCCTCTTTCCCCTCCTAGAGTATAAACAGAATGAGAACAAGAATATTGTCTGATTTTATATACCAGTTGCATCCCCAGTGCCTGGCATAGGATGTAGAATGCAATAAACACTCAATTGATAATTGAGTGAGATAATGAATTTTAAGGATCCTTCTAGCTATAACTTTCTATAGACCTATGATGTTTCTTTTTCTTTTTCTTTTTTGAGACAGAGTCTAGCTCTGTTGCCCCAGCTAGAGTGCAGTGATGTCATCAACGCTCGATGCAACCTCAAACACCTAGGCTTAAGGATCTGGGACTACAGGCATGCGCCACCATGCCCAGCTAATTTTTCTATTTTTTGAAGAGATGGGATCTCACTCTTGCTTAGGCTGGTCTCAAACACACGAGCTCAAACAATCTTTCTGCCTCAGCCTCCCAGAGTGCTAGGATTACAGGCGTGAGCCACCGTGCTTGGCCCATGACATTTCTAATGTTAGTACTATAATGTCTCATTTAGCATCTAAGTTTCACTTGAATTTCTCCTTCCCAGGAACATATAGTCTCCTTCATTGCTCACATCTCATGCTCAAGACTTACTATAAAGCTACAGTAACCAAGACAGTGTAGTATTGGTTAGATACTACTACTAGTAGTAGAAAGATAAATAGATCTAGAAATTCTAGAGAAGGAACAGAATAGAGAGTCCAGAAATAGACCCATGTATACCCAGAACCTGGACAATTGCTTTTTAACAAAGGTTCAAAGGCAATTCAGTGGAGAAAGAATAGTCTGCTCAACAAATGGTGCTGGAACAATTGAGCACCGATAAAATAAATGGACAGCTTGGACAATATTGAACATGAATAAAATTGGACAATAAAAAGGGACAATAAAATGAAATAAAATTGGTCATCAATTAAAACAACCAAAAAACCCAATCTTGCAAAATAGATCATACCTCACCCATTTTACAGGAAGAGAAGCTGAGGTCCAGTGTGTTTAAGAAACTTGCCCAAAGTCATACATAGAACTTAAGCATTAGCGCCACCTAAGTCCCTCCCGCTGTTCTCTGACATTGGGGACCAGAGCACAAGGTCATGTCAGCCCATTTGCTCTGTTCTCAGTAGCCATGGGGGCCCAGTACCCTACACTCGCTTGAAATAGGTTGGCCAGACACCCCCACCCCAGCCCACCCCAGCACATGCCAAAGAACCAAAAAGGCTCCATTTATGTCGTCCCACGGGAAGCCAGTGTTGAAAGCAAATACACACAGAGCTGATTATGGTGACTCACAACTTCTAACCCTCCTTCTAGCCAGTCGCATAAACTTTTCCAACGTATTGAAGTCTCATAGAAATAGTGCTTCATGGGAAGGTATCAAGGAAAACGTTCCGGGAGCCAACCAGCAGGACCTACTCGGAGTCCTCAGCCGCTTTTCAAGGTTTCTCTTTTATTTTTCCCTTAGCAATTCCTTTCAAAAAAAAATCTTTTTCCCTCACCATTGACCTTGTTAGAGTTGCTAGTACTTTTTCCCCTTACACTGCAGCACTTCTGTAAATGTTTTTGTTCTTTGTTCTACTTCCTGCACTCTTTGAGCTCGGCTGTGATGTCTGTTCAGTGGGGCCTTTCTGATCCAATTGCCCCTCGCCTGTACATCCTCTCCCCAGGTATCAAAAATGAGGGCAGTGTGGCCTGGAGGGCCCCTCGTTAGAGGGAGGCGGCTCCGCTCTCCCACCAGTCACAAGCAGAGAGGGCAGAGCCGACTCCACGAATGACCAGTATTGAAAAGAAAACTCCAGGGGTGAGAGAGAGAGACACAGGCTGGCAGAGTCAGAGGCAGAAGGTTAAAAAAAGAAAGGCGGGGGGAGCACCAAAAAAACCTTCTTTCTGACTGCCTGAGCGGCTCCCTTTCAGGACCTGAGGCTTTCCAGAAAAACGTCTTGTGAAGAACAGACCGTTTCATGCTGCAAAATCTTCCATCTGAGGGCAACACCTCAGCACACTGGGCACCCGTCCCCAGAGCTGTTGGCCAGACTCAGCTGTCCACTCTGGAGATGGGAGATGCCTTTCATCCCAGCAAACCCTTCCTGGGGAGCGCAGGGTGTGTTGGTGGTCAGTTTCAGCAGGGCTAGAGCCCAGGAACTTTGCTTGGGATCCAGATGAGTCAGCCTCCTTGGAGGGAGGAGGATGAGGGAAAGGGGCCTTGGAGTGCTGCCCAGGGTGGGCCAGGGCCGGGCGCAAGATCTGGACAAAAAGCTGCAGTGGTCGGCAGGGGTGCTGACTTTCCGCAAAACTTAGGGGCTGGCCTTCTAGAAAGAGCGCTGTTTATTCTGGGTAGCGCAAGCAGTGCTGGCCTTGGGCATCCAAAGACCTGGCCTGAACCCCCGGCTGACCCAGTGTAACCTTGAGCAAGCCATCCCAACCCTCTGAACTTTATTTCCTTTTCCATAAACTGGGGGCAATGCCTTACCTTCATTTGGCAGGGATTGCATTGAATGTGTAAATCACTTTGGGAAGTAATGCATGAAACTAAGGCTACCAAACTACTCTCTAAGCATCACTTTAATTGTCACAAATTTTGATATGTCAGATTTCATTATCATTCAGTTGAAAATATTTTCTAATTTCCATTGTGACTTATTATTTTACCTGTAGATTTTTTAGCAGTATATCGCTCAATCTACAAACATATGGGAATTTTTGCTTATTGTTTTATTATTGATCTCTAGCTTAACTGCACTGTGGTCAGAGAACTTATGTATGATTTCAGTACTTTGAAATTTATTGATACTTGCTTTATGACCCAGCATATAGCTGTTTATAAGTCATGTTTTTAATGGAAAGAAGGGTATTAACCCCAAAAAACTTACCACAAACATCATATTTATAAAATCTCCCCCTTGAGATTAGGAAAAAGACATAGATGCCCACTACAACCAGTTAGCATTATACTGAAGAACCTAGCTCCTAGCCAATGCAATAAGACAAGAAAAAGCAATAAAGGTATAAGGATTATTATGATTATTATTCACAAACAACATAATTGTGTTTGTAGAAAATCTAAAAAAATGACTAAAAAACTGAAATAAATAATAAGATAATTTAGAAGCTTATTTGGCTATAAGTTTAATACACAAAATCAATTGTATTTCTATGTACCAACAACAATCAATTAGAAAATAATTTTTTTTTAATTTGCATTTACAATAACATACAAAACCATAAATATCTAGGTACCTAAAACTAGTAATGATATGCAAGACTGCTATCAGAAAACTACAAAAGATGATTGGGAAAAATTAAAGAAAACTTAAAATAATAGATAAATATGGCATATTCACATATTGAAAGACTCAACATAATTTAATATAAGCATGCCAATTCTCCCCACACTGATTTCTAGATTCAATGCAATCCCTATCAAAATCTTAATAGAGGGTCAGACTAAAACATCCATTGGGAGGAGTCTGGCATGGACAGACACAGCCCCCAGGCCAAACCCTTCTCCCAGCACCATGTTGCTGCATGAACACCCTTCCTGCCAAGGTTAGATGCCACCTGGGTGGAAAAAGGAGTTCAGACTGACTTTACTTAGAATTGACTGAGACTAAATTTCCTGCTACCAGGTTCCATTACAAAGGAGTAGTCAATTATTTTGAGCATGAGTTTCAAAATGTATACTACTTATATACATGTATATAATTTTTATTGCTACATAAACATATTATCCTATATATAATACTTATATATCATTCTGTGACTTGCTTTTTTAACATGGCTATCCATCTAATTTCCACTTCAGTGCATGTCATCTGCCTCATTCTTTTTTTGACACCTTCCTCTCTCTCTCTGTCTCTGTCAATAAATAAATATAATATATGCTCATAATGAGAAACCATGAGGAAAGTCAAAGTCTCCCCAACCCTGGTTCCTCATTCTCCTTTCTTCCCCAGGGATAACCACTGAATCGGATGACGGTGTTTTTGTTGACCCAAAGAGTTTTCTTCTGAGGTATAGAGATAGGCAAGTGTTTCAAACCTTGTTTGGTAGGAAGTGTCACTTTCTCCTTGGAAAATGGATCCCTCATGGAACATCAGAATGGACCCCATATTGCTTCCTGCACCATAGTAGTAACATCCATTCCTTTTCCACAGAGGCTCAACAGGAGTTGCTTAACATAACCCTAAGATTGCTACTCAGTAACCGGGTACTCTAGTGTTTTAAATGCAGGTTTTATTATTATTCAAGTATGGCAAAGCCAACAGACAAGGAAAGGATTGCCATCGAAAAGATAATTGGCTCTACTCACAGATCCCGTGAGGAGGGGGCACACCATGCCACCAGGGGGCAGGGTGGATACACCAGGGGTGCCAGGGTCTGCCAGGAGGCAGACAGTGATGCTGGGATAGGATGGGGATTTAGGAATCCTGAAATTGGTCTTGGTTCTGTCCAGGCTTGGCTGTGTGACCTTGATCGGTTCCCTTAACCTCTCTGGGAGTGGAACCACATGACCTTGAAGAGCACTTTCTGCTCTGAAATGATGTACCTCCCCCTC
Source organism: Lemur catta (assembly GCF_020740605.2). Lineage (NCBI taxonomy): Eukaryota > Metazoa > Chordata > Mammalia > Primates > Lemuridae > Lemur > Lemur catta. The sequence goes on along the minus strand of NC_059142.1, from coordinate 46,850,583 downwards.
TCCAGAAGAGTTCACTGGAGAGTATTTTCTTGGAATATTTTATTATAAAAGGCGATTCGACAGATCACAATGCTGTTTGCTTCCATTATTATATAAAATGTGGTACTTGTATGTCTCTGAAGGTCAGTGGGGAATGAGAAGTAGACTCAGGTTTCACGTGTCTCTAACAGGGAGGTGATCGTTGCTAACAGCTCAAAGCAAGGTCAGGAGGAAGCCTGTCTCTGGAGGGAAGGAAGTTTTGCAGGGAACCACAGGTTCTAGCGAGTGCCTGCCGGCAGTTAGCTACAAAATAATAAACAGCCCAGGTTGGAGGGAAGCCTCCCCTCGCTCACCTCTCCTCTCCCTCCTGCTTTTGTCACTTTTGTCCCTGTGACCTTTTCTTAAAATTCAAACTAATAGATTTTATTCTTTAGACCAGTTTTAAGTTTACGAAAAGAAAATGAATGGAAACAACAAAGTTCCCGTATTCCCCCCACACTGGTTTCTCCTCTTGTTGACACCTTGCATTAGTGTGGTGCATTTCGTACAAGTGATGAGCAGATACTGATACACTATGTTTAACTAAAGTCCATGGCTTCAGTTAGGGCTCGCTCTTTGTGTTGTACATTCTGTGGGTTGTGACAAACATATAATGAGACGTATCCACTATTGCAGTATCATACAGGAGAGTTTCCCTGCCTTAAAGATCCTCTGTGCTCCACCTACGCAGCCTTCCCCCACCCCAGCCCCACTAACCCCTGGCAACTACTGATCTTTTTACTGCCTCTACAGTTTTGCTTTTTCCAGAATGTCCCATCGTTGGAGTCATACAGTACGTAGCCTTTCCAGATTGGCTCCTTTCACTTCGCAATATGCATTTAAGTTTCTTCCATGTCTTTTAGGGGCTTGTTAGCTCATTTCTTTTCAGCACTGGCCCTGTGACCTTTTGATATGGGGCCAGAGATCGTGCAGCTTGGGCCAGGACCCTCATGGGAGGCTCCCAGGGTCTGGCAGGGCAGTCTCAAAGCGGCTGCACACGGCTGAACCTGCCTCTGTCAGCCAGATGTGCTAAGATGTGAGGGACAGAAACAGAACAAAGACGCCCCGGCTATTGCTAAAGCCCAATCACAAGGAGCTCCCTCTAGCTGGGAAAGTCCAGCAGGCCAACCTTTCTGTCCTGGTGACCAATTAGCCTGGCTGCCTCTGGTACATCCCTCCTTGCAGGTAACTCACAAGCCATCGCCTGAATAGAGGATGCCAAGTGGTGACAAGGTGACCCCTCTGCATCTCCACCCCCAAATCTGCTTCCCTCCCCCAGTGGGGAAAGGAAAGAGAATTCTGGGAGGAGAAAGTCCAACCCCCAACCCACCTTAAATCAGTGTCCCAAGGTCTGAGCTCATCGGCTAGTGCACTGTAACAGCTGCCCGTGAGGAGCTGGCCAGGAAAAGCTGACTGGCTGTCCTCTGTCCCCTCCACCTGCCGGGGGTTTTCCAGAGGAACCAGACAGTGTCCCCAGCACCCCGAACATAGACAGGGGCGGCTCCATCTCATCTGTCTAACACCCTCCCGGGCCAGGACAAAAGTGTCACTCTGTGTCTGACACCGCAGCCTGATTTGCCCTCACCCCTGCTGTCCCTGTCAATGACACCCAACCTTTGTGGCCTCATTCCTGGCTTTATTCTTGGGCTGGCATTATTTACCACTGCAAAATGAGCAGAGTAACATGTTTCTCACTCAGGGACACCATTCTGCTGGAGGAATTTATCCGTAAGTTTTACAAACCTTGGCCAGCATCGACTCTTGCCTCCTTAATCTTGGTGGGCTCTGGGAGAGTTGGGACTTAAAACATTTCTGCACAACCAACTGAGGGACAGGTGTAGGGGTAGGAGGAAAAACACAGAGGACACAAAGGACCCAAAAAGAAAAAACAGCCCTTTCAACACCATCGGATAGCTCCTCCGCAAAGGGTTTGGTGGAGCTGTTGTAAAGTCCACATTTAACAATATGGCGCACCCCAGGCCCATGTATCTCAAGCTTAATGCCTCTGAAGCAAAAACTACAAAGGTCTCTGATGTTTCTTCTTCCAGAATTTTTTTTTTTTTCTTCCACGATATGAACTTTTTTTAAGGCTCCCACTTTCCAGTGAACTCGCCTCCCTCGCTCTTTCTTGCTGAAGCTGCAGATGTACATTGTGGTAGTGTGAAAAAAGCTAATTAAACTGCAGAGGCTCTGCGGGAGGCAGGGAAGGCCCCGCAGAGCACACGGGATGATTGATTTGCTCTGTCACACGGCTCTGCTGGGTGTCATAACTTAGTGACAAATCAAGGATTACAGTGGTCCAGAGTAACTCTCTGCCTTTGTTGTTCGGTTGACATCAAAGCCGCTGAGCATATTAGTGTTTTTAATAAGTAGTTAAGGCAGGAGACGCTTACAATTTAAATTACTTTGTGTACAGCTGAAGGTGTTGGGGGACAGGGGTTAGGAAACAACAGCTGAAATTTACTTGTTGGCTAACAAATAAAACATAATAAAACAAAACAAAATAAAATAAAATGCAGCCCATGCAAGAAGAGCGAGTTCTTTGTAGGGGTTGTTGGAGACTTTGCATTATTTGTCTAAGCCTCACGGAGGCCTGCTGTGGTGAGGCATATCCTCTGGAAATTAGGTTTTCTAGGGAGGAAAAAAAAAAACTATCAATGCTCCAATTCTGGGGGCTTCATAAGCAAACGGCTTCATTTTAATCAGCCCAGAAGGCAGCTGAGAGGGTCACAGTGATGTATTTGTGGATGAATATCCTGTTCCCCAACAATTAGTATCATAAAATGATTGGGGCAACTCACCTTATCTTAAAAGTACACATATCCCTGAAGACAGCTGCAGCCAAGGTTTGTTTTTCTCAGGATATTTACCTTCCACAACAGAAAAGAGGCCTGAAAATCAGAGCAAGGTGGGAATCTGAAATTCCTTCCCGCCTGTTACACAGTTATCACTGCTGTCGTGCTAATGGTTTCTCCATGGATGGGACCGAGCCCCTTTGGAGGACGCTGTTGGGCCAGGGCCACGGTACGGTGCTGGGATGGATGGGGTGTCAGCTCCACTCTAGTGAATTTAAGCAAGCGAAATGCCGCTGCCATCCCAGGGGGACTCCTGAGCAACTCAGGTTTCCATCCACGATGGCACAACCCAGCCCACATGGTGTGGGAGAAGAACAAAGGCCCCAGCATGAGGGTGACTCTGGACAAGCCTGCCAACCTCCCTGGGCCTCAGTTTCTTTATTCTGCATAGTTGGAGATCATCCTTTCTTCCTCCGTCACTAGGTTATGAAAATCTAATAAAACAACGCTGGTGGAAATAGTTCACAAATCCCCAAGCATTATGCAAATCAGTCAGAAAATGGGAGCCCAGAATGAAGACATCTTCCCACACCCGCGCTTCGTTGACACGGGAGAAGGAAGGCTAGCGTGGCATCACATGTGCAGGCAACCCATGACACATCTGAATCTCCAGAAGCATTTTCAGTGAGATTCACTTTGGTCCATGTTTAACCCCACATGTATAAAATGCACCTGGGTTAAACAATGGCCTTGATTTTCTCCTCTATGTATCTATGAATCTACGAGTTCCTCTTTGCACCAAGGTGAGTAAAAACAAACAAAGCCTAAAATCACAGTAAAGGATTCAGTTTTTATTGCTATGAGTTAAAATGCTATGGGCAGGCCCAGTGACAAGTCAGTACACCTCGACTCTGTCTTTTGACTGCAGACCACCCCTCTGTCTTTCTGCACTATCTCAGACACGTTGCAATTATGTGCAGCAGACCTTACCCTACTTAGGGTGTTCCGCTCTCTGATGGTGGAAGCACCTAGTATTAATAAAGGCATCCTGCAGAGTTGACTTCCTCCATATATGCCAAAGTACATCATTTGATTTTGATTTTTGTTTTGTGAGACTGAGTCTCACTTTCCCAAGTAGCTTCCTGAACTCCTGGGCTGGAGTGCAGATCATAGCTTACTGCAGCCTTGAACTCCTGGGCTCAAGCAATCCTCTCACCTCAGCCATCTGAGTAGCTGGGACTACAGGCATGTGCCATCATGGCCAGCTAATTTTTTTTTTATTAGAGATGGGGTCTTGCTATGTTGCCCAGGCTGGTCTTAAATTCCTGGCCTCAAGTGATCCTCCCACCTCAGGCTCCCAAATTGTTGGGATTACAGGCACAAGCCCCCACACCTGGCCTATGTTGATTCTTCTTCATTAAAATTGCAGATTTATTTTTAAATACTGATAACTTCCTTGGTAATGATTAAGAAGACACTTTTGAGGCCATCTAGACCTGTGTTCCACTTCCACAACTACAGAGAGCTTTCTTCAAATGAAATCTCTTCTGGAAAAAAGTTCTGCCTTATCTAACAAAGTTGAGCCTATTCATAACACTCTGAACCAACAATTCTACTCGTTGGGATATATCCTAGAGACAGTCCAACACACGCACCAGGAGGCAGGGCTGGGAATGTTCATTACTGCATCATTCACAACAGTAAAAAGCAGGAACTGCCTAAGTGTCCATCAGCAAAAGGAACAAACAAATTGTGGCATTTTAATGTAAAGAAATGCTTTTGATTAGAGAACATGACTGAACTACAACTACGGACATGAACATGAATAATCTCAAAAACATGAACAATGATGAAGAAATGCAAGCCATAGAAGGTAACATGCATATGATATAAAGTGTAAAAACAGGCTACAGCAAACAGTACGTTGATTAGGGATATGTGTATAAGGGGTGAAACTATAATAAGAAGAATGGAGGAAGGAGGAAGGAGGAAGGGATGGAGAAGCAGTGGAAGGCCGAAAGGAAGGAAAGAAGGCAGGCAGAGGGAAAGGGGAGGGAGGGAAGGAAGGAAGAGAGAATGTTTTCACCTCTGGGGGGATGGTCCTCCTAGCTGGATGAGACTCAGAGAGTTAGCATGCTGGGGCTGAGGGTCAACGGTTATGAGGATAATCTAGGCTCTTGGAGTCCCTTATTAGCATGATCATACAGCATTTAGATCTCTGGTTAGTAGGTACCAAGAGTTTACTAACCAGAATGCGCATGCCATTGGCTTATTTTCTTCCATTGGCTTTTGCAGAAACAAAAGACAAAGGTGATTCATACCAGGGATGTATTGGGAACAAACCAGTATTTAGAAGATGCTAGCAGAAGCTCAGGTTGATCTCTCACACTTTCAAAATCTCCGACTTGCATCACGCACTTTATATATTCGACATGCTGCTCATGAACTCTTCAGATGGGGGGTGGGGGACTTGAGGAGTGCGTGGCGGCCGGCGGAGAACGGGCCTTAGCTCCTACGCGGGGAAGGGGGTGGAGGGAACAATAGCTAGCCCCAGATGGCGGACGGTCTGAGCCTGCCCCTTTGTTGTTAGTGTGCGAATGTCAGTGTGTGTCTGTGTGTGTGAGCGAGAGGCGAACACGCATCGCGTCCAGGCAACTCGCAACGCTCAGTACTGTTAGACACTGCCACGCTAACAAAGGAAGAGGAGCTGTGCTAGTTACTCATAGTATCCACCTTGAAAGTCACCTCCTCGGAGAGAGATTACGCGTGACCATCCAGTCTCTTACCAACACACCAGTCTATTTGAATCCTCTGCCGAGTACCTAATGGCATTTCACATTTTTATTATCTGTCTGTGTGTCTGTTGTTTATGGCTGGCTTCCCTGACCTTGCCACCTGCCACTGTTCCCGCCACTGGGACATAAGCTTTGTTCCCTTAATGTCTGAGTTAATCAGAGTAGCATCCTTTGAAGCGTCCCTACATTAGCATAATACTGCAAGAAATAACTTCTTTAAAAGTTATTAAGTGAGGATACCCCAAATATTGGTGACAGTATTTGCTTCTGGGAAAAGGAACTAAGGAATTGAGAGGTAAGGACTGAAAGATCAACTTTTCACCATATCCTTGTTGTGCTATTTGATTATTTCACCAAGCACATGTATTTCCATACTAAAAGTTTACTTTGATTAAAACCTCTCTCTCTGCCTCTCTCTGTCTTTTTCTCTCTCTGTTTCTGTCTCTGTTTCTCTCTTAATTAGCCAGAATGATCACTTCAAACTACTCAGAGTCCCCTGGGCCTGACCACTGAAGTTTCAGCAGACCACCTTCAAGTCTCTCCTGTGTATTCGAGACCTAGATAAAATGTGTGGGTGTTTTCTTGGATTATCTTTTAATCTCCTTCACCTTCCTTGTCCCTGGAGGAGTAAGGAGAAATTTCCAGAAGAATCTTGGGAAATGATCTGCTAGTCCGTACACCACCAAACGTGGTGGTCGGACTTCTTCTGAGCACGTGTTTGCTGCAGCAGGAGGGACAAGAGCTTTCTTCTCCTTCTTGCTGGTGTCCTGCTGCACCGGACCTCTGTCCCTGAGCACTGCAGCACGAGTCTCCCCAGAGGGCATCAGCGCCCTCCTGTCTAACCCGGGAAGAGCATCTCTCTCCCAGAAGGAGCCAGGGAGAGGGGACTGTCCATCCTACGTGCCAGTTGGCCAAGTTCCTCTCGCCGCTAAATCAGGAAGCTCATAAAAAGACCTTATCTCTGGGTAACCCATGCCTCCCCAGTTTCCACCCGCCTGGCGCCTGGGAAAGGACAACAAAGGGGTGTGGAGAACAATGGCCGTCTGTGAAGCGGAGCCTGCACCAGCAGAGTTGGGATCCTGGGAGCCCCAGGATCTCAACCCCTCCCTTTCCCTGGCCCGGTGCCCAGGGAGTCAGGTGTCCTCCTTGGTAGACCAGGCGGCGGCCCTGGTGGCCATCGGTGCCCTCCAGCTTGTGAACTTACCCACATCCTTTCTTAAGGGTGACAACTCCTCTAAAGTAGCCTGATGGGTGGCCTACTTTTCTCCTTTTATTTCTTAGAGTATTCCTAGTGTCGCAACTCTAGAATAACTGTGCCGTTTCATTTCTCACCACTCGCTCCTTGGACTGGGCTAAAGACAATGCTCAATGTAACATGTCGCATCCTGCCCCTCACTGCAGTCATTTCTTCCCAGAGTCCCCTGCGCAGGCCGAACTCTCCATCCACCAGGACCCCTGTGCCAGGAGGCAGAGGTGGCTCCGTTCCCCTCTGCCTTGCCTGAGCCTCAGAGTTGCCTGTAAACACCGAGACATTCAGTCATCACTCCCACGAGGGGGTCCCCCCGATTCTCCAGGCAGATACACACCTCAGCAGGGCCCCAAGGGAGCCCCTCACCTCCTCCACCGGGGCCTCCCCCTGCTGAGTAACTCGGCAGTCTTTCCGTTACAACTTCCACCTGCCATTGCATTGGTATCTTACCACCGGCCTGAGATGTACACAGGTAACTACTTTTATCTTTACTTTATGGACAAAGAAATTAAGGTACAGATTTGTCTACAGTCATTATTATTAATAGTTATCGGCAGAGAGAGAACTCAACACTCTGACTGCTAACCTAAGGCCTTTTCTATTCTGCGACCATGTCAGACGCACTCCAGCAGACTCTTGGTCCTGTTCCATTTCACTATTCACCTCGCAGGCTAGGAGAACCGAAAAGGACCTCCGGATGTATCCACGTCCCACCCCTCAAGAGGAAACTAAGCTCCAGAGGGGGCAGAGGCTTCTCAAGGTTATGTAACGAGTTGGTGGCCAAGTTTGGACGGGGCCGCTGGGCCAGCCCCCAACTCAGCCTCATCCCGGACCTTCCCTCTGTTCCCAGGTTCCCTGATGCTGGGGACCCGAAGCCTTTTCTCCCCGAGTCCTCTGGTCCCCTTCCTCCTTGCCAGGGTCATCAGGCTGGCCAGGCAGCCCTTGGTCTCCTAACCCGCAAGCCCTTCTGCACGGCCCTTCTGCCCTTCCAGGGGCCAGGAAGGACGGATACGGGAAAGAAAGCGTGAGATGAGGAGGTAAGAAAAAAGGGCAAGAACTGCAGTCACCAGGGACCAAGACCTCGGGAAAACCCCTCGGCATTTATGCTGACGATCGGTTCAGTCCAGGAGAACTAACACAATGAGAAAAGAAGAAAAAAGGTGTTGGTTCTGTAACACTAATTAGAGTTGATAAAGCAGAATGCTGTCACCTAGGTCTGATGGCCACGTGGCTCCATAATTATGCACATCGTCCAGCATGTCAGGTGGACCTTGCTGTATGTTACACTTTATCAGAACAGTGATCTGTAACCTGCCTGCTCTGTCTTCTGAGAGAGCTGTCTTGGGAACATGGCCAGAGCTTCAGGGTTAGAAGCGACTTGAAAGGACCCCTCTATTTAAAACAAAACTAAAACAAAAAAATTGTATCCTTGAGTTTTGCCTGTGGCTCCTTCCCTTTCTGGTTTCTAATATTAGATCATGCCAAGTAGCCAGGGGGGCTGCTTAGGTAGCTGATCGGCCCTGGTTGAGTTGAGTTGTGGAGAAGTCGGAGTGGGAAACTAGCTGCTCACTGACCTCTTTAGCTCCTGACCAAGGGCCTGGGGCCCTGGGGACAGGAGCACTGCGCAGCCAGGACAGCGGGGATGCTGGGTTGACAGCATAGCAAGAAAAGGACAGTGCCTAGATTTTGGCCTGGAGATTGTAGGTTCAGTGGATTTTCCTACCTCTTTTTGATGGTAGGTGTAAAAGTGACACCTGCCCCCCAATTTCCAGCAGCTCTTCCTAAAAGCTACCCAGGCTATTATGCCACCCAGTAAACACACACTTGTTTTGCGAACACAGCTTCAAGACTTATCCTCTAGCCTCCTCTTTTCTCAGAATGATGCCCCTAGACTTGGAAATTTGGAAGCTGCTACATAGGCCCTGAAGTCTATTTCCCGAGAGAGAGAGAGAGAGAGAATCCTTTGCAAAAAACCACACGAAAAACACCCCAAAACAAAACCAAAAAAACCCTAGATGGAAACGCTCCAAACATTAATAGTCATCATCTTTGGTTGGTGGGACAAAGCCTATTTTTTTCCCCATCTGCTTTTTTTTTCAATTTCCACATGCACTATAATGCATCTATAGTAACCTTGTGCTGTAAAATATAAACTGAAGTTTTTAGCAACACTAAAGCCAACTGATTAGTACCATCCCCCACGTACCAAGAACAGGGTGGGCTATCTCCATGTAGACAGGGTCCCAGTGGAAAGTTCTTCCCCCGAGGAAGGCAGGTCCTGAACTAGCCCCAGTGCCCTCTGTGGGAAGCCCAGTTTGGAGCTCCTTAAAAAGGTTCACTTCCTTCAAGAGCTTCTCATTCCCTCCTGACCCCAAAGAGCCAGGGCCATAGAAGGAGAGACAAATCCCATTGCTCTCTGACTCAGCTAAAGGGTGAGAAAATGGAGATGGTCCAGGCAACCTGTGTTTTACTATGGAGTTTAAACAGGTGCTTCTGAGTCTTTCTCTGGCTTGCTTCTCTTTTCTCTCCCGGCCAGGTATAAACCACCCTCGGATCAGAAATAAATATCTCTTGAGGTGGCTCCAGTGCAGTAGGTTTTAACCTTTAATGTCCTGCACAAGCCCTGATCTTTCTTCATGTCTTTAACACATTAAAAGCTTTAGCTACTTTAAATGTAGAGTTACCACGTGATTGCTAGGAGCAATTCTACTCCTAGGTATACACCCAAGAAAGTTGAAAACATATGTCCACATAAAATCTTGCACGTGAATATTTAAAGCACCATTATTTATAAGAGCCAAAAGGCGGAAACAATGTAAGTTTCCATCAACTGACAAATGGATAAACAGAATGTGGGCTATCCATACAATGGAATATTATTCGGCCCCCAAAAGGAGTGAAGTACACTCGGCCCTCTGTATCCATGGGTTCTGCATCTGTGGGTTCAACCAACTATGGATCAAAAATATTCAGAAAAAAAAAATTCTGCGAAGTTTTAAAAAGCAAAATTTGAATTTGCCACCCCCTGAGTACTGCCTGGAATCCAAGCAAATGAAGTTATGTATAGCATTGCATTAGGTATTATACATAACCTAGAGCTGTGTATGGGAGGATGTGTGTAAATCATATGCGAATATCACACCATTTTATGCAAGGGACTTGAGCAGCTCCATATTTTGGTATCTGTGGGGGTCTTGGAGCCAACTCCTGCAGATACCAAGGGACAACTGTACTGACACCTGCTACAATATGGATGAACCTTGGAAAGGGTATGCTAAGTGAAAGAAGCCCATCACAAATGGCTACATAATATATGATTCCACTCCTGTGAAATGTCCAGAATAGAGAAATGTGTAGAGACAGAAAGTAGCTTAGTGGTTGCTGGGGCTTAGAGGGTTGCGGGGAGTAGGAGGATGATAACTCAAGTGTTTGGGCGTTACTTTTTCATCACTGACGAACATGTGGCAATGGCTGTACAACTCTGTGAATAGACTAAAAACCATTGAGTCGTACACTTTAAATGGGAGAATAGTCTGATGTGTGAATTATAACTCAGTAGAGTTATTTTTTAAAAACTTTAGCTAGTTTATTCATAAGTAAATCGATAAATCACACAAATGCACGCACGCAGGTTATGCAGTAGCTCTGAGACAGGGCAAGGGAGGAAGCCAAGGCCAAGTCCGTTTGCCAGGCAGCCGGACCAGCAATTCACATAGAAAGCAAACATCCGGCTTAGAACCCAGGAATCCAAGGAGGTCTGCCAAGAAGTCAGGGCAGGCAGAGGGCTTTGCCAACCTCCTGTAAACCCCTAAGTCAGGTGCAGGGCTGAGGGGGTGTTGGAGGAACAAGTGCTCAGAAGAAAACAGAGGCTGAGAGAGGGGCTGGATTCATTTCTCATGAGAAAGTGGCCCAGTTCTCCTGAGCTGCGCTGGCCCATCTTTTTGACCTGAACTTGCTCCGTCCAGGGGCTGCCTTGCTCTAGGGTCACGCGCTCTGCCCTAGTTTACTGGCAGTCTGGTTGGGCTTCCATCTCCCTGGATCACCAACACAGGAAGGGGAAGGTGAAACTTCAGATCACCTGGATAGAGTTTTGTGACCACGAGTTTGCTTTATGGGTTTTGACCTCGGACTTTGGGACATTTTAGTCCTTGAACTAAATTGCAAGCCAGGGACAAGAAGTTCTTTGTACCAGGCAAGGAGCTGATCTTGAGATTCCCTGTTTTCCATTAGAGAAAAGGAAGAACAGAAGACTGAGTCAGTGTCCCCTCCCCCCCATCCACAAAACCACCTTGGCACAAAGGGGCAGAAAAGGCCAAGGTGAGAATGAAAGGGAAAACCACTTACTACACGCCAGGCACTGTGCTTTACAGACGTGAACTCACTTGAGCCTCTTAATCATCCTATGAGCCTCAGTTTCCTCCTCTGTATAGTGGAAATCAGACCCCAGCCTTGCAAGTTTGGAAGAGTTAAGTGAGGTAATATATGTGGAAATTTCCAAAACTCTTAATACTTATATGTGGAAATTTCCAAAACTCTTAATACATCAGAAATATCAGATCTTATCATTTTGTAAGATATTTTAGATACTATTAGCATATTGTCATTTGACCCTGGGTGGAAGGTATTATTAATATTATCCTCCTTTTGTAGGAAGCTGAGATCAAGTAACCAAGCCATGACTGTACAGTAAATTAAGGAATCATGGAATTAGAACTTTCTCACCTGGCGCTCCCTCACTACTAAGGGCTGAAAGTCCGGTTGCATCTGAACCACTCAGTCACTTGTCAAAAACAAAGGGGCCTGAGACCTACCCCAGACCTACAGAATCCAAATCCCCAGAGTGGGGTCCAACCACGTGCATTTTTAAGTCTCCCCCAGGCGATGGATGCATGTGCACACCAGAGTTTGTAGATCTCTGCACTAAATCAAGAACTTGGCAAGACAACACCTAAAGGAAAAAGAAAGAAGTAACCAGAAACACTAAAGGGTAAAGAAAGCATATACATAATAATAGCTTCCTTTTCCACAGTGTGTGCTGTATGCAGGGAATTGCTGTATACACCAAATGTTAACTTAGTGGAGACTCAGAGCCACCTTAGGAGAAAGGTGCTATTATTAGCCCCATTTTACTGATTACAGAATTGAGGCTCAAAGAATTTACACATTATTTGCCTAAAGTCACAGAGCCAGTGAAAAAAGCCAGGAGAGAATCTTGACCACCTTGGTATACCTGTGGAGACGAAAATACTTTCTTGTAGAGAGGAAACTAAGCTGGGATAGTGAGAAAGAAGGAAGGGCAAGAAGAGAGACACCATGGAAAGCCAACAGGAATCAGAGCTGTGTCCCAGTCTACATCCTGCCTAGATGTGCTGACATCACAAACCCATCTTGGGGACTACGAGAACGGGACGTGGCACCTGTAAAACTGTTCACAGTGTGTGGATGGCAAAGCCAGTCCAAACACTTCCCTGTCACTTGGGAGGGCACCTCACACTAGCTATCGTGGCTAACCCTCAGAACCTGGGGATGTGAACCTGTTTGGAAAAAGGGCGTTTGCAGATGTGATTAAGTTAAGGATCTTGATTTGAGATTATCCTGGAATATCCTAATGGGCCCTAAATCCAATGACAAGTGTCCTTATAAGAAGAGGATAAGACATAGAGAGGAGGAGGAGGCCATGTGAAGATGAAAGCAGAGGCTGCAGGGAGCAACCACAGCCAAGGAGTTGCTGACTGAAGAGGCAGAGGAAGGAATCTCCCCTGGAGTCTCTGGAGGGAGCGGGGCCCGCCAACACCTTCATTTTGGACTTCTGGCCTTATGATGCTTTAGGCCATCCAGTTTACAGTAATCTGATAGAGCAGCCCCAGGAAACTTTACGGTGAGTACTATTTTATTGATAATTGATTAGTGGACTCTGCTGTTTAGATCTGCCCAGCATCTCTTTTTTCTTTTCTTGGGTTACAACTCCTCCCTTTTTTTAGGAGACGTGCTCCTCATTCTAGACTCACGAAAGGGCCTGCCATCCAGAACTGGCCAATCAGAGAACCCCATCTCCTCAGCTACAGTGATTGGCCCAGGGGTGACTCATGCCCCCAGCTGGCCCAATCAGAGTCCTTCCCCAGATTTTTGTATAACTGAGCTGGTGAGTGTTATACTTCTCTCTTTCCTTGGGACTATTAAACTGATGTGCAGCTGAGGGGCACATTCCTGCTGTGTAGAAAAAGCCCGTGTGCAGTAGGCAGGAACACAACCAACATGAAAAGGGAGACAGATGCAAGAGGCCAAGTCAGAGAGTAAGGGAATCCCGATAGTGTTTAAATGTTTGGAGTTAGTTGACCCTGAGGCAAGCTCCACCATTTCTAGGATTTGTTATATGAAACTTCAAGTTTCTACCCAGGCTAGCTTAAGTTGTGTTCTGACCATTGCAACTAACAGAGCCCAGACTAACACAGGGACATAAGAGCAACTGTCATTTCCCCCAGGCAAAGCAGGGGCACCTGGGAATAAACCTGACTGCACTGTTATTGCATCTCTTCCATCTCAGAGACCTGAGGATAAGGTCAGGGGCTAGTGGTGTCATGTGTTGAAGAAAAGAAAGGAGAGAAACATGCTTGAGAAAATCGGTCTCCTTTATCTTGATAGCATCAGGCAGAATGTCTGAAAGACTCAGTGGGGACTGCTTCCAAGCAGAAGGTTCATTTCCCACTTGGCAGAGCATAGAGAAGAGAAGAAAAATAAAAGATTCAGACAGGGCACCAAGTCAGGGGTGGGCAGAGAGGTCCTGACCCCCTTTCATAACCACATGAAGCCACCTAGACATCCAAACACCAGCCCCAGAGTCATAGTGACATCTGAAACTTCTTTCAGCCATTTCCTTCCCTTTTCAGGTCTCTTTAGGTTCCTCAGCCCACATGTTGCTAATTTTCCATCTTTTCAAAGCTCTCCATTGCATTTAAAGTCAGAACGCATCCGATTCATCGCCTCTGAATTTGAGGGGGTGGATTACAGAGGTCAGCAGGCCCTTTAATATAGAAAGTAAATGAGTAAGCAAAGCCACGCGTGGACATATGTGTGCATGTGAGCACACATGTAGCTTATTATTTCCTGCCTTAATCCACTTTTCAGCTCCACCGTGCAAGATCACAGGAAAGACTTGGGCAGTACCTCTTAGAAGGGTTTCTCACATCTCCTTCAAGAAAGAAGTTTCTTTCCAAAAGTTGCCTTTTGTATTTCACCAGCTCTGCTGTGCAGACTTCAACCACGCTAATTACTGGTCAGCCAGTGGCCACTTTGAACTGGTCCCACACCAGAGGCCCTCCAAGGATCTTGTTTGGTAGGTGACTGTTTTCATGTGGTGCCTATTATGTTTTCATGTGGCAACATGCTCCTTCTCTCTTACTTGAGGCAGAGCAGAGAGGAGACCCCTCCAATTAACGCATTGACAGGAAATGGGGGAGGGCCAGCACACGCGATCTTCTGACAAGGTACAACAGCAAGAGGACCCGCAGAGAAACTTAATTTTGTTGCTATGCTTCATCTAAAGGAAAAACTAAATGAGACAAAGAGAAAGCACGTGGAGTGAGGGTGAGCCATTGGTTTCCTAAAGGCATAACCACTTGATTCCCCACCTGTTCCCACTCACCTGTGGAGTTCCCCATGGAGTAATGCGTAGGCTTGGAAACACAGATCCTACTCACCTGGGGTAGCTCAGAGTGGGTGCTAGGAAAACAGAAGCGTGTCAGGGGTCAGTTGTCCACTCCTGATTCAATGAGATGTAGCTGGAATTGAGATGAATCATGATTGAAATGCACCAGACTTTATCATTTATCAAACGAGAGTTTGTAAGGAAAAATCTTACTGTTCAGAGAGTGGGCACCCCAGGTCTGTAGTGAGAAATGCACTCGGAATATGGGGAAGGGGACCTGCATAGGGATGAAGTAATCTCAGATGGCTCCCATTGTTTGCCAATTACACAACCTATACTCAGAGTTTTTCAGCAGTGGCACTGTTGACGCTAAGACTAATTCTTTTTCATTGGAGCTTATACTGTGCATTGAAGGATGTTCAGCTGTATCCCTGGCCTCTATGCAGGAGATGCCAGTCTACACACACACACACACACACACACACACACACACACCCTACCCTCCCAGTCACAACCACCAAAACTGTCTCCCAGCACTGCCCAGATTACCCCTAGTTGAGAACTACTACTCTATAATAGTTTCTGGAGCAGTCAAATTTAAAACATTCCATCCTATAGATTCCATGTCTACTCCTAGTTGAAGATCATTTATTTCCATTTTTGGTTCAGAAATGAAGGTCATATTTATAACGAATTTGTTAACAGCCGGGGAACGAGTACCATCAACTTTTTGGGCTCCACTATTTTTTTCCTTTATTACTTATTTTTAAAATGTCTGCTTTAGGCAAATGAACGACCCTGACACTTTCCTGCTTGCCTAGCACCTGCTCTAAGCTGCTGCAGGTGAGTAGGATCTGTATTTCCAAGCCTACCCACAACTCCCTTCGGAACTCTGATTCTTTTCCCAATAACTTATATTCCCACAAGAGACCGTCTCTTAGTCAGGAAAAGGTTAGCATATGCTGCACAATAAACAACCCTCAAACCTTAGTGGATTAAAAAAAAAAAAAAGGTTTATTCCTTGCTCACCTGTTCGTTCCTGGCATTATATGCCAATGCAGGTTGTCAGGGTTAGGGCAGGGGCAGGAGAGTTTCTCCGTTCCATGTAATCACTCAGGGCCCAGGTTGACAGAGGTTTACCCATCTTAGAATACCGTCATCGCTATATGAGGCCTCAGGGCTCCCCTCAGCCTGGGAAGAAACCACCGAAAGGGCTCACACTGCCCTTTAAATGCTTTGCCTGGAAAGTGACGCATGCTCCCTTCCTCTCATCACCCATTGGCCAGAGCTAGTCACATGACCCTAATGGCACACGGACATGCAGTCTTCCCAGCAGCCCAGAAGAAGAGCAGAATCAGCCTCGAAAAGCTGCATTCCAAGGTCATGCAATATCAGGGCTCAAGTGGACACTAGAAGGAGCCAGAGTTGAAGTTACAGACCTCAGGAGAAAACAGAGAGACTGGTCAGAGAAGAGAAAATGAGGCAGACGTGCAGAGAGAAGCAGAGAGCAGGAGGCTCCCGAGGGACGTGGAAAGGAGATGCTTCGGTCTCGGGCATCTTCTTACTCTCCAAGCGGCCGCTGTGCTGTTTTCATGAGAACACTAGGTCAGTCCACCAAAGCCTCGCTCTGAGCCAGCGTGAATATATTTCTGTTCCTTGCTACCAAAAGAGCTTTGACTCATGCTTGCCGCTTGTACTTCTTGAACACGTAATTCCCTGTTAACAACCGTCGGGTTGTGAAGGAAACTGGACTCTCAAACAAATGGAGCTGCCCAAAGATGACAAAGCTCCTAGGGTGAGCTTTTCAGAAGAGCCCAACTTTCCAACAGCCCTGACCTAACACAGGCAACTGGGCCCAGGCAGATAGTGGCCACTGATGCAACTTAAGAGACCCAGAAAGACCATCCCTACATCCCAGTGACGCTGATGCAGGGGGTCTGGACTGCTTTTGTGCCATGGAGCGCTTCTCAGATCAATGTTTTTGAATGATTTAAATATTTTTGAATGCAGAAAATAAAATACACAGGATTACAAAGGAAACCAATTACAATGAAAAACAGTTAAAATATTTTTTAATTGAGACAGTACTATGCACACCTGTTATTAGCACATTAAGGAACCCTCGTGGCAAGTTTAACACTGACCATAATTTCAGAGTAGCAGTACTGAGCATAAATACCACTGCAAGATATTTGCAACGACTATTATGTAATATGAAAATATCTATTCATTTTGTTGGTAACAAGGTCAACAAAATCACAGATACTGCTAACACTACTGTGATTTGTTGCCTGTATTTATAACTGAAAGATGTGCCAAATTTCCATTAGAGGTTTGTAAAAAGAAAGATGCATTTTATTGTTTGGCAAAAAAAGTAAATATTTTATTGTTAATGAAATAAAAACATGTATGTCCCAGCCATGTTCAGGGCCCCCTTGAATTCTGTGACACCTTGGCAATCCATAAG